>NW_004444000.1:8791471-8837219 GCF_000243295.1 Trichechus manatus latirostris | reverse complement strand
TGAATCTGTGAAGCATCTCATAACATGGATGAAACTGGAGGACATTATGCTGAGTGAAATAAGTCAATCACAAAAGGACAAATATTGTGCGAGACCTCTACTATAAAAACTCATGTAAAAGTTTACACACAAAAAGAAACAATCTTTGTTGGTTACCAGGGATGGGAGAGGTGGGGGGTAACTAAATAGATAATAGATAAGTGGTAACTGGTGAAGGGTGAGACAATACACAATACTGGGGAAGCCAGCACAGCTTGTACAAGGAAAGGTCAATGAAGCTCCCTAGACACATCCAAACTCCCTGAGGGACTGAATTGCTGGGCGGAGGGCTGTGGGGACCATGGTCTCGGGGAACATCTGGCTCAATTGGCATAAAACAGTTTATAAAGACAATGTTCTACATTCTACCTTGGTGGGTAGCTTCTGGGGTCTTAAAAGCCTGTGAGCAGCCATCTAAGATACTCCACCGGTCTCACCCCTTCGGGAGCAAGGGAGAATATAGAGAACAGGATACAAGGAAAAGATTAGTCCAAAGGACTAATGGAGCACAGCTACCATGGCCTCTACCGGACTGAGTCCAGTACAGCTAGATGGTGCCCAGCTACCACCTCTGACTGCTCCGATTGAGCTCACAATAGAGGGTCCTGGACAGAGCCAGAAAAGGATGTAGAACAGAATTCTAACTCACAAAAAAAAAACCAGATTTACTGGCCTGACAGACTGGAGAAACCCCGAGAGTATGGACCCCGGACACCCTTTCAGCTCAGTGGTAAAGCCCCTCCCGAACTCTACCATTCAGCTGGGGACAGGACAGCCTCATAAAACAAAACGGGACTAATGAGGCACAGCAGTCCAGGGACAAGGACTAGAAGACAGGAGGGGACAGGAAAGCTGGTGATAGGGAACCCAAGATTGAGAAGGGACAGTGTTGACATGTTGTGGGGTTGTTAACCTTTGTCATAAGGCAATATGTGTACTAACTGTTAAATGAGAAACTATTTTTTTCTGCAAATCTTCATCTAAGGTACAAAATAAAAAAAGAATTATCTATGTGAGGTCAAATTGACAACAGCAACTCAGAAGGTTTGATGGGAAGCCTAGGGGACAGTGAGTTGAAGATAATGGTGATGGAATAATCTGGAAAAGGATAATGAGAATAGCAGCACAACTGGAAGAATGTAATCGATGTCACTGAATTGTACATGTAGAAACTTTTGAAATGGTGTAACTTTGGCTATGTATATGTTCACCAAAAAAAGGTCCTCCAAGGTCGAGAAGGGGAGTGTTGACATGTCATGGGATTGTTAACCAATGTCATAAAATGATTCGTGTACTGACTGTTTAATGAGAAACTATTTGCTCTGTAAACCTTCATCTAAAGTACAATAAAAATTTTTTTAAAAAGAACTACAAATAGAAATGATGTTATAAAATAAGGAACTTTTAGAGAATAAGAAAAGGAGGGGGGACTCTTGGAAATTAAATTATGATAGCAGAAACAAGAAACTCAGTGGAAGGGTTGAGAGAAAATGGTGAGGAAATCTACCAGAACATGGAGTTAAAATACAAAGAGGTGGAAATTAGGAGAGAAAAGATAATAAAATGAGAGGTTTCTGAGGTCTAACATCTAAGTAATAGGAATTCTGGACCAAAACGATGGAGAAACTAAGAACGAAATCATCAAAGAAACATTGCAAAAAAATTTCCCAGAATGGAAAGAAATGATTAGAAAAGCTACCTAGTGCCCAACACAATGGATGAGAAAGGTCTCACATCAAGTCACATCACTGTGATTTCAGAACACTGGGAACAAAGAGAAGATCCTGCTAGTTTTCAGGAAGGAAGACAACGAAGACCAGGAATGAAACTGAAATGTGGAGGAAACTGAGAATATCCCTTTAGCATACTGAAGGAAAATGGTTTCCAATTTAAAATTCTATACCTGGCCAAGGTGTCAAGCAAGAAGCATAGAGATCTTTTAAGATATGCAGCCTCAAAAAGTTTTACCTCGAATGCTCTCTTTCCCAGGAAGTAACTGAAGAAAGTGCTTCTCCAAAGTGAGAGAGTAAACCGAGAAAAAGAAAAAAAGAAAAAGACATGGGATACAGGAAGTGGGGACTGCGATGCGGGAGGGGGCCAAGGACGCCCCAGGAGGCCCACGCACCAGGCAGAGGGGCAACCAACCCAGATTAAGGGAGGCCGGACATATCTGACATCTGGAGAGGAGATTTACACTGTGGGTGGAAATTTTTCATTTATATCGGTGATGAGAGCAAAAAAAGCAAGCAAACACAAAAGCAAGACAATTACCTACTCCAGGGACAGCAACAACAACAAAGCTGAAACATCTAGAAGGATTACTTCAAGCATGTCGCTTAAGGATAAGAGTTAAACCCAAGAAAAATGAAATAGGCAAAAGAGATGAAAGGTGGTGTCTGGAGGCTGAGAGATGGGGGGAGAAGGGGCCTGACTGTTTTTATACCAAACAATGTAATGTTTCAAATATGTGTGTATATAACTTTAACAAAATGCAAAAACTAAAGCTAAAAAGGAACAAATGAGTAGGTAAACAAATGTATTCCAGCTCAGGAGAAATCTCTTTCAACCACTAGATGGTGTTATTGGCACCTTGTGGAAAGAAGGAAAGGAAGGGCCAGCGTTCGCTGGTTTCTGTGTGAAGTTTTTCACAAAACCGAATAAAATGAGGTTTTGTCAATAAAATTAGGAAGAAATTAAAGCTGTTTATTTTCTTGCATCTCTAAACATTATCCTTCTTTACCAGATATAGGGAAATAGAAACTTTCAAGAAGAAAAACCATTTGCCCCTAAAAAAAAAAAAACAAAAAAACCCGTTGCGGTCAAATCGATTCCGCCTCATAGCGATAATTGAAAGTTCAACATCGGGGAGCCGGAGGACCGGACAGCTTGAGGGTCTTGTCGCCTTTGAGTGCTCCACCTTGTGGGCGCACAGACGGCCTGGAATGGTGAACGAGAGGAAATTCAGAATGGAATCTCGTTTTAGGGAAACTGGGGCCACCATTGGTGCTACAGTCAGAGATGTACCTTCTAATTCAATGAGAACGGAATTTGAGATCCCGAAGTGACAGCTTCTCCACTGGGAGAAGGACGAGACATACTTTCCAAGAGAACGCACTTACATTTCTTTTTGAGACATTTAAGTGTAAAATATGTAATGCATCCAGCAGTTACAAATGATCTCTTGATAGCCTGGTCCCATGTTTCTGCTCCAGCCCTATTTTCCTTGACCTCTTTGGATCTCCTGTCAGCAGGAACTGTGGCCTCCTTATTTCTATACTCTTTGTTGCGTTGAGCACAAGTACTCATGAAGTATTTATGATGAATAATAAATATTTTATTAATGAGTGAACCTGGTACTATTGACCTCTCTGTTTTCTTGTAGCTATTATCCTTTAAACATGATGCTGTCACATGGGACTTGTTGTAGTTGTTATTAGGTACCATCCAGTTAGTTCTGACTCACAGTGACCCCATGTAGAACAGAACGAAAACCTGCCTGGTCCTGCGCCATCCTCACAATTGTTGCTATGTTTGAGCCAATTCTTGCAGCCACTGTGTCAATCTGTCTCATTGAGGGTCTTCCTCTTTTTCGATGACTCTATGCTTTACCGAGCATGATGTCCTTCTCCAGGGACTGGTGCCTCCTGATAACATGTCCAAAGTACGTGAGACAAAGTCTCGTCATCCTTGCTCTAAGGAGCATTCTGGCTGTACTTCTTCCAAGACAGATTTGTTCATTCTTCTGGCAGCCCATGGTATATTCAATATTCTCGCCAACGTCATAATTCAAAGGCATCAGTTCTTCTTCAGTCTTCCTTATTCATTGTCCAGCTTTCGCATGCATATGAGGCAATTGAAAATACCATGGCTTGGGTCAGGCAGACCTTAGTCCTCAAAGTGACCTCCTTGCTTTTTAACACTTTAAAGAGGTCTTTTGCAGCAGATTTGCCCAATGCAATGTTGTTTGATTTTTTGACTGCTGCATCTGTGGGTGTTGACTGTGGATCCAAGTAAAATGAAATCTTTGACAACTTTAACATTTTCTCTGTTTATCATGATGTTGCTTATGGGTTCAGTCGTGAGGATTTTTGTTTTCTTTATGTTGAGGTGTAATCCATACTGAAGGCTGTAGTCTTTGATCTTCCTCAGTAAGTACTTCAAGTCCTCTTAGTTTTCAGCAAGCAAGGTTGTGTCATCTGCATACTGCAGGTTGTTAACGGGTCTGTCTTCAAATCGTGATGCCCCGTTCTTCTTCATATAGTCCAGTTTCTCAGATTATTTGCTCAGCATACAGATTGAATAAGTATGGTGAAAAGATACAACCCTGATGCACACCTTTTCTGATTTTAACCAATGGAGCATCACCTTGTTCTGTTTGAACAACTGCCTCTTGGTCTATGCACAGGTTCTGCATAAGCACCATTAAGTGTTCTGGAATCCCCATTCTTAGCAATGTTATCCATAATTTGTTAGGATCCACACAGTTAAATGCCTTTGCATAGTCAATAAAATACGGGTATACATCTTTCTGGTATTCTCTGCTTTCAGACAAGATCCATCTGACATCATAATAATATCCCTCGTTCCATGTTCTCTTCTGAACCTGGCTTGAATTTCTAGCAGTTCCTTGCTGATGTACTGTTACAATCATTTCTGAAATATCTTCAGCAAAATTTTCCTTGCGTGTGATACTAATGATATTGTTCAGTAATTTCCACATTCTGTTGGATCGTGTGTCTTTGGAATAGACACAAATATGGATCTCTTCCAGTCAGTTGGCCCGGTAGCTGTCTTCCAAATTTCTTGGCATATTATAGACAAGTGAGTGCTTCCAGCATTGCATCCATTTGCTTAAACATGTCAACTGGTATTCCATCAATTACTGGAGCCATTAAGAACTTGACTGATAACCAAAAAGTCAGCAGTTCAAATCCACCAGTTGCTCCTGGAAAACCCTGTGGGTCAGCTCTACTCTGTCCTATAGGGTCACCATGAGTCCGAATCAACTCGACAGCAAGAGGTTTGGTTTTTTGGTTTGTTTTTCACCAGCGGCTTCAGTGCAGCTTGAACTTCTTCCTTCAGTACCGTCGGTTCTTGATCTTGATCTTGACCTCCTGAAATGGTTGAATGTTGACCAATTCTTTTTGGTGACTCTTTGTATTCCTCCCATTTTCTTTTGATGCTTCCTGAGTCATTCAATATTTTGCCCACGGAGTCCTTCAATATTGCAACTTCAGGCTTGAATTTCTGGGGGGTAGGGGTTATCCTCCACCGTTCTGACCACTTCCCTGTCTTCCATTCTGGACCCTCCTCTGCTTCCTCCCTCACCCGGTTTGTGAGCATGGCCCTTAGCTCTGGCCTCTTCCTTGTCTCTCTCCTCCAGGTATCTGAACTGTTCTGAACAAAGGCTTGAGGAGGCGAGGCTCAAAGTGCTTTCAGGAACCAGAATTAGGGGGGAGATGGTTGCTGTGAGGTAAGGGAAGCTCAAGTGGAAAGAAAGTGATGATGACAAGTGGCTATACTTTATTGAGTGCCTACTGTGTGCTTGGGTCTCCTAGGTGACCACTATAGTTGTTACTTTTAATCTCAACAAGCTTGTGAAGGAGGCAGTGTCATAGCCATTTTTTGAATGAGGAAACTAGTTAAGTATCCTCTCATTGGTGCCATAATTAATAGTGAATTTCCAGCCTGGTATCAGAACCTAGTTCTGTTAGATTCCAAACCCATATTCCTAACCATGATACAACGCTGCCTCTCGGAATGTGGACTGTATTCTGCAGATGGGAAGTAACTATTGAAGGTTTCTGAGTTGGGAGAACTATGAAGGTGATTGTTGTAAAGATCTACCTGGGGGTGATATGTGTGTTATTCCTTCATTTATTCACGACAACAAATAATTATTGAACACCTATTACGTGACCTTTGCGATTGCAGGGACCGTATTTGACTTGCTCGCCTCCGAGCACCTCCAACTCCTCAGTGCTAAGCACAGTGTCTGGTACCTAGTAGGTGCTCAATAAATATTTGTCAAAGGAAAACGAAGATATGGGCTAGGTTCTGAGGACAGAAAAAATGACAAGACAAACACAGAGCTTGTCTTCAAGGAGCTTACAGTGTGATAAGGAAGAGAGGTTGTAACTAGCTCCACAAAGTAATCAGTTTAGGTGGGACAGAGGTCAAGCAGTGTTGTCCAAAAGAACTTGTGCCATGATGGAAATACTCTATATTTGTTCTCTCTGTGTGTGTGTACGTATGTATATATATATATTCTATATCATATATACTCTCTATCCTATATATATATTTATATACCAGTTACGGTCGAGTTGACCCTGACTTATGACAACCCCAAGTGTGTTAGATTAGAACTGTGCACCATCGGGTTTTCAGTGGCTGATTTTTCGGAAGTAGATGGCCAGGCCTTTCTTCTGACCCATCTTTGGGAGGACTCAAACCTCCAATCTTTCAGTTAACCGCCAAGAGCTTTAACTGTTTGCACCACCTACAGACATATGTATATACGGGAAAACAAACTGTTCATAAACAAACAAACTGTTAACTGCATATATATCTGTTCTACAACACCTCTGGAGCTGAGGTGAGCGGAGGGTCCCCAAGTCCCCAGGGACACTCAGGCCTGCCTTCCTCTACTTATCGCTGCCCCTTCCCGTCCAATAGGGCGCTCATCACAGCCTGCTGGGCTTTTTGATTCCTCCTCTACGTGGAATCAACAAGTTCCTTGAGGATGGAGCCCTTGCTTTTTAAAAAGCCCTGAATTCCCAGTGTCTCACATGTGCCCTTTCTTCAGTTAACACGTATTGCATGCTGCCAGGTGATGGGGATAAGAAGGTCAAGAGGACTTGGAGGCTTGGTGGCATCAGAGATGCAGACTGCGCTTTTAGAGACATGGCTTGTTAAGTGAAGGCTAGACAAAGTCACCTCCATGGAACAGTCTGAGAAGGGGTGGGTGTGGATGTTTGGAGTCGAGGAGGAAGGCAGGAATTGGAGGTATAGATTTTGGAATGTCATCTACAGAAAGGACGAAATTGGAACTCAGAATAGTTAGCTATCTGGAGGACAGAGGCAAGGAAGAGAAGAGGCCAGAGCTAGCGGCCCTGCTTACAACGGGGTGCGGAAGAAGGAGGAGGAGGATCCAGAACAGAGACAGAGGAGGGGTCAGAATGGAGGGGGAAAACCAGGCCCATGTGGCAGCATCATGTTCACAGGATAAGAGCTGCAGGAAAACAGAGAGGTCAATAGTACCAGGTTCACTCATTAACAAAGTATTCGTTATTCATGATGAATAAGTATTCGTGAGTACTTGTGCTCAGCACAGCAGAGAGTATAGAAATATGGAGGCCACAGTTTCTGCTGACAGGACATCCAGAGAGGTCAAGGAAAATACGGCTGGAACAGAAACACGGGACTAGATCCTAGACTCACTGCGTGGCTCAGTTCAGAAGCCCCTTCTCCTAGGATTTCAGCCCTTCCTCCTATTCTCCAAGCCTTTTTAGCATTACTGTCAATTCCACACCATAGCCCAGTTAGCACCTACAGGTTAAAATCCCAAATTGTTAATTTGTCTGCTAACTTTTCCCGCACATATGCTGACCCTCCTAATCGACTTGTAAGACAGTTTAGATCAGGGCCTGCCAGCATTCTTCATTTCTCTCATTTGTTGTTGTTACTTACAGTCGCATCAGCTCCAATTCCTGGCGACCCCACGTACAACAGAAGGAAACCTTGCACGGTCCTGCGCCATCCTCACGATCGTTGGTATGCACGAGCCCGTTATTGCAGCCACTGCGTATTTTGAATGCCTTATAATTTAGGCGGCTCATCTTCCAACACTATATTAGACAATATTCGGCTGTGATCCATAGTTTTCATTAACTAAATTTTGGAAGGAGATTTCCAGGCCTTTCTTCCTAGTCTGCCTTGGTCTGGAAGCTCTGCTGAAACCTGTCTACTGGGAGTGACCCTGTGGTATTTGAAATACTGGAGGGTAGCTTCCAGCAACATAGCAACACGCAGGGCACCACAGCACGACCCACTGACAGACTTGTGGTGGATTTTCTCTCAGAGCACCTATCAAAGTGCCTCAGATAAAGCTGTTGTGCACCGTCGAGTCAATTCTGACTCATAGCAACCCTATGTGACAGAGTAGAACTGCCCCATAGGGTTTCCAAGGCTGTAATCAAACACAGTAGACCTTAATAAATCAATCAAAAGAATTTGTAAATATAGAAATGTTTTATATATAGTAAATATTCACTAATTGACTACATATATGTATGTGTATATATGTACATATATGTGTGTGTGTAGCTGTAGCATAAAGAAACCACGAGAAAGAGAGACACCAAATTTCCAGCTACTGTGCAAGTGATCCAGAGCAGATTCAACTGTGTTAGCAATGTGTTTTGGTTTGGTTTGGTTTGGTTAACTGCGTGATGGCTCCATGATTACTTGTTATACTATTCTTAGACCTCTTTATACTCTTCAATATTGCAAAATAATACTTCATTCATTGATAGATAGCTGGCATTTAGATGGGCTTATCAACATACACACTCAGGCATGGAGAATTCTGCTGACGTGAGGGAAAAAAACTTAAAATATGTGTCTCAGACAGAAGAGGTTTAGTTAGGACTTCAGTGCATAACTCAATGACTCTTTCAATTAATATTTTATCTGGCAGGAAATATTTATGAGACACTATCAGCCCCGTAAACGCAAAATGGTTTCTATATACAGTGAGAAAATAATTTCCTGTGAGTGTCATATTCTACAGAGAAAACCTTAATTGTGAATGCAGTTCCCGTTTGATGGAGGAAGGTAGGAGAACAGATAAAGGAGGACAGGCGAGGTGGGTCTGGGCTCTAATTAACAGTGGTAACACACATAAATTCTCGGTTGCTTTCAAGCATCACCTCATCAATTTTCAGTCCATGAGAGAAGCACTTAGCACCTTCCAAAACTCCCTGAATAGTTCTTCAATTGCGTCTCCTATTCTCACCTATTATTGGCTGTCTTTTAGGAGAGGACATAGAAAAGTCAAGGCTTGCCTGAGTTCACAGCAACCGGGCAGCACTCTGTTGTTAGCTGCCCTCAAGTCGGTTGTGACTCATGACGACCTTTTGGATAACAGAAGGAAAGCTTGCCCGATCCTGTGCCATCCTCATGATCTTTGGTATGTCTGAGCCCATTCATGTGGCTCTGGGGTCAATCCATCTCATTGAGGGTCTCCCTCATTTTCACTGACCCTCTCTACCAAACATGATATCCTTTTCTATCGATTGATCCCTCCTGATGATGTGTCCAAAATAAGTGAGCCAAAGTCTCGCCATCCTTGCTTCTAAGGAGCATGCTGGTTGTATTTCTTCTAAGACTAATCTATTCATTCTTCTGGCAGTTCCTGGTCTATTTAATATTTTTTGCCAACACCACAGTTTGAATTCATCAATTCTTCTTCTGTCTTCCTTTTTCACTATTCAACTTTCACATGCATATGAGGTGATTGAAAAGAAATTGAAAAAAATCCAGACTAGAATCCAAATATTTCTCATTTTTCAGTTCTAGGCTGAGAACTGGATCTAGGTTTTCCATCTCCTGCTCCAAGGCCCCATTACTGACAGCAGCTTGCAAACCAATGTTTCCCCAGCCACCCTATGTTTTGCTTTAAAGTCAGCTAGGCTTCTCTCGTCAGGGCAGAAGGAATACTGTGGTCTTTATAATTAATCCAAAGCCAACTGGTACTCCCAATAGAAAGCCCTGTTAAGGCTCAGTAAATGCTCACAGTATGTGTCATCTGGACTTTAGAGAGCTACACAGCTGAAGCCTCACCCGAAACCAAGGAAATTAAATTAAGAAATTTCCTCTCAGAGGGTTAAACCACAGAATCAACATACAATGGATGAGCAGGAAGACAGGCTAAGTCCTCTTAAGACCACAGAGTGACTTCCTGGCTAGCTAAGGCCAAGGTCCCTAGGTTAGAAGCCACTCAGCAGCACTTCAGAAGAAAGGCCTGGCAATCTGTTTCCTTTAAGATTACAGCCAAAAAAACCCTATGGAGTGCCATGAGTCAGAATTGACTCGACAGCGATAGATTTGGTTTGGTTTGGTTTAGCTCTGGCCAATTTCAACCACATTGAATGACCAACCCCTCTACAGAGGGAGAAAAGTAAGAAATATAGGGCCCAGGAGGCAAACCCTGGCGGGGTCCCTCTAAGCCCACCCCTGGGAAAGGTGCCTTGGCCGTGAACCGTGCCCACACTGGTCTCCTTGGTAAGGGGAATGTGCTGGCCACCATTTTGAGACTAAGCTTCTATGAAGCTCTGCTTACCGGAGAGAGAAGACTTGCAGTGTTCCAGTCTCAGTGACAAGCACTTTCCTCACTGTAATTTAATAAACCGGTCTTCTGATTGTATGCCTCATTCACCTGGTAAATATTCATTGAGCACCTGTGCCAGGTGCTGGGGCTACAGCCAAGATCAAGACAGTCACAGACCCCACCCTAATGGCGCCTACAGTCTGGGGAACACTGTTCTCATGCTTGCTTGGCGTGTAGGCTGGGTAACAGACAGAGAGGGGCCAGAGGTAACACCACCAGGTACAGAGTTCCACCCTGCATGGACCAGTCGTGGTAACTGCCCACCCTCCCCAGACAGCAGCCTTGGCTTTGCCTGGAGTGTGATGTCTGCAGCTGCTTCCCCTACAACTCCATGAATTAAAGAATAAATTCATGTAATTATCTTAGGCCTATCTTCAGCCAGAAGGAATCCAAAAGGGCGGGCAGGGAGATGGTGAGGTGGAAGGTGGGCTGTGCACTCACCTCAGCTCTGCCCCTGAGTGTTCAGGTTACTGCTGTGACTGGAGGGGCTTTTCCCCAAATGCTACCTCTCTGTGTGCCACTGATCACTGACAGGAGAGAACCCAAGGGCGAGGAAGGAACCCTGGGGAGCAGCAAGCCTGTTTCCGGTCTCTGGACTCTCTCCTCTCCAGACCCTCACCCCACTGACAAAAGCAGGGTGGGTGGGATGTGAGAGCCTGGGCTTGGGCTCCCTGAACTTTCGGAGGAATGCTTCCACCTGCTTGACTCCATCTAATGATCAAATGAAATGCAATACAATTTTGCCAGCTGCTGATTCCTGCAAGGCAGAGTGACTGAGCAGCCCCTCCAAGCCCCCACGCAAGATTCCTGCCCTAACAGGTTCTTCCGTCTTTCTGTGTGCTCCACCCCACCCACAAAACACCTGCACACTCACGCGCACACTCACACACACGCACACAGGCACATGTGTACGGCCACATGCACTCACACACGTGCACACACGCACACTCACACACACCTGCACACGCACAAGTGCACACCCCCACGGGCACTCACACACACAGGCACACACATACACACGTTCACTCACACACACACGCACACGCGTACGCCCAGGCGCACTCCCACACACACATCCACACCGCGCTCGCGCGCGCGCTCAGGTCTCCATGCTTTGTATCCACACGACCAGCTGCACCCTCACCCCGCCCGGGTGCCAGCAAGGAGGGGCGCGCCTGGGTGGGGAGGAGGGGGACCGGGCAACAGGGAAGGCAAGGAGTGCGTACGGGAGACCCGCTTCGCTTTTCCCCCCAGGGAGCTCGCCCCTCGGGTCCTCTCCCCACCTTCCTCCTCCGACTCATTCACAAGTGCCGGCGTCCTGGGTCACGTGGGGCCCGGCTCGGCCCAGCCGCCGCCCCCACACACACACCCTGCCTTTGCCTGTGGCCCTTTAAATAGCGTAGTCACCGGAGATTCACCCGTACCCGGGAGAAGGGGAGGGAACGCGCGGAGAGGAGAGCGGGCGGGAGGAAGGGAGGAGCGGGGAGACACTTTCCCGTCTGCTCGCGCAGGGGGAGTGACTGCAGGGACTGGAGCGAGAAGGGGCAGGATGGCCTTGGAGCTCCCGCCCACAGATCCCCAGGACAGGGAGAGGCTCTAGGCAGAATCTAGTTGGTGATGGTCGGGGCTGGCGAGTGCCCCCCGAGGCCCTGACCGCCCTGCGCCACCGCCTCTGACCGACACCCAGAAGTTCGCCTTCGCGGGACTCGGCAAGCGCCTATTGCAACAAGTAAGTTGTCTGCTTTTCCTTCCCCATGTCTCTGCCAGCTCGCTGATGGCTTTCTGGGGGTGCCATCGCCCCGGCAGAAGGCTTCCACTGGGAACCTGCCCGTTTAGGGGCCGGCGGGGACGCCAAGGGCCCCGGGCGGGGGCCATAGTTCAGCCAGGAAGCAGAGACCTCCCAGGCGTGGGAGTTAAGCCTTCGGAGCGCTGTGAACATCTCTGCTTATGGCACTGGGGCAGAGGCCCCTGGGAGTGTGAAAAGGCCCCCTGCGTGGTTCACTAGCCCTGTGGTCTGAGGGGGCGCAGGCCAGGCAGCCGGCCAGAGTGGCACAGTCCCTCATGGGGACCAGAGCAGCCGTGGGGGCCGTGAGCTCCGCCACCTTCAGATCCTCAGCTTAATCTCACTTGCTCTTTTAAGTCTGGCCAGACTGGAAATATGGCCTTGCTATTTCTGCCCTCCTTGTCCATGCATCACTTCCTGCATGCCCCCTATCTCTTCTTGGACATCCTTCAAACTGTGGAGAAAGGCCAGGGGTCATGCTCCAAGGGCAGGCCGTGGGGAAGGGCTGGACAAGCTTTACTCCTGGTCTCCCCAAACCCACGTGCCTCCGGGTTCTGACCTGCTGCCCTCTCCTGGGGCTCTTCTGCCCGGGTCTGTGGAGCAGCCTGGGGTCTGGGCTGACTGCTTGGACCAGGTCTGATGTCCCAGCACCAGGCTGGGTAAGGCCAGTCCCACCGCTTCTTTAAATACCAGAGGAAGAAGCCCAAGGGGAACATGAAAGTCTGCATTGTGTCAGACTGCGTCCTTCACACTCTCTTCTAATCCATATAATGAAGCAGATGTTATTATCCTCATTCTACAGGTGAGAAAATGGAATCTTTTTTTTAGCTATGAAGTATTTATTGTGCATTAAAATTACACGACTTTTTTCCCAAAGGCACAGGGCCATGAGAATTGTAGAAAATTTGCCACACGTGGTAGGTTGGTCTAAGAGGATTCCACACCTTTGTTTTTGCTGCTCAGTGTATAATAACTAGAGACTTGCAAATCTTTGGGAGCCCTGGTAGCACAGTGGTTAAAAGTGCTCGACTGCTAACCGTCAGCAGTTTGAAACCACCAGTGGCTCCGTGGGAGAAAGATGCAGCAGTAAAGTCCGCTTCTGTAAAGATTTACAGCCTTAGAAACCCTGTGGGGTCGCTATGAGTCGGAATTGACTAGACAGCAGTGGGTTTGGGTTGGGTTTTGTAAATCTTTGTGAACATTCTGTACTGGTTAGAAAATGGAATGTTAGAGAAGCTATGTAACTTGCCTGAGGTACACAGCTTATAAATGAGATTCTCATCCATGTCTGACTCCAGAATGTACGTTTTTAATGAGTAAGCTAGACTTCATAGGGCTTTTTGGTTCACAAAGCATTTTTCCTCCGGGAAAGACACAGTGCAAAGAAGCTAATATTTGTGAACCTGGATTCACTAACATGAGTGAATCCTGACCCCTGTCCTGTGAAGTAGCTAATCTTGTTTCACCCACTTAACTGATGAGACCAAATCTTAGAGAAACCTGAGTGCCGATAAATGGCCGAAAGACTGTCTTCCAAACCCATGGCTTTTGACTCCAGTCCAGGCATCTTTCCGCTCCCCAACACGAACCTGGAAAGGTATTGTGGCCGCCCCAGACCCATGCCTTTCCCTCAAATCTCAGGGTAAATGGTATCAGCTGGTGTGAACCAGGCTCATGCTTCCTAAAACCTGGCAGACACCAGGCAGGGTGACCATGTATGTGAGCTAGAGAGAAAAGGCCCGTTGTTGGGCCCGGTTGAGAAAACCTCGGTTGGCCTGACTGGGGTTTTACATTGTTGCATCACCCTTCAAGGACATCCTTCTACTTGCAGGTACAATGTATGAATTTCAGGGGGAGTATGGGAGTGTAGGGTGTGCTTCTTGGGAGGACAGCATCAGGCCACTCTTGAAAGAGAGGAAGCATCACATGAGAAGCTTGTCTGGAGCCTCCACAAAAGCAGGGTGCTCTTGACCTCCCCTGGAATGGTGTTCTAGACTCACTGCCTAGCTCTCCAGCAGCAAGGGGACCACGCACACAGGGCCTTCCTGTCCTCTCCAGAAGTGCTCACAGGCAGCGTTTCCTGTGGAAGCATTAAACAGAAAATGCGCGCGCTCCATCCAGCAGCAGCTGGCAGGAGGAGGAGACAGGTATGAAATGTGGGCACAGGGGAGAAGGGCCCAGAGCTGTCGGGAGAGCTCACTGTCTTCTCCTGGCAGGGTCCCTGGGGGCTATGAAGGCTGTCTCAGCGGGACTCCCCAGCCTGCCAGCACATCCTGAGGGGCGGAGCTCTCCCCTCAGTGGGTCCTGGATCCGGCAGCACATCAGCGAGGCTCCCAGACGCTCCAAGGCTTCACTGCCCCAGTGCCTGCTGCAGGCTGCACAGCAACAGCCCTCTGGGGCGTTCCGCCAGCGCCAGACTGAGTTTCTGGCCCAGGATTTCAGGGGGCTCCTCAGGCTGCTCTAGCCATCTGTGATGAAGTGAACCCCAACAGAGAGGAAACCACCAGAATACCCATTCTCCTTGTAGCGGCCTGATCCTTCATGCCTTCCATGGGCGAAACCACAAATGGGTGTACTTCTGGTTTTCATTTTTAAATCAGTTCAACAACCATTTATTCGGTCACTTCGTATATGCCAGGAATAACTGATTTTTTAACACCTTGGAATGTGATCGTTTGGGCAGGGTTAGCTTTCTATTTAGGCGAATGTTAGCAAAAGCTTGCATTTGGTGAGCTAAGACTGATTGAATATTTAGGCTGGTGGCGGGGGTAGTGGGGGCAATGGAGAGAAAGGAAGCGGCCCGGGAATCCGTGAAGTAGCTCAAGGGAGCCATGTTTGGATTAATATGTCACTGTGCATGAGCTACACACAGGTCCTTGAGAGGTGGCACTATTTCTAAGGAAGGGCCAGTGGTTGCATGACTACTAAGACAGTCATTGGCCAGGCAGGAATTTTTCTCTTTTTCCTAAAGAGGGGACAAGGAGAATGGCGGTTCCACATAATGGGTTGAACGGAATGCATTTTTAAAGGAGACTGACGAGTGGCTTTGTTTGAAGTTATTTTTAGAAGGAATGGACAGCTTCTGGGATCCTGACGGCAGAGGGATGGACGGACTGTCCTCTCCAGGCCCTGCCAGTGGTACACAGCTTATCTAGTTCCTCCTACCTTGACATTTTGATAAGTGGGCTATTCTCGTCCGCAGTGCCCAGGATAGCAGGGGCCCTTGCCAAGAGCCGTGTTGAGTTAAATGTTAGAGCCAGACCTTTAACACATGACCCTGGAGATGCTGGCTGGTGCTTAGATGTAAAGTTCCATTATGAGTCCAGATCAGAGAAGGCTGGACAGCAAACATCAGGGACGACGGTACTTCCTGTCTACCAGGGGTCAACCCATATGGTGGCCAGAGAGGCTGGGGAGGGGGTAGGGGCGGAGGAGCTAGAGGAGGAAAAGACGGGATGGCCAGTCCAGCTTGCTGAGTTGTCGTCTGTCACTCTCATCTGTGGCTTGCTTGTTTGGGGCTGGGAATGCTGTCCACCCCATGTCTTGCTTCTCCCGCCATCACATTTCAGACTCCCTGCCTTAGAATCAGGCTTCTCCAAAGCCATCATCCAACTTTATTCTTGCTGCTCATAAACGGGGTAGTTGGGACAGAAAACAAAAAAAAAAAAACACCAAACCTGTTGCTGTCGAGTCGATTCCGACTCATAGCAACCCTATAGGACAGAGTAGAACCACCCCATAGGAACGGCTGGTGGATTTGAACTGCCAGCCTTTCGGTTAGCAGCCATAGCTCTTAACCTCTACGCCACCAGGGTTTCCGGTTGGGGCAGAGTAAGAGCCAAATTGACCTCAGATCCTAGGAGTAGTGCAGTCTGGGGTCCAACCTGCGTCTCGTCCTCTGTCCACTCCTGAAAGCTTGAGTGATTGAGCACTTGGAGCTTAGAGCCTGGTGGTGGGAGGGCCAAAAAGGGGAGTGGGAGAAGGTGCTGTCTCTGCTCCAGGAAGCTGTCCATCTAGCATGGCTAACAAAACCCACAGCTGCCCATGTCAGGGGGGCATGTACAATGAAGGCTGCTGTGCCAGCCAACCAGCCTGGCCTGTGTCAGAGCAACCTTGCAGGACAGCAGGCTATGAAGGCCTCCCAGGTCCTGGTGAGGCTGTCTCAGGTACTCTACAAAGGCCCTTTATTGGATGGACTCAAAAAGTCACTCATGTAGTCATTCAAAAATGTTGACTGAGCACCTACTGCAGGCCAGACCTTTGTAGGAACCTGAGATCAGATTCAGTGATTATACACCCTGCCTGCCTGTCCTTGGAATTCTCCCAAACAATTGCCTGGGGAAGACAGACATGCCCGTGAATAAATTACAGCATCGGTGGTAAGTATCAGGACAGAGATGAAGCAAGGGCCTCTGGCGGCAAAGGCAGACTGCTGGGTGACCAGGGAAGGCTTTCAAGCGGACTTGAAGGCTTGCCAGTGCCGGCAAAAATGGCTGGGGAGTGGCTTGCGGAGGTGGGAGAACAGGTTAGACACAGGGCTGTGGAATGGGGGCTGGAAGAAGAAGGTGCCTGCTGAGCCAAGCCCAGGCACTAGGCGTTTACAGTTGGCCCTTCAGCCCTTCGTATCCGCGGGTTCTGCTTCTGCAGATTCAACCAAACTGTGGGTCGAAAACGTCCAGGGGAAAAAGTTCGGAGAAGCAAAACTTCAATTTGCCATTTGCAGGGCACTGCCCTGAATCCACATGAATGGAAGCGTTCCCAGAAGAACTACAGAAACTCAGAGAAAGGCAGCCTTCCAGAGCAAGTCTTCAATTGTGATGAAACAGCTAGTCACAAAGCATTCACATTGTGTTGGAGCCCTGGTGGCGCAGTGGTGAAGAGCTCAGCTGCTCACGGAAAGGTCGGCAGCTCCAATCCACCAGCCGCTCCTTGGAAATCCTATGGGGCAGTTATACTCTGTCCTATAGGGTCTCTATGAGTCGGAATCGACTCAGTGGCGATGGGTTTGGGTTTTGTTTTACATTAAATATAAGTAATCTAGAGATGATTTAAAGTATACAGTAGGATGTTTGTAGGTTATATTCAAATTATGTGCCATTTTATATAAGGGACTTGAGCATCTGCAGATTTTTGGTATCCGTTGGCGGGTCCTGGAACCAATCCCCCTGGTATACCGAGGGACGGTACCTGGTACACGGGCCTGCCGCTCCCCCCATCTCACCTTTGTAGGTTACTGGTCCTTTCCTTCATCTCTTTGGATTTCTGTGATTCCTTCTCTCAAGCATGCATACTTGATCTCATTTTATTTTATTTTTCTTTCCTTGTTGGGGTCGTTCTTCCCCGCTCCATTTTTGCCTTTTTCTCTCACTCGTTCTCTTACCATACATGTGCTTTAGTGATTCTTTAGCTTAATCCCTTTCCCACTGCATACATTCTCTTTATTAAACCTTGCCTTTTGAAGTAAGTGTAGAGTCACATGCAGTTGTAAGAAATAATACAGGGTCTTTACCTGGTTTCCCCTAATGGTGACATCTTTGATACAGTCAAGATACAGAACATTTCTACCACCACTGCCCTTTTATAGCCCTGTCCGCCTCCCACAACCCTCACCCCTGCCCTTACCTCCAGGCAACCACTAATCTGTTCTCCATTTCTATAAATTTGTCATTATAAGAGTGATTTATAAATGGATTAATACAGTATGTAAGCTTTGGGGCTTAGCTTTTTTCACTCAGCATAATTTTCTGTGATTCCTTCACGTTGTGTGTATCAGTAGTTCATTTCTTTTTATTGCTGAATAGCATTCCATAGTATGGATGTACCGCGGTTTGTTTAACCATCCACGATTGAAGGACATCTGGGTTGTTTCCAGTTTGGGGCTATTATGAATAAAGCTACTATATAGATTTGTACACAGGTTTTTGTGTGAACATAAGTTTTCACTTCTGTCAGATAAATGCCCAGGAGTGTGGTTGCTGGGTCCTATGGTTCTGTTTTTTAATAAGCTGTCAAACTGTTTTCCACAGTGGCTGTACCGTTTTACCTTCCCACCAGCAATGTATGAATGATCCAGTTTTTCCACATCCTTGCCAGCATTTGGTGTTGTCATTTTTTTTTTTTTATTTTAGCTGTTCTATAGATGTGTGATGGTATCTCATTGTGGTTTTAATTTGCATTTTCCTAATGGATAATGATATTGACCATCTTCTCATGTGCTTTATTTGCCCTCTGAATAACGTCTTCAGCAAAGTGTCTCTTCATGTCATTTGCTCATTTTCTAACTAGATTATTTGGGCTTTTTTTACTGTTGAGTTTTGAGAGTTCTTTATATATTCTTAATACTAGTCCTTTGTCAGATGTGTGATTTGGAAAGATTTTCTCCCACTCTTCAGCTTGTTTTTTCATCTTCTTTATCAAGGTCTTTTGCATAGAAAAAGTTTTTAATTTTGACGAAGTCCAATTTATCAATTTTTCCTCTTATGGATCATTCTTTTGATGACGCTTTAAGAACTCTTTGCCCTAGATCCTGAAAATGTTCTCCTATGTTTTATTCCTAAAAATTGTTACAGTTTTATAATTTACATTTAAGTCTGTTATCTATTTTGTGTGAATTTTTGTATGAGACTTAAGGCATGAGACTTAGGTCGAGGTTCACTTAAAAAATAATTTTAAAAACTAGTCTGTGCATGTCCATTGCTCCATAACCATTTTTTGAAAAAGCTCTTTCTGCCATTGAATTGCTTTTTTACATTTGTCAAAAACCAATTGGGCATATTTATGTAGTTCTATTTCTGAGTTCTCTATTCTGTTCCATTGGTTTCTGTGTCTGTCCCTCCACTAATACCACAAGTCTTGATTAGTGTAGATATATGATAAATCTTGAACTTGGGTAAATTGATTCCTTCCACGTTATTCTTCTTTTTCAAAATTGTTTTAGCTATTCTAGCTCCTCAGCCTCTCCACATAAATTTTAGAATAATCTTATCTATATCTACAAAAATTCTTGCTGAGATTTTGATAGGACTTACGTTAAACCTATATATAAATTTGGGGATAATTGATATCTTTATTATACTGAGTCCTGCAGTCCACGAGCATGATATGTTTCTCCATTTATCTAGCTCTTCTTTCATTTCTTTCTTTGGCATGTTGCAGTTTTCAGCAGTCCATTTTGCTCTGCTGTGTACTGTGTGCCCTGGGGCATGCCACTTAGTTTCTCAGACCTTCAGTGTGCTAAATGGATAGTGTTCTGTAAATGGATAGAACAACACCTATCTTGAAACAGTAGGAGAAAGGTCAAATAAGATAGCAAATGAGAAGCTCCCAGCAGTGAGTGTTCCATGGGGTGTTTTCCTTTGACTGATTTCTCTTTTGTGCTCTTTCTTTCTTCTTCCCAACTCTCATGCTGATAGGAATTACATTAGACTGCATTAAACCATATTCACCTTTCTGTCTCTTTACTTTGCATCCTTTGCTTTCATTCTCAACTCCTTATTCTATTATTCTATTCACTTTGTTTTTCCTTTATTTTCACTTTCTTTCCCTATTTCATTCATTCTCCCATGATATTTGTCCAATTCCCCTTTTTGGGGGTCTCTTTGGCTTACTTTCCTTAGCTTTTAGTGTGAATCTAGGGCCAGACAGTATGGGTTCAAATCCAGATTAATCACTTACTAGCTTTGGGGCACTTTACTCACCCTCGCTGTGCCTCAGTTTGCACAGCTATAAAATGGGGGCTAAAAATAATACTTATCTTTTATGAATTTATTAAATGAGTTCATACACGTAAAACGTTAAGAATAAAACCTGGTATATGCTTAGTTGCCAGTGTCAGTTGTAATTACTAGGATTTAACCTACTATGTCTCGTTTCCCAAGGAGCTCTGGTGGTGCAGTGGTTAAGCGCTTGGCTGCTAACGGAAAGGTTGCAGTTCAAACCTACCAGCCATTCATCAGGAGAAAGATGTGGCTGTCTGCTTCCGTAAAGATTTACAGCCTTGGAAACCCTGTGGGGCAGTTCTACTCTGTCCTGTGGGGTCGCTATGAGTTGGAATCAACTTGCTGGCAATGGGTTTGGTTTTTTTTTTTTTTACCTGTTTCCCTGGTTCTTTCTCACTGGTTCATTTACTCTCTATCACTACCCATCTTTTCTAAAAACCAAAACTAAACCCATTGCCATCGAGTCGATTCGGACACATAGTGACCCTATAAAACAGAGTAGAACTGCCCCACAGGGTTGCAAGGCTGTAATCTTTATGGAAGCAGACTGCCACAGCTTTCTCCCTCAGAGTGACTGATGGGTTCGAACTGCCAACCTTTCGGTTAGCAGCCAAGCGCTTAACCACTGCGCCACCAGGGCTCCCTCCATCTTTGCTGCTTGCATGTAAATACTTTCATATTCACATTCTCTTGCTTTCTTGGTGTTATCTTCTCTGTACTTCCCCTGTTATATTTTCTAATCGTCACTGGAAAATTGGCACCAGCCCAGGAAATCTGTCCCTTGGACTGTAGAGAGGATACGAGTGGTTTTTTCATTTTGATTTAATTATTAATGCCCTTTATTATTTAATACAGACTACATACTCACAGTATGGGGTTACAGTGCAGAGAAAGTATTATAACTATGCCATTTGCTTTTAAGAGTCAGCAGGCTCAAAAAGGAAAAGTACTGGACAAACAGATACAAGTATGGGGAAAGTGTAAGGTGAATTAATTTTATCTTTATGCTTTTCTATTCATGATTTTCACGTATCTTTTGCAGGGGGCTGGGCAGGTGCATCTGGATTTTGGCAAGTAAGCCCTGGTTAAGTATTAAGGTGAACGGAATTAAGTGGCCCACAGCAGCTGGCCAAGGAAGGCAACTAAATATTCCATCTCACGCAAATGGCAGTCAGAAAGGTTGAGGTCCTCAGTCACAAGCTGGCCAGCCTCTGCCCTATAGATGACCTCCTCAACAATTAAGTACATACATAACGTTAAATTAGGTTCCCTGGGTGGCACAAATGGTTTGCACTCACCACTAACCAAAAGGTTGCAGTTTAAATCCACCTGTCAGTGTCAAACAAGAAAGGCCTGGCAATCTACTTCCATAAGATTGCAGCCATTGAAAACTCTGTGGAGTGCAGCTCTGCTCTGACACACATGTGGTTGTCAAGAGTCAGAACTGACTTGATGGCAGCGTGTTTGGTTTTTGGTAATGTTGAATTACTTGAAAGGTGCTCATATGGGATTAAGCCTTTCAAATCCATATTCTGTATCTCAAATGAGGTCCAATTTTTGCCCTTTTAAAAATTGCTGAAGGTGTTTGGTCTCACTTAGATGTGCTCAAGTGGATTTTTAAATACCACCAAAATGATCTTTTTGTCTCTGTATTTCCTCCAAAGAGTTAAACTCCTGAAGCAAATGCCAGATCTGCTGTTATTTCAGACAAGAACTCTGCTTCCTTTAAAAACCCCGGAGTGAAACACCGCTTAATCCTTTTCTCTCTGCCTTTTTATCTTTATTGTAAACTCTAGGTATTTTCGTTTCTTTAACAGAAAAGTAACTAGGGGATTAGTCCGCAGCTCTTCTAATAGGGAACATGTTTCTCTCCAGATACCACAAAACGCTGCCTGAGGTTTTCTGACTTCCTTAGAATGTGATGGGGAATCCTCATGGGAGGCTGTCTGAATGAGCAGCCAATTATCTCCACCTGGTTGGGCAGCCCCAGGCTCTGAAGGCCCCCAGCTCACCTCTGCTCTCCCCGATGGCACTGACTGTCGCCTTCACCGTGCATCTGGAAGTCAGGGGCTCCCTGCTAGACCGAGTTTTAAATCTTTCAGTGCTGTGTCTCCATGCTGTCATCCTGAGGGTAAGTTAGCCAGTTTTGTGCACCTCGGGCAATTCTCTTCACGTCTCTGGGCACAGCTGTCCAACTCTTAAACCAAACCAAAAACAGTTACTATCGAGTGGATTCCGACTCATGGTGACGCCGTGTGTGTCAGAGTAGAGCTGTGCTCCATAGGGTTTTCAATGGCTGACTTTTCAGAAGTAGATGGATAGGCCTGTCCGCTGAGGTGCCTCTGGGCAGACTCAAACCTCCAATCTTTCAGTTAGCTGCCGAGCACTTCACTGTTTGTGCCACCCAGGGGCTAATATTATAGGATCCTTGTGAGTCAATCCAAGAGTTCTGAAAGAAATTACTGTTGTATTTCACTTCTGGAGGAATTCTGCTCTTAACCTTTACAATTCAGGATGGGGCCAAGTACATCACACTAGTACTTGGGAGGATAGAATTTTTGTGATAAAACAACAGAGAGTTCATTCACACTGTGATTCCATTGATTATTTCTATTTCTTATACAGGAAGGCCCAGGGTAGGGACCTGTGGATCGTGTGTAGTTCAGGGCACGGGTACATGGGCCAGGAGAGTCCGGGTTATAACTCATAACTCAAGACTGCAGTCGGCTTGTGCTCTGGGCTCTGATAGGTGTCAGGTGGGACGAGGGAGGAGCCTGAGCGCTGGAGTCAGGCGAGTCTCAGTCCAGAGCCTGGTTCTCCTGCTTCCTAGCCATGTGACCTCTGAATCTCAGTCTCTCCATCTGTATAATAGACACGTCGTTCTTACTCCACAGTGTTGAGGTTAAATGAGCTAACGTGTGAAGGACCTAGTACCACACAGAAATCGTTCATTTCCAGGGCTATTCTGGAAAGAAAAACAAAAAGACAGTACAATATAATACAGGATATAAGTTGAACACATGCTTAAAACAAAAGCAAAAAGAGTACAAAGGCACAGGGAAAAGTAGATGCTCCCCAAAGAGCTTGCCTTGGTCACCGTAGCTGAGTTACTCCAGGGCCCCTCAGTCCTGCACCCACATCCCCACCTCAGTCCTACACCCACATCCCCGCCTCAGTCCTGCGCCCACATCCCCTTCTCAGTCCTGCGCCCACATCGCCGCCTCAGTCCTGTGCCCACATCCCCGCCTCAGTCCTGCGCCCACATCCCCAGCCTTGGCTTTGTCCCAAACAGTAACTCACCTGTGCAGACAGACCAGATTCCAGAGTTCCCCCTTAGGGGCTGAGGCAGCCCCAGGCTGGAGGGGCCGAGGCAGCCCTGGGCTGGGGGTTGGGGGGAGTGGAGGCAGCCCCGGGGCAGTGGGGGGGCCGAGGCAGCCCCAGGCTGGGGCAGGGTGGGCAGGGGCAGCCCCGGGATGGGGGCACGGAGGCAGCCTGGGCTGGGGGGCCTGATGCAGCCCAGGCTGGAGGCCCCGGCTGCCCTGAGCAGGGGGCCTATGAGTTGGTGACGGCTCCCCAGGAAGGGCAGTCTGAGTTGGCTAATGGAGCGGAGCAGGGGGCCTGTGAGTTGGTGACAGCGCCCCAGGAAGGGCAGTCTGAGTTGGCTAATGGAGCAGAGCCACCACCTGCACCTGAGGATTGACCCATCTCCCAGCAGCTCAGCAATCAGAGAACGTGTGTGTGTGCGTGTGTGTGTGTATGTGTGTATACAGGGCAGCCCTGTCATGATGCAGGTCCCACCTAACACAGCCGGTTCCAGATCGTCTCTGTCCCTTGTTCCTTGTTCCACTGAAAACCCCTGGCCGTGCTTCTGGAGCACGGCCCCACTCCATGGCCACAGGGGGCTTTGGCATTCCAGAGGGGGGTGCCAACGTTCACCCTGGCTGCGGTACACCTCTGCAGAATCCCCTTTCTTGGGCTTTCTGTGTGGAGCAGAGCCTAGCGGAGTGTGTGTCCCCGAGCCCTCCTGAGTTCGGGCAACAGGGAGCCCTCCTGAGCTTAGATGAGCACCTGCAGTTGGTGTCGCCCGCCTTGCAGAGCTTGCCAGCCCCTTGCTTCCATGATTCCCTTGTCCTAACCACTGTAGTTGGATTACCAGGACTCTGTTCTCTGCAGACTGTTTTGCAGCGAGCAGAAGGCAGCTGGGCAGAAGGAGGCTCTTTAATGAACAGGCGGATGTCGCAGCAGTCATTCGCTTGACCTAGGGTCCCGGGCAGAGCTAGGCCCTGGGCCAAGGCAGGACCAAGGGAAGCAGGCTGCCTCTCTCTGCTCTGTGTGTGTCCCAGATGGACCCTCGTCTCCCCCCGGCTGCCCGGCCTCCTCGGTGCTGAGGACTGACAGGCTGTGCTCCTGGCAGACCCAGGAGTGCAAGCCGGAAGGCTCTGAGGAGAACTGATCGGTGCCAGCACAACCCTGAACACCACAATCGGCATAAATCAAAGTGCGTCGGCATCGCCTGAGAGAAAAGCCTCTCTCTGGCTCAGCGGCCTGGAGGAATAAACGGGCAGCTGGCCGACTGAGTCTGACTCTCAGAAGTACTGTCTCTGGTCAGCTCAGTGTTTCAAAAAGTGTCGAATTAGTTGTCAACACTGAAAAAATAAGACATTTCAGATTTTAAAAGTCTTACAGATTTTCTAGAAAAAGGGAAGGGAAGATCTTGCAGTGCATGTCCACAATCTTGCACAGCAGCATTAAAACTGCCCCACAGCCCCTTCCTGTATCCCCCAAACCGAGGGCATGTTTTGATTGCATCTGACAGGTGCCTGTATAATTGCTTTACCTTGAAGAAAGAGAATGAAATATTTTTTAATCTTTTTCTCCCTCAAAATTTGAAGATGAAGAAGGTCTGAGAAGATCTCTTATTCCATGATTAATGAACATATGTAGTGCGTCTGTGTTGAAAGATCCCAGTCTGGCAGGTTCGCTCAGTGACGCTCACATCCGTCATCGTGGGTGGCAGAGTGTGCCACCCTCACAGCTCCCGTGATCTCCCGGGTCCTGGTTACAAACACACCCCACTCAACTGAAAAATTCACACGCGATGAGGGATTCACCCCTCCCCTGGCGAGGCAGGCCTACCTAAGATGAAGGAAAATCCAGTCCTAAGTTGTTAAAATTGATGGCTGCTAGCTATAGGGTCGCTGTGAGTCGGAATCGACTCAACAGCAATGGCTTTTCCTGGTGGTATAGTGGTTAAGTGCTACGGCTGCTAACCAAAAGGTCAGAAGTTCAAATCCACCAAGTGCTCCTTGGAAACTCTATGGGGCAGTTCTACTCCGTCCTGTAGAGTGGCCATGAGTTGGAATCGACTCGATGGCAATGGGTTTGGGTTTTGGCTTTGGTTCCATTGTAGGGGACCAACTGTCCAATGGAGACAGTTCTGACAGTGAAGGGGGCACTCCTGATGATTATGCCAGAACAACAGGTATCAGTGGGGACATGTGGACACCCTGTCTCCTTGAGTAATCAGGGACCTTTGGGGGCAAATATTGGAGTCCCTGGGTGGTGCAAATGGTTAAGCGCTCAGATACTAAACAAAAGGTTGGTGGTGTGAACCCACCCAGAGGTACCTCGGAGGACAGGCCTGGCAATCTGCTTCCGAAAGGTCACAGCCTGGAAAACCCTCTGGAGCAGTTCTACTCGGCACACATGGGGTCGCCATGAGTCAGAATCAACGTGACAGCTGCTGGTTTACTGGTTAGGGAGCAGATGCTGCTGTAGCTAGACAAGTCAAGAAGCCGTGTCAGTGGAGAAAGGGATGCTCTGGAGGAAAGCAGGAGGTGCCTGGGAATACGGCCACGGTGGGAAGAGAGGGAGGATGTCCGCTCGCCGGGCAGTCTGGGCACAGCTGGCGGCACAGCAGGAGGCAGTCAGGGGGTGTCCTGGCCTGAATCAGGCTTGTGTTGATCTGGCTGTATCCTGAGCTCTGGGTATCTCCGAGCTGAATGCCCACTGAGGCCCAGAGCCACTGATAACCTGGTCAGACCCCCAGGTGCTGAGGGGGCGCAGCCTCAGAGGCAGTTGTGACGTGTGTGTAAAGGTTTTGGAGTCAGACAAACCTGGTTCTGCCACTTAGTGACTGTGTGGCCTCAAGCAGGCCACCAAAGCCCTCTGCTGCTGTGAGCTGTAAAATGAGGCCACTGGGCCGGACTTGGGCGAGCTGTTTGGGTAGTACGTGAGACAATGCACAAGAAGCACTCAGCGCAGGGATGGCGCGTTGTGGGTGTGCAGTACATGAGCTGTTTCCTGGGTCAAGAACGCTCTGCTCCTCACCCCACTCACCGGGACCCCTTTGTGGCACCTTCCCCATCATGCTTTGCTTACCCTTCCTCACCCACTCCCCACCAAGCAGGGTAACAGCTGCTCCTGGGCGTCTCTGTCCCTCATGGCACCTGTGCGTTTGCCTCTGTTGTCCACGGTATCTGAGCTCCTTGAGGGCAGCAAACACACCTGTGGTTCTCAGGCTCCATTGAGTATTAGAATCACCTGGGGTCAGTCTCAGGGTGGGACCTCGGCATGGCATCTGTCCAGCTCTCCAGCTGATGGCAGTGAGCACCAGGGTGGACGGAGGCCCAGCAGCGGGAGCTTGTTAGGAGAAATGCAGACTCTCAGGATCCCCAGACCCACTGAATCTGCATTTTAACCAGACCCCATGAGTGAAAGCATATTAAAGCTGTTCTGCCGGGGTAGCAGAATGCTAACGCAGGTAGGTGCTCGATGAAGTCTGACTGGGTTACTGACCAAAGGAATCATGGGATCACCATTTCCAATGGACTTTCACCCCTGCCATCTCAGGTCCTACCAGGAGTAACGTGGGTCCAACAAGTAAAACCCTAAAACATCCAGGAATTAATGATTAGACTCCCACCTAAGTGATAAATACCTATAAAATGGTGGGGGTTTTAAATAAAAAGGCTAACAAGCTTTTTAAGGATTTATTACTACTGTACTCAGTGCTGTTAAACCTTGGCACTAAAAGAGTTTTTTGTTTAAGGTTGGTAATATTTTAAAAGCTGGGAAAGCAGACTGGCTGTGGGAGGAGGGGTCTGGACAGGCTCAGGAGGTGGCTGGGCGCTTCCCCACCTAGGTCCCGCCGACCGCCTCACGGCACCTTTCAGAAATGGGGTTCTGGTCGAGTTCCGCTCCTTGCGGGGGGGCGGGGCTCCCCTTGGCCCTCCTTTCCAGCTGCCATCCAGGTAGCTGTTTTTGAATCCGGAGGGAGGAAGGGCAGCCTGGCCAGGAGGTGAGGTGTCTGCTGTTTCCTCGGCGGGCAGGAGGTGGGAGCTGCCCTTCCCCGGCCCCGTGGGCTTGTCCTGAGACAACTGCCCAGAGACGGACAGTCACGGAAAACCCTCGGGACGTCAGGTTCCGCACGGCCGGGAAGGGGACAGTGGATTGGGCTCCTGGCGGAGCTGCCCGGGCCGCTGACCCCACGCTGGAGGCGCCGCGCCCAGGCGCTCCCCGCTGCCCTCGGGGGCTCGCCGGTGTCCGCTGCGCTCAGGGGCTCTGCTGTCCCTGTCGCCCCATCTCCCCTCCCTCCCTGGCTCCTGCCTCGGAAGACAGGGGATGACCCGCACTGGGGACCCAGGAAACAAGGAGCGAGCCTCTGCACGGTGCAGGGGAAACGCCCCGGATCTGGGCCCCAGAGCGGTCCCTGCCTCGGTGTGGTCGAGCGAGAGGGAAAGTTCTTCAGGCGCTGCTGCTTGCGGAAAGGGAGCGAGGGTTTTCCCACCAGGCTCCCACAGAGACTGGGTGCGTTCAAGACCTCCTCTCCCAGACACAGTTCTGCACATAGTCCAACTGTTGTGGAATCTGGAGAGCTGTTTTTGGATTTTAACTCCACCCCGCACTAGCTGTGTGACTTTTAACTTCTTTCCTCATCTCTTCATTTGTAAAATGAAGCAACGCTACTCCACTCCCCAGGAGTGAATGTCTGACGCCCTCAGAGCGTGTGTCCTCGTACTGACACCGAGTAGGCACCCAGGGCTGCTGGTTCTCCTTCCTTACCCTTGAATGCTTTGAAGCCTTCCTGTCTCTCTGCCTCTGTCCCAACCTGACCCCCAGGGAGTAAATAATAATAGCTCAGCTGCTAACCAAAACGTCAGCAGTTCGAATCCACCAGCCCCTCCTTGGAAACCCTACGGGACAGTTCTACTCTGTCCTGTAGGGTCCCTACCAGTCGCCATTGACTCCACGCAACGAGAGAGAGACCATTTAAGAGAGCTTCTAGGAGTCCCTGGGTGATGCAAACAGTTAAGTGCTCGGCTGCTAACCCAAAAAGTTGGAGACTGGAGTCCACCCAGCAGCTCCTCCGAAGACAGTCCTGGCGATCTGCTTGCTAAAGGCCAGCGCCATTGAAAACCCTACGGAGCAGTTCTGCTCTACCAGGTGGGGTCTCTGAGTTGGAATCAACTCCAAGGGAAGTGTTTTGGTTTGGTATGCAGTAGCAAGAGTCCTTGGGTAATGCACATAGTTAACATACTCAGCTGCTAACCAAAAGGTTGGTGGTTCAGGCCCACCCAGGGGCACCTCAGAAGAAAGACCTGGTGATCTACTTCCAAAAAATCAGCCATTGAAAACCCTATGGAGCACAGGTCTACTCTGACACACACGGGATCACCATGAGTCAGAAGTGACCGGATGGCAGCTGGTTTTCGGAGCACTTGTACAAGCTGGGCACTGTATGTGCACCTTTGGTTTACTCCTCACAGCGACCCATTTTGGTTGCGTCTGTTATCATCCTCATTTTGCAGATAAAGTAACTGGGGCTTAGAGAAGTAACTTCCCCCAAAAGTCCCTCAGCTCAAGGCAGAATAGGATACAAGTTAGCTTTCCTAGCTCTTCATTATCTAGCTTCCCCTTCTGTACCGTATTAGTTTTCTATTCTTCCTTTGATTTTGCCTCTTTTGATTCTTTCTCTTATGTTTTTATATCAGAGATTAAAACACTTTGCTGGATGTTACACTGTGTCTGGGCACAGCTCCGCATTCACAGACACAGGAGAGGGTTAAAGATGAAGAGCAGTAACAGGCGTGATGAGGTTACAGGATTTGATCAAGTCAGAGCCTTACTCTGTGTCCTACAGAGAGCAGCTTTGATACTTGGCTTGCCTCAGCCAGGCCAAAGCCTTTCTCCCTGCCTTTCTCTCTGTAGGCAATTCTGCACAGACCCCCAGGTTCAGAGAAGCAACGCTAGAATATGAACTACAGGAGTGCTGGGACTGCATTTGTCTTATTCACTGCTTTATCTCCAGCTTCTAGCCCAAACCAAACCAGACGCTGTTGAGTCGATTTCTACTCATGAGGACCCCATGTGTGTCAGAGTAAAACTGCTCCATAGGGTTTTCGTGGCTGTGACCTTTCAGAAGCAGGCACCTCTCTGTGGGTTCGAACTGCTGACCTTTCCATTAGTAGCCAAGCACTTAACCATTTGCACCTGCCCAGAGCTGTACAGGTAGTCCCCGACTTACAACAGGGTTCTATTCTGATGACCTTATCGTAAGTCGGTTCTGACATAAGTTGATTACCTAATTTTATTTGTAGTTTTCATTATTATTGCCCTTTAGTATCTTTATAAATCTAATCTTTGTCTTTGGGAGTTGGCACAAGAATGATAATGTCAGCAAATTATGCGCTGCGACATTGTATGTAGTAAATATTGCTAATCATAAGATGTACAAAAAAAAATACGGTCATAAGTATGGTTCATTGTAACTCGACTAGTCTTGAGTTGGACACTGCCTGTACTGTAGTAGCTCTTCAGTTAATGCTTGCTGAGTGGATGGTGGATGCGTACATTCATAGTGCATCCTGAAAATCTGATTAAAGAAGCTCATCTTCACTGTCCCTGAAAATCCTTTTGATGTGACAGGCACACAGCACTGGAGGCCAGGATCTCTAGGGTGGGCATTTCCTTTTCCCTTAGAAGAAAGCTGGGTAATCGAAGTTCCATTGCAGTCAGCTCAGAGCCTGCCCTGAAAATCACCCACTGGGGTCTTGGGATACTTGACTTAGATGCTGCCTGCCTCTCTTTCTTCATCTTTAACATTTAACATATTTAATGAGGACAGTGGTACTTCAGTGGTAGAATTCTTGCCTTCCTGCAGGAGACCCATGTTTGATTCCTGGCCAGTGCACCTCACGCATAGCCACCACGTTGCTATGATGCTGAACAGGTTTCAGTGGAGCATCCAGACTAAGATGAACTAGGAAGAAAGGCCTGGTGATCCACTTTCGAAAAATCAGCCAGTGAAAATCCTGCGGATCACAACGGCCTGATCTGCAATGATCATGGGGGTGGTGCAGGAGTGGGCAGCATTTCGTTCCGTTGTACAAGGGGTCACCATGAGTTGGCCAACTCCATGACAGCTAACAACAACATCACCAGCATCTTCAACATCTTTGCGTTAAATTTCAGTTCACAGAGAGTTTATAAATGTATGTTACATTACACTTATATTCACGTAACCAGAAAACAAACCTATTGCCGTCCAGTCAATTCCGACTCAGCGACACTATAGGACAGAGTAGAACTGCTCCATAGGGTTTCCAAGGAGTGCCTGGTGGATTCAAACTGCCGACCTTTTGGTTAGCAGTCAAGCTCTTAACCTTACACCACTAGGGTTTCCTACATTCTTTCCATGGATCTACATAATAGCCCCCAGGGTCACAGGGGTGAAGAGTACGATCCCAGATTTGTAGCAGGATAAACTGAGGCAGAGAGAGATCAGGCTGTTTTTCTCTGAGCTACAGAGCAAGTTTGGGGGAGGCTGAGTTAGAATCCAGAGCTCGCCCTGGGTCAAGCGAGGAATAACTTTTGCAGAGGGTTCCAGCATGCTTGGGGAATGCATCCAGATGGCCAGTCAGAAGCAGCCAGCCTTTTCCTGTCTGCCTAATGCAAAAAGGTCTCAGATCTGGGCTGAGGTGTCCTAGAAAACCTTTTGCTGTTTCTAGTACAGCACAAAGCCTTCTCCTCCATGAACGTATGAGAATGTGTTTAAAAATAAAAAAGGAAACGGCGCAGAAAATCAGCAGAAAGTTGTTTTCCCAAAACAGCTGAGGGCAAGAGACTGTGCTCTCCCAGGTGGCCTCGCCAAAATGATTCCTTCTTGTCGGCAGCGAGCCTGCCTGGCCCAGCATCAGTGGTTCAGGTTGGGCAGCGCTCTTACTGGTGCCCTGGCTCAGGATTCCAAAGCTGGAGTCCAAGGAGCACACAGGGCTTCAAGCTCAGTGACGTTTCTTGCTGTCTCTGGGCATCTCTGATCAAGTGTTCAGTTAACGTCTCCTATCTTGGGCCAGAGCAAAGTCATGGCTGGGTTTTTGCAGACAAGCCAGAAGCAGCTGCCTCCTTGTTTCATTTCTCTTCGTAACCGCCTTGAGAGGGAGCGAGGAGCAGGTGGGCCTGTGCAGAATGAGGAATGGCCGACAGACGCCTGAGACAAACAGCCCTACCTGTGACCCTCCCGTATGACATTTTAGAGGTTACCTGGAAATTGTTGCAGCCACCCAGGCAGCAAAGGGAGAAGTCTGCCAGAATCACCCGACTTGCCACAATGGGTGAAATCATCCTTGTTAGCAAATGAGGCGGTCAGTTCAGTGGTTATGGAACATTTATCCAGGTTGTTCTATCAAAGACACAGGGTCCTGGGAAGACATCCAGAAAAGCTGGCTTATATTGTAACAATGAAGAAAGGCTGAATGACAGTATCCCCTAGGATGACCCCTGCCAGGGTCAGATGCTTATAGAACTTTCTGGAGAGAGCATGAGCCATAGAGTATTAATGCGTACAAGCAGTATGGTGGTCTCTGTGGTTACACCCTGGGGCTCAAGCTAGAGAAATCTAGAACTGAAACCTAGCTCAGCACTTATTGCCTGAGCTTCATTTTCCTCATCTGTAAAATAGGTATAATAGCCATACTTATCTAATAGCTTTGTTGTGAGGATTAAAAGAGCTAATGTATAGGAATTTCTTAGCACGGCACCAGGATCACGAATGCTCAGAAATGTAAGTGACTGCTATTAGTTGCAGAGATTCTCATGAGTCTTAAGCATTTTAAATGGGTGTAAGCAGATCATCAGAAAAACAGTAAACTATTACAGGTTTCTGGGCATCTCTTTAAAGGGTGGCATGCACTCCAAAAACAGGTGACTGTCCATTTGAAAACCTTGGGGCCTTAACATCCTGCCCATCTCAATTTCTCAGAGGAGAGGGAATAACTGTATCAAATGTTTTAATGGTGGATCTACATAATGATTTGTCCTATTCTCATTTGCTCAGACGACACAAACTGCCCACTGTCCTGCTCAGACAGCAGGAGACAGATCACATGCTACCTTTTCCTTTATGTCTGCTGCTAAGAGACCTCAGATGAAAAGCACAAAGACAGCAGAGTATAAAGGAAAAAGCACAGGCTCTGGGCCAGACAACAAGAATTCAAATATCACTTCTGCCAATTACTTGTTTGGTGGCCTGGGTGTCACTTAACATCCTTGGGACTCCATTTTCTTATTTATTCATCCATTTATTCAATAAGTGCTTTTTGAATACATAGTACATGTCAGGCTATGCTGTAGGTGTTTGGAACGTATCAGGGAACAAAACACACGCAAATTGTGCCCTCGTGGAGCTTACATTTAAATGTAACGCACACACAAACAACGTGGACTCTACATAGTGAGGATTACAGTATCAAACTCCACTGGGTTGTTGTGGTAATAATGAGATTGTCCATGTGCAATGTATGGAATATAGCATGCTTTTCATAAATTGTTTTAATTTTTATTTTTTAATTTTCCCCCAGTTTTCTTTACATCCTTTAAACACTTAATGTGCAGTTGCCACTTCCAAAACCATTGCCGTCAAGTCAATTCCGGCTCATGGCGACCCTTTAGGACAGAGTAAGACTGCCCCACAGAGTTTCCAAGGAGCAGCTGGTGGTTTCGAACTGCCAGCCTTTTGGTCAGCAGCTGTAGCTCTCAACCACTGCACCACCAGGGCTCCAGTTGGCACTTAGGAATTATTTATTTATTTGTTCAATAAATATCTATTGAGTATCTATTTTATGCCAGAATTTGTAGTAGGCCCCGGGAATGCAAGTGGAGAATATAAGAAAGCATGTTTCTGAGCAACATGTCCTGAGTTGTAGTTACTCAAGATGCTATAGTAGCAATAGCTAACATTTAGTGAACCCTTACTATTTTCCAGGTACTTATCTAAAATGAAACATATATTATCTCATTTAATTCCCTCCTACACCCCTGTGATCATAGTCTGATCTCCTGAGTGATCCATGAGAGGCCCTGAAGAGCACAGAGGTGGGAGGGACCTTACAGCCTTGTGTTCCTGTGAATCAGAATAGTCAATTTCACTGCTGATGTCTTTTTTCACTCAGAGAATCCCGCTATGGCTGGCGATTCTAGGAATACTATGAACCAGGATATGGAGATTGGAGGCAATCCCAGAGATCCTAAGAAGGTTCCCAAACAGGCCCGCGACTATGTCCCCATTGCCACAGACCGCACTCGCCTGCTGGCAGAAGGCAAGAAGCCCCGTCAGCGCTACATGGAGAAGAGTGGCAAGTGCAACGTGCACCATGGCAATGTCCAGGAAACCTACCGGTACCTGAGTGACCTCTTCACCACCCTGGTGGACCTCAAATGGCGCTTCAACCTGCTAGTCTTCACCATGGTCTACACTATCACTTGGCTGTTCTTTGGTTTTATCTGGTGGCTCATTGCTTATATCCGGGGTGATCTGGACCATGTGGGTGACCAAAACTGGATTCCATGTGTTGAGAATCTCAGTGGCTTTGTATCTGCTTTCCTCTTCTCCATCGAGACTGAAACCACCATTGGGTATGGCTTTCGAGTCATCACGGAGAAGTGTCCTGAGGGGATCATCCTCCTCTTGGTCCAGGCCATCCTCGGCTCCATCGTCAATGCCTTCATGGTGGGGTGCATGTTTGTGAAGATCAGTCAGCCAAAGAAGAGAGCAGAGACCCTCATGTTCTCCAACAATGCTGTCATCTCCATGCGGGATGAGAAGCTCTGCCTCATGTTCCGGGTGGGTGACCTCCGCAACTCCCACATCGTGGAGGCCTCCATCCGTGCCAAGCTCATCAAGTCCCGACAGACCAAAGAAGGGGAGTTCATCCCCCTGAACCAAACTGACATCAATGTGGGCTTCGACACCGGGGATGACCGTCTCTTCCTGGTATCACCGCTCATCATCTCCCATGAGATCAATGAGAAGAGCCCTTTCTGGGAGATGTCCCGGGCTCAGCTGGATCAGGAGGAGTTTGAAGTTGTGGTCATTCTAGAAGGGATGGTGGAGGCAACAGGTAAGACACTTTGTCCTCCTGGGCACAGAGTCCCCTTACCACACCAAGGAGCTTAGGCCACTGTGATTGCCCAAGATGGTGCAGGTACCCAACCACTAAAACAGTCCTGAGCTGTAGTTACTCAAGATGCTGTAGTAGCAATAGCTAACATTTATTGAACCCTTAATATTTTCTAGGTACTCTTCTAAATATTAAACATATATTATCTCATTTAATTCCCTCCTACACCCCTATGAGATTGTTAATTTACGGATGAGGAAACAAAGCAATACAAGTTAAATTATTGTCCAAGAGCAAGAGCTAGGACCTGGCAGAGCCAGGATACAAATCAAGGCAGGGAGACTCCAAAGCTGCAACTCCTTTCTAACACGCCATGTGTGTCCAGGAACAGGTGTTCTACCCGACATGTGATCAGGTAATGTTGGGACACACTGGGTTAAACAGAGGGTAACTGGTCTCCCTGTAGGAGAACCCCACAGTGTCATTCCATACTGTGACTCCTTTCATGAGGAGAGGATCTTGTGCAGCATTCCCAAACTCAAGGTGATCCTTATGGAATCCTTTTTAGGAGAGACATCTATACCCCAGACCCGAGGGAGCTGCTCGTGCAGCTGGGCCCCTTCCGGAACAGTCTGCCCCTCAGCTTTCCCGAAGAAGCTTGTCCCAGAGAACACGGGACGGCGCAGGGCTTCTTCCCTGAAGAAACAGTACCTCCACGCTGAGGCCTCAATGTCCAGATACTCCAGGGAAAATGCCCTCTTTGTAGCCAGTCTGGCAACTTCCTGGTCAGCTGCTGGTTCTCAGGTCTCCACCGTTCCTCAGCCCCTTGGCCAGGGCAGATCTCGATGAGGTGGCTCCAGGAAGCCCACGGCCTGAGGGAGCCTGAGGATCTAAGAACCGCAGCCCGCCTCCCACCACCACCTGGAGCCAGACGTCTTAAGGAGAGGAACCCTCCAGCCAACCAGAAGCCCTGCTTCCTATTTCCTTCCTTCTCTTGCCTTCCTTTCTCTTTTTTTCACTGAGGAGACTGAGCACAAGGTTTAGGCCTAGCAACGACAACAACTCACAGAAACTCACTCATGCTCAGAAGGGTGAAGTCCATTTTTCTAATTCTTGCCACAGCACTCTAGGGCAAGCTCTAATCCCCATTTCACAGACGTAGAAACTGAAGCTCAGTAAGTAGTCATGTTCAGGTCTTTCATTTACAAATTGAGAGCTTTCTCGACTGCACCACACTGACCCCAAAGTATTAGGGGCATGTCAGAAAGGTGGCCAAACTGTCCTGGGCTTTTAGGAGGCTGGTGCAGGGGTGGCCTTAGGCAGGGCATCCATTCTGGAGCCACAGACACAGTGGAATAGGGTTGGGTGGGTGTTGAAGGGCTCCAGGGGGTGGTGTCAGAGGTGGCTGGATGGACATCTGGGCAAGCTGCCGACCTAGGCAACATCTGGTGGCAGCTGCAGGAGCCCCAGAGGCCGAGGACTGTTCAGATGCAGGAAGTCGATTCCGGCAGAACTTGGGGCTCCCAGGCCGCTCTGCCCCTGATGCTGGGGTGAGGATCAGAGCATAGGCGGGGCTTCTGGGGAAAGAGCTCCACCCTAAGGCCACAAAGGAGGGGAGCAGGGCAGACACTTGGGGCCACAGAAGAAAGCCACGTCCTGCACCCCGCCCCCTGGCCTCCCTCACTGCCAACAGCCCTGCAGCCGAGACGGGGTTCCGAGCCCACCCCCAGCAGGGAGAGCGGGCACAGACCCTCTCAGCCCCTAAGAGTTGGGGCCACAGCTGACCTGGCCTAATTGGCTGAACTCCTGCCCTCCCTCAACCTGGGTGATGCTTGCTGCTGTCGTGCGGACAGTGGGAGAGGCCCAGGGAGGGAAGAGAAGAAGACCACCTTCACCTGTCCTGATCTCAGGGACCTTAATAGTTTGGTTGTTACCTTTATAACACCAAGCATAGACTTCCCATTCAGACCGGGGTTTGAATAACACAGTTCTGTGCTATCCTCACTGTGGGAGTTTGGGCGAGCGCTCAGCCTATCAGCGATGTGACAATGGTACGTCTCACAGGGCTGTTGGGAGGACTCCATGACTGAACGCAGTAAAGTATGGAGAGCACAGTGCCCGGCTCATAAAGGGGCTCCTTCCCTTCCCTGGTGCTTTGAAAGATGACAGACGAGATCTGTAGCTACAGGCTAGCCCACAGCAGGGGCAGATTGTCCAAGAAGCACGGTAAGCATGGGCTTTTTATTGTCATTGTTGTTCATTACAGATTACTAAGTACGCACAAGTAAGCCCATGCTTACCTTGCTTGTTGGTTAACTTGTCCCTGGCCCACAGCCTCATATCATCTCATAGTGACCCTGTAAGACAGAGTAGAACTGCCCCATAGGTTTCCAAGGCTGTAATCTTTAGGAGGCAGACTGCCACACCTTTCTTCTGCAGAGTGGCTGATAGGGTCAAACCGCTGACCTTTCAGTTAGCAGCCAAGCACTTAACCACTGTGCAACCAGGGTTGCTATAGGGTCGCCATGAGTCAGAATCGACTCAATGGCAATGGGTTTTGGTTTTTGGGCCCACAGCCACATTCCAAGAGGCAGGACAGGAAGACAAGCAGGAAGAGCCCAGGGAGCTTGGCCTGAAGAGCTTCAGTGGAGGTCCTGGGACCCCGCAGATGTCAGTCCTGGGTCTGGGCTGCTAGGTACTCAGCTTGGACCTCTACACCTCAGCTCAAGGTGGTGGTGAGGAGTGCAGGGAGCAATGGGCCACAGAGGAAGAGGATTGAATAAGGAGGCCAGGCCCAGCAGGCTACAGGCCACAGGGGGTGCCCAGGCCCTGGAAAACAAATGGGCGGGAAGCAACCTTTGACCTGGGTCTGATTGGATGAGACCCTGCCCAGAGAAAGCCCAGACTGGGGAGGTAGAGGTTTCTTCTTCAGCTCCCAAAGAGCAAAGCAAGAACCTTTTTTGGCCAGAAGATTAAATATCAGGAAGCTGCTTTCCTGTGACCTGAAGCACAGAGATGTTCTCATTCATAAACAAAGCTGCCTTCCCTCTCTGGAGGGAAAGTAATACCTAAAAATAGCACAGGGATGGCAGAGGCTTAGTGAACAGGGAATGGAAGCATTGGAGCATCCTTAAATCAAGGATCCAAGCTGTGTGCCTCTCCCGCCTCCTCAGTGTGTGTGTGTATGCGAGTGTGGAGGCGTCTGCCCATATGTGTCCACCCAAAACAATTCCCATGTGGTCTAAATGCCTGACAGCTCCTCTGTGTTCACTTACTCTGAATTTATCTTTTTTCAAACCCTTTTTCTGCCTCTATACTTTGCTACACATAGGGTCTATTCACTCTTCTAGACTGAATGCTGTCTCCTGGAACCACATCTCTGGCTTCAACCATTCCGTAATCATTCACTCCAATCTCTGGTAATCTACTCCAGAATCTGACGTGTTGATTTATAATTTTCTGCCTCCACCACACCTTGAGCTCCTCCAGGGCAAGGATGATGTCTTATTCAGCTTTACCTCTCCATTGTGCTTAGCAAAAAGTCAATGTTCAGTAAATGTTTTTGATGAATGATTAGATGCACAGATGAATGGATGGATGGACAAATGGGTGGATGGATGGACGGACGGATGGATGGATGGATGGACGGATGGACAGATGGATGGATGGATGGATGGATGGATGGATGGATGGATGGATGGACAGACGGATGGATGGATGAATGGAAGGAAGAATGGATTATTGCATGGATGGATGGGTGGATGGATATTGCCACATCTAATGCATGTGGCCTTTGTTCCCCCAGGCATGACTTGCCAAGCACGGAGCTCCTACATGGATACCGAGGTGCTCTGGGGCCATCGATTCACACCAGTCCTCACCTTGGAAAAGGGCTTCTATGAGGTGGACTACAACACCTTCCATGACACCTACGAGACCAACACTCCCAGCTGTTGTGCCAAGGAGCTGGCAGAAATGAAGCGGGAAGGCCGGCTCCTCCAGTACCTCCCCAGTCCCCCCTTGCTGGGGGGCTGTGCTGAGACAGGGCCAGATGCGGAGGCTGAGCAGGACAGAGAGGATAAGCCTGAGGGGCTGAGAGGACCCCGGGAGACCAGGGACTCGGTGTGAGGGCTGCAGTCTCCCCACAAGCTCCCTTCACTGACGTCTAAGAGCACAGACTCTGCAGCACCCAGGAGGGTGAATTAGCTGAAGTGTGCTGTCTGGGGGACTCGGGAGCTATCAAGGCACTGTGAGGAGGGACAGTGTATCCGGTCCTCACACCTCCCAGCTCAGTACCTCCCTGAGCAGGTGGCCTCCTTCCTGGGCCTGCCATGGCAGTGCTGCTTTTTCTCCCCAGCCTCTAGCAGCCCTGGCTAAGGGTCATGCCAGTTTCCCACAATGAAAGTTACAGGGTGGCCTCTGTCTTCACACATACCTCTCGGGCATCTGATCTTGGGTCGCTTCCCTTCTTGGGTCTCACAATCTAGGGGCTGCCACCCATGAGGGCTGTCACCACCCTCCCTCATTCGTACCATCCTGAGGCATGCAATGGGCTCACAGGGGAGTGATTCTGCCTGCCTGGGGGCCCAACCTTCCAGGTCTGGGGTGGGCTTGCAACACCCCTCATGGAGGAAGATCTGTCCAAGTCGTGTGGGCAATTCCTTTTATACCTGGGACCAGCCACCACTTATTGAGAGTTTTGGAGTACAGGGCCCCTGATGACCTCTGTCCTTATCTGTGAAATGGGTGCTTTTTATTCTGCTGTGTTTTGTGTCCAATGTAACCTACTGGGTAACTGATCTTTTTAGAGTGACTCAGATCAACTGCACATGGATGGATGTGGCCACACCTAATGCGTAGTTGTCATCAGCAACTTCACGGCCCATTCCCAGTCACGCTGGGCCCTGAACCTGCCACCAAAGGGAGTTCTTTTCTAGTACTTTTTGTTCCAAGAATTTCAAAGTACTCAACCTTCACTATGGTTTTCTTCCAGAATCCCAGAGTGCCTGTGGTGTGATCCAGGGAGAAAGCTGAGTTTCAGAGGGCAAGATGAGCCAGTTAGTGCTGGAACGGGGAGGGCGGAGAGGACAGAAAAGCAGAGAGGAAGGACAGCAACTGAAACTAAAATAAGCATTTGCACAAGTTGTTTCTAAGAACCTCTCACTCCAGGGTACCGCATGCCTTTGTTATCAAGGCGCATAATGGGACATGGAGAAGCAGAGGGCAGTGGTTGTCTCTGAGCTTCCCTTTCAAGCCCAGACTGGACCACATTCTGGGCCCAGTGCTGAGAAGCCCACAGCCTTCTCCTCCTACAGGTAGTGCTCTAACAAGATGGCTAGGCCAGCCCGAGGAGCAGGGAGGGGCCGCCTCCTCCCACCTGGGAAGTGTACTGGTAAGCAGGAATCAGTGGGAGAATTGGGGAGCGGAGAACATCAAGAGAAAAGAGTAGAGAAGAGCTTTTAAAACAACAACTTCAGGAGGTTTTCTTCTTCAGTCTGAAGGCATAGAAGAGTACGGATTGATGGTGCCGATTACCATGTCAGTGAGGCGAGTCTGCTGTGGAGGAGACAGAGGCTTCTGAATAGCCAATCTAGACTTCGAGAGAAATTTTAAATAACCCAGACTTATGCTGGCCTTACAATTCTCACAGCCCTCGACTGGGCTTTCAAAATGGGAGCACTTTCCTGCCCCAGCCATGAAGTGCCTTCTGCAGGGACCAAGAGCAAAGCCACAATGGGGTGCAAGGTTAAGACAGAGGAACCCAAACCAGTTGCCATTGAGTTGATTCTGACTCATGGCGGCCTCATGTGTATCGGAGTAGAACTGGGTTTTCAGTAGCTGATTTTTCAGGAGTAGATCACTAGATCTTTGTTCTGAGGTGTCTCTGGGTGGACTTGAACCCCCAGCCTTTTGCTGAGCACTTAACTGTTTGCACCACCCAGGGACTCCTGGCAGAGGAAAGGGGATTGCTTTCGGCTTTCAGGCCCATTTCCTTTCAAACTGAGATTTTTAGGTCCTAGGGTGGCTGAGAATAGAAGGTGACTTGGGGTGGGGAGCTGCCTGTCTTGGGCACCCACACTTAAGGGAGTGTATCCTTGTGCTTGGGCAAAGAGGCTGGATCCTGAGAGGTGGGGTCAGGGAAGCAGTGGGGCACTGCAAGGGTCTTCCAGCCAGGGGCATTGCATCCTTCTGTGATGAAGAGTTCTTGGTGAGAATGGGGAATGGGACCGGCATCCAACACTCAAGGGAAAGGCACGCAGGCAGGCTAGAAGCACCCCAGTGGGGAAACTACATGCAATCAAGAACCTAAGGCAGGGAGCCCACCACTGAGAATGACTGTCTGGGGGAGATGGGTCGGCAGGGGAGAGAAGCTGCAGTTGGAACTCTAAGATGGGTGCCCACACTCACCGCAGGCAAGCCAGATCAAGGATTTACACAAGTAGGACTATTCCAGACCCCCTTGGAGGGTCTTACTCCCTAAGCCAGAATTGGTCAGTGCCCACCAGTTACGACCCTCATGAGGCAGCCGAGCAAGGATGGGAAAGCCAGAGGCTGCAGCCTGGGTCCTGTGTCACCCCTGCCTCCATTTACAATTCTGAAACATCCTCCAATTGGCCAAGTAACCCACTCTCCAGTTCTCTAACTCAACCTGTGGTCTCCATGAGCCCAGGCCAAATCAGATCTCTCTCAGCCAATGATAGAATCTATAGAGACTAGAGAAGAGAAAGAGATTAATACAGTTCTAAAGTTCCCTGAGAAGCCAGTGCCAGTGGTTGATTAGTCAGATACTAATCCCATTGTCCATATTCCTTGCTTTCTCCCTGGAAACTCAAATGTAAGAAGACTGCCTTTGATATCCAAGGAAATTCTTCTTGGTGACCAATCAATCCAATTAAAGTTTGAGAAAGTCTTGAAATCATCTTCTGGAAGTACTGGTGTAAACATGGACTTATTAAATGTAAAGTCTGGTGAGGGCCAGAGTTTCATTGGGCCACTTTAAAAAAAATCATTCCTACGTACAAACAATTGTAGGTTATAGTCCTCAGTTGCACAGCTCTAAGCCTACCCCATCACCTCTGGGGGACCACAGACAGCTGAGCCAGGCTTCTGGTGGGGCCACTAGTACCTCCCACAGACTTCAGCACCACCAAAGTCCCAAAGCGATATCTCACTTATCAGATCCTGAAAGCTTTGGGAGCTAACTTCCAGCTTAAGCTTCCACGTCCTTCCTTTCAGGAAAATTCCCCTGCAAAAGAGAAGTCCCCAGGAACTCAGACATAGGCAAGTTCCCACTAGTTCTCCCCTTTCCATCAACCTGACATCTGATAGGTGTCGGACACCACCACCCAAAGAATCCTGTTCCCAGGCCGGCGTAGGCATTACCCCTGACTCTCCCACCCAGACCACACCTGCTGGTCTCCTTTGTGGTCAGAGGGCCCCTTCCCATCATTTCCTTCTAGTGGTTGGGATCCTGGATTGAGCAGTTGACCCTGACCAATTAGAAAGAGCCCTTGTCTGTCTGGGGAGAGTCCTCCCTGCTCATGATCTGTAACAATGGGGCATCTTCTTCCACATACTTATTCCGTGTCCTTTCTGCCTTACAGCATGCCTCAACCATGTATCTTGTGTCAGATGACAGCCAGAGTAACTTTGTTTGTATTGGAGTGGCCAAAGAAACAAAAAATCCCCACTACTTTCTGAGTTCCCGTTGCTGTCGAGTCTATTCTGACTCACAGTGGACCCTATAGGACAAGGAGAACTGTCCATAGGGTTCCCAAGGCTGTAATCTTTAAGAAAGCAGACTGCCACATCTGTCTCCTGCAGAGTGGCTGGTGAGTTCGAACCACCGAACTTTGGGTTAGCAGTCAAGTCCCACCAGGGCCCCTGCACCTTCTAAGTATACGTCCTAAAAACATCTCTGCACCATATTGTGTGCTCTGCCTACCAGGCTTTCCCTTAGATCCACCAGCTATATTCTCCCACGGCAAGATGATTGGGAAACGCCTTTTTCTGATTCCTAGGGGGTTAATGAGCTGTGAAAAGAGATTAGATAGGGAAGAATTGCTTTCAGGAACAAGTCACTCATTCTGCTTGGCTAGTTTTTTGCTAACTTCTCAAGCTGCTGTGTTAAATCTCTCTCTCTATGTCAGATCTGTCAATCCTCTTATTAAAAAGAGCACCATTGCACAGCTGAAAATTCATCCAAGACAGTGGATGTGATCTCACAGAGTCCTTCCTCATCTTAAACAGATGGTCACTGGCGTCCCACTCAAATCTACTGTCAGTGTGTGCAAAAATTGCAGCATCAACATCGAGACTGGTATTGAGGTCAGAGGAGGGTGACAACCAATGCAGAGAATCTAAGCAATATGGATTCTCCCACTGGATAATTTATTTCCCCTCAAAATAGTTTCCTTATACCCTTTAAAGTTAAATATCCAGAACCTATATTACCTAGGTAAGCTTGAGTAACCTCAAAAAATACTGACTTTGGGACTTCCAGGCAACATGGTGCTATAGGCAGAAGCACCATGCTGTCCCTCTGTCTTAGTCATCTAGTGCTGCTCTAACAGAAATACCACAAGTGGATGGTTTTAACAAAGAGAAGTTTATTTCCTCACAGTAAAGTAGGCTAAAAGTCCAAATTCAGGGCATCAGCTCCAGGGGAAGGCTTTCTCTCTCTGTCAGCCTTCTTCTCATCAGTGTTCCCCCAGACTAGGAGCTTTTTGTCTGTGCAGGAACCTCAGGTCCAAAGGACGCACTCTGTTCCCGGTTCTTCTTTCTTGGTGGTATGAGGTCCTGAACTCTCTGCTTGCTTCCCTTTCCTTTTATCGCTTGAGAGAGAAAAGGTGGTGCAGGCCACACCCCAGGGGAACTCCCTTTACGTTAGATCAGGGATGTGACCTGGGTGAGGGTGATGTTACAATTCCACCCTAATCCTCTTTAACATAAAATTACAATCACAAAATGGAGGCCAACCACACAATTCTGGGAATCATGGCCCAGCCAAATTGATACACACATTTTTGGGGGGACAAAATTCAAACCATGACACCCTCCACAGCAAAGATCCGAAAAACTAAGCCAAACAAAAATGAAACCCTAAGCATCAAATGAAGAGATAAAGAACTCAGCCAAGCACTGAATGGAGTAAGAAACTAACAGAGAAAAGAGAGCGAGGAGAGATACATGCAGAGTTCCCCTATCAGCTAACGCAGCATGGATCTGCCATTCTGGACTCCTATCAGAGACCAGCGAACAAGGGGTACGAGAAAGCAGCTTCACGGGTCATCCAGCAGCAGACAGAACAACCGGTAACCAGCGATAACCCCTCACCCTTTTTCACCCCCACTCCACCTCCTCTGCTTCCTGTGGCCACAGTCTCTTGGCTGGGAAGCATCAGCTTCACCCTGGTGTCGCTTGGATTCCCCCCACCCACACTGGCCAGCTCCCTGAGTGCCATTTGTTGGCTGCTGGTGTTGCTTTTTTCTGCTCTTTAGATTTCTTCTTTACCTCTCACCACCTCCCATTCCTTTCTCTCAAATACGTGGCTCTGTGCGCCATCTTTACTTCTTCCTGAAAGGCTGTGAAATGCCACTCGAATGTGAGACTGCTTCCTGGCCCATGCTGCCACACTGGTCGGATCCCGGGGCTTTTTTGTTTGTTTGTTTTGAATTGTTTGTTTGTTTTCTTTTTCTTTTCTCAAACTGAGAGCCTGTTCTAGCTAGGCAGTATTGCGTGGCTTGGGACCTACCCCCTCAGTCTGGCAGACGCACAGAGGGATGCCTGAGAGCAGTTCTTTTTTCTTGCTTTTTGGGGGGGTTCTTTTTTTCCTGTTATTTGGGGGGGTTCTTGTTCTTTTTTAAAAATTTGTTTTGTTTTCTTTTCTCTCTTTTTCCCTTTTTGTCTTTCTTCATTTTTCGTCTCTCTATACTTTCCTTCTCTTCCTGTCCCCTGAATACCTGGTGCTGAGTGACACCTCTACACCTTCTAGCCAGGCTGTACTTCGCGGCCTGGGAGCAACTTCCCCAGACCTCATAGCTGCATCAGTGGGATCCTTGGGAGCTTCTCTTTTCCTTTTTCTTTCTAATTTTTATTTATTCTTTTTTCTTTTCTTTTCTTTTTAGTCTTCTTCTTCTCCTCCTTTTTGTTTTTCTCCATTTCATAGTCTCTCACCTCTCCACTCCAATGGCAAGCTCCCCAGGCACTCTTTTATTGTTTGTATGTTTTTGGCTCCTGTTCCTCTCTCCCCTTTCCCATACCCATCTTAGCTCCACACGTTACAATCTCCCCCCTCAATCCTGCCTACCTGCACCATGCGCTTAACATCACACCACCAAGCAGCACAGGCACAGCCTACTGGAACCTGCCTTGCACTGATTACCGGCCCATGCTGGTGGCCATAGTAAGTGCCAGAAACAACCCATCCCAGCAACTCCTCTTCAGCTAGACCTGCCCTGCTGTACTATATCTGAGTGACTGACCCTGCCAATTGGAGGAGGAGGTGAAAAGTATCATGCCCACAGATGAGCAAACAGCAAAGAACACACAGCCCACCTGCTCAGACATAGCCAAATAAAACACAAAAAAGGATGAAACAAACAAATCTACAATCAATAAACAAGAAAAATAACTATCGAATGCCCTGAAGACAGCAGACACTATCAAAACACAAAAACAGGACAGGATGGTTTCAGTAGGCATCCAAAATAAAACACCAGATGATTTCCAGTAGAAGAAAGGGCACTAGAACTACCTGATAGGGAATTCAAATCTCTAATATTCAGAGCTATCCAAGAGTTGAAGCAAAAAGAAGACAAAAATGAGGAAAAAATAGATAAAATTCATGGAAAAGGCAGACAAATTCATGGAAAATACAGACCAAAAAATGGAAGAATTCAGGAGAATAATACAGGAACAAAATGCAAAAATAAATCCACAACTAGAAATTATACAAAACCACAATTAGAAATCTAAAAGATAAACAACAAGATTTCAGAAATGGACAGTGTCATAGAAGGGCTGAGGAATAGGTTTGAAACTGTGGAAGACAGGATCAGCGAAATTGAAGACAAACACTTGGATACAACTCTGAGGAAAAATCAGAAAAAAGAATGAAGAAAAATGAAGAGACCCTGAGAATTATGTGGGATACAACCAAAAGCAAAAATTTGTGAGTGATCGGAGTTCAAGAACGGGGAAAAAGTGGAAAACATAGAGAGGATCATTGAAGAATTGATGACAGAAAACTTCCACAATATCACAAAAGCTGAAAAGCTGGCCATCCAAGAAGCTCAGAGAACCCCATATAAGATAGACCCCAAAAGAAAATCACCAAGGCATATCATAATCACACTCTCCAAAACCAAAGACAAAGAATCCTGAGAGCAGCTTGAGAAAAACAAAAAGTCACATACAG
>NW_004444000.1:8773368-8789974 GCF_000243295.1 Trichechus manatus latirostris | reverse complement strand
AAGGGACAAAATAAAAACATTAACTACACAACTCAAACAAATAGAAAGAGAACAGCAAAAAAAAAGCCCACAGCCACCAGAAGAAAGGAAATAATAAAGATCAGAGCAGAAAAAATACTACTTTGGGGAGGCCCTGGACTGGCCGTCTGCATTCATGGCATTAACTAGAAAATGACAGACAATACTGAACAATGGTGAAGGGCAGAGGAAGGAAGCTGTGATATTTCATATTTGCAAAGAATTTCAGAATTGTTCTTGTTAAGACTAAAAGTTTCTGTTGAAAATGTCATTAGCTGTTGAGGATTTAAGATGGGCTTCTTTCTGTTTTAGTCAAGTAAATAGGCATTGAAGTGCTCAGATTTACAAAAGAGGTTAACTGAGATCCCTTAAACCATTCTGAAACAAAGCCAGGGCTTTATTTTAGTTGTTGTATTGCTGTTGTTAGGTGCCGTTGAGTCAGTTTCGACTCGTAATGACCCTATGAACAACAGAACAAAACACTGCCCAGTCCTGCGCCATCCTCACAATCGTTGCTGTGTTTGAGCCCATTGTTGCAGCCACTGTGTAAATCCATCTTGTTAAGGGTCTTCCTCCTTTTCGCTGACCCTCTACTTTACCAAGCATGATGTCCTTCTCCAGAAACTGGTCCCTCCTGATATCATGTCCAAAGTATATGAGACGAAGTCTTGCCATCCTTGCTTCTAAGGAGCATTCTGGCTGTACTTCTTCCAAGACAGATTTGTTCATTTTTCTGGCAGTCCATGGTATGTTCTATATTCTTTGCCAACACCGTAATTCAAATGCATCAGTTCTTTGGTCCTCCTTATTCATTGTCAGCTTTCCCATGCGTATGAGGAGATTGAAAATACCATTTCCTTGGTCAGGCACATTTAGTCCTCAAAGTGACATTTTTGCTTTTTAACACTTTAAAGAGGTCTTTTGCAGCCGATTTGCCCGATGCAATGTGTCATTTGATTTCTTGACTGCTGCTTTCATGGGTGTTGATTGTGGATCCAAGTAAAATGAAATCCTTGACAACTTCAATATTTTCTCTGTTGATCATGATGTTGCTTATCAGTCCAGTTGTGAGGATTTTTGTTTTTTTTTATGTTGAGGTGTAATCCATACTGAAGGTTGTAGTCTTTGATCTTCATCAGTAAGTACTTCAAGTCCTCTTCACTTTCAGCAAGCAACCTTGGGTGTCGAAGGTTGTTAATGAGTCATTCTCCAATCCTGATGCCACAGTCTTCTTCATATAGTCTGGGTTCTCGTATCATTTGCTTAGCATACAGACTGAATAAGTATGGTGAAAGAATACAACCCTGACGCACGCCTTTCCTGATTTTAAACCATGCAGTATTCCCTTGTTCTGTTCGAACAACTGCCTCTTGGCCTATGTTCAGGTTCCACATGAGCACTATTAAGTGTTCTGGAATTCCCGTTCTTCTCAGTGTTATCCATAATTTGTTAGGAACCACACAGTCGAATGCCTTTGCATAGTGAATAAAACACAGGTAAACATCTTTCTGGTATTCTGTGCTTTCAGCCAGAATCCATCTGACATCAGCAGTGACATCCTTTGTTCCATATCCTCTTCTGAGTCCGGCTTCAATTTCTGGCAGTTCCTTTTCGATGTTACTGCTGCAACAGTTTTTGTATTTAGAGACCATCTGAAGAATACATTTGATGCATTGAACACTGTCCCACTTATCTAGTGCTGCTGTAACAAAACCACAAGTGTCCACACCCCGGATGGCTGTTTTGTTGTTGTTAGCTGCCATGAAGCATAGGGTGGCCCCATGCACAGTGGAACGAAACACTGCCCAGTCCTCCTCCATCTTCATGATTGGATGAAGATCGGATAATAGTGATCCATAGTGTTTTCACTGGCTGATTTTTGGAAGTAGATTGCCAGGCCTTTCCTCCTAGTCTGTCTTGGTCTGGAAGCACTGCTGAAACCTGTTCAGCATCACAGCAACATGCAAAGCCTCCACTGACAGACGAGTGGTGGCTGCGCATGAGGTGTGCATTGGCTCAGATCAAGCTCTGCTCTCCCACGTGGAAGGCAAGAATTCTACCACCGAACCACCGCAGCCTCCATAAATGTCTCTTCCGACCCTTTCAATTCCAGTGATAAAGCGTGTTGACTTCTCTGTGGTAAACAAATGTCTAGGAAAGAGTTACAGAAACAAAAATGTTACTGGCTTTTTCTCTATAGGACTGCTATTTTTACTCTGAAGCTGTAGTTAAAATAAAGCCTGGCTCCCTTGGTTAAGGCAAAAGTCCTAAATCACAGGGGAGGAATTGCTGAGAATTTGGGCACGTTAGCATATGCTTTAAGCCTCATTCTTCCACCAAATGATAAAAGCCTAAGTTGGGAGATCTCAGGCTAAGTGAGGTAAGGCTGTCTTGTTAGAAAGCGTTTGCTCACGCACATAGGACCCCTTTGTGTCCATACGCTGAATGTAATTATCACATTCCAAATTGCTTCTTAAATAAATGTGATCACAGAAGAGACCTGCAGTCATCCCTGTGTGATTTGAACCTTTGCAATAATAACTGCTTTCTCTCCTAACCGTGCCGTTCCCTGAGGCAGTCAGAACCATGGCCATGCAGGAATTCACCCACCATCTGCCCTCTCACAGAGGACAGCCCAGATGGATTTCATCCATGGAGACAGAAGGGGAAGAGTGTTTGTTGAACCCGGACTGCACCCTGACTGTAGCAATGTGGCTACTGTATCTTCCTGTCATGCCCATTCAGAAATTGAATTGGTAGAGGCCTGTCCCTTAATACCAGACTAGAATTCTGCCCACTTCCCATCTTTAAGTGTTCTCACAGCCTTTTCACACAGAAGGACAGAATCCTGTGGGGAGGCGTTTCCTGTTTATGTGTCTCCCAGAATTCCAGTGGGTCCACGATAGCATGCCACCACCAGTTGCCATTGAGTTGACCCTGACTTATGGTGACCCCGTGTGTGTCAGAATAGAACTGTGCTCCATAAGGCTTTCAACAGCTGATTTTTCGTAAGCAAATCACCAGGCCTTTCTTCTGAGCTGCCTTTGGGTGGACTCGAACCTCTAACCTTTTGGTTAGCAGCCAAGCATGTTAACTGTTTGTACCACCCAGGGATTCCACAACAGCATGAGGGCCTAGAAATTCCTCCAGTAGCCATCCATCCTGACCAGTCCATCTAGGACTGGTGGAGCTTTCTCAGGCTTTCCAATAGCGGTATCCTTGTGTTAGAGGTTAAAGGTGAAGAATCAGAAAACACAGGGTCAACATATAATGGGGTCTCTGACCTTTTATCGCCTCCATTTTCCCATACATTCTATCATTCAAGAAGTATTTATTGAGCACATTCTGTGTGCTCAAATCAGGAACAGGTATGATCTCTGCTCCATGGAGTTTACTGTCTGATGGGGATCGGGGAGAGCCTGAGACAGAAGTGTAAGCAAAGAAAAGAATTACAGTTTGCAGTAAGGGCTCGCGAGGAAACAAACAGGGGTGCCCTGGGGAAGGACGGCAGGGACCGCCTCTCTGAGGAGGTGCCATTTGAGCTGACTTGAGATTTGAGGAGGAATGAAGCCATCAGGCACAGTGGCTGAAGTGACTGACTCTGGGCAGAGGGAACAGCATGCGTATGCAAGACCAGAGGTGGACGAGTAGGGTGAACTTGAAGAAAAGAGACCGGGATAGCTCAGCTCAGGGGCAGGGTGGGAGAAGGGCTCAGATCACGCCTGCCTGGAAGACATGCTGTGAGTCTGGAATTTATTCCAAGTCCAATGGGAAGGGTTTTATCAGAAATGGTGGCAGGATGGGATTCCCACCTGGAGATGGTCTGGGCGTAGTCGCACACCCCTTCCAGTCTTCCAGGGGTCACAGATTATGGCCATGTTAGGAGCCTTTCTGAGCTGCTGAATCAGTCTGGCCGTCCATCCACCCTGTCCTTGAAGGTCCAAAACCCACAGGTATTCTAAATACTTCTTCATGGGATCAAACAAATATTTCCAAATTGAAAATTCAGGAGTATTTCTGGACCATTCGGAGCAAATTCATTCTAAATAATAGTGCACATCCCTCACCTGTGGGAAGCTGGTCAGGTGGTGCAAAGGCCCTTACAATTCCACAAACCACCAAGTCCATGTGTGCCATTTTCCACCATGCCTCAGGACAGGCTCACAGAGCCCGCGATGCTCATTATCAGGCTTCGCCTGGTCCTTCAGGCCATGTAGAAAGCCTTCGCTTGCCACAGTGCCAATGCCGACCTTGACCTTTTATCCACAGCCATTCGAATCGGCAGCAGGCTGTCTTCACCACAGTGTTTCCAGGCAGCCTCTGAAAGAGAAACCGCTTCTCTTTTCAAAGACCTTGAAGTTTTCACTTTAAAAAGGAAACTTCATTCCATAAATCACTGCTCATGTGCAGGACATGTAGATAACATTCCGAGAGCTAGGGTTGCTTTATGTGACATTCAGTGAAATCCAGGTTCATGGGAAGAGAGGAGTCTCCCTTCCCAATCCATTGCCCTTCACATTCTCTCTTCCTAATGACAATTATGGACTCAGGAGATGGCCAACTCCTGCCCTCCCTCCCACCTGCCTCTCATTGCATAATACCCCAACGTTCACTTAATTTTACCTCTGAGGACCCCTCCAGGGATATTAGCTTCCAGCCACGATAAACTAACAGTTCCTTCCTCCTCTGCATAAGAAAATAAGGCTGTTTCTTTTTTTTCTTATAATTTTTTTGTTGCGTTAATATACATCACAAAACATACACCAACTCAACAGTTTCTACATGTACAATTCAGTGACATTCATTACATTGTTCAAGTTGTACAGCCATTCTCACCCTCCTTTTCTGAGTTGTTCTTTCCCCATTAAAATAAAGTCACTGCCCCCTAAGGTTCCTGTCTAATCTTTCAAGTTGTTGTCAGTCTGATCCCATATAGATAGATCTTAAAAGAGCATAATGATCAAGGCAGACATTCTTTACCAGTCAAGCTACACTATGACTTGGTTTTAAAAAGACTTCAGGGGATATTTTTGGTTTAAGGTTTAAAGATTATCTCAGGGCAATAGTTTCAAGGGTTTATCCAGCCTCTAGGGCTCCAGAAAGTCTGGATTCCATGAGAGTTTGAAATTCTGTTCTACGTTTTCCCCCTTTTGATCAGAATTCTTCTATAAACTTTTGATCAAAATGTTCAGTAATGGTAACTGGGCACCATTTAGTTCTGGTCTCATGGCAGAGGAAGCAGTTGTTCGTGGAGAAAATTAGCCATACATCCATTTTCTGGTCCTATTCCTGACGTCTTTTCTTCCTCTGCTGCTCCAGGCAAATACAGACCAATTGTTGTGGCTTGAATAGTCTCTTACAAGCTTTTAAGACCCCAGGCACTATGCAGCTAACTAGGAGGTAGAACAGAAGCACTAAACACGTTATTAGGCCAATTAACTGGGATGTCCCATGAAACCATGACTCTAAACCTCCAAACCAAGGAACGAAATCCCATGAGGTGTTTGGTTGTACGTTAAGTAGCCTCAGCAGCTACTCTTTTGTTGTTGTTATTGTAAATATATCTATCATACGACCTTTGCTAACTCAACTTTTTACAGCAATTACTATAATCGGCTGTGCAACCCTACCTTCATTCAATGCAATTTTTCAATTACCATAAACCAAAAGTCAGTACTCCATAAGCAATAACCCCACCCCTTTCCACTTCCTTCCTACCCTTGATAACCACTAATAAACTGTGTTCTCTCTATACTTGCCTTTTCTTATTTTTTTTTTTAAATATAAGTGAGGTCATACAATATTTGTCCTTTTGTGATTGATTTATTTCACTCATCATAATGTCTTCAAGCTCCATCCATATTGTAGCATGTATCAAGACTTCACTTCTTTTACTGGCTGAGTAGTAGTTCATTGTACCTGTGTAGCAAATTTTATTTATCCACTCATCTGTTAATGAGCAGTTAGTTTGCTTCCACTTTTTGGCTCTTGTGAATAGTGCTGCAATGAGCATTCATGTACAAGTGTCTGTTTGAGTCTTTGCTTTCAAGTCCTTTGGGTATATACCTAGAAGTAGAATTGCTGGGTCATATGGTAGTTCTATTTTTAGTGTTTTGGGGAACCACCACACTGTTTTCCACAATAGCTGTACCATTTTGCATTTCTGCTAGCAGTGGATAAGGGTTCCAATTTCCCCACATCCTTGCCAGCATTTGTTCTTTTCTTTTCTTAATTTTTATATTATCTTAGCCATTCTAGTGAGAGTACAACAGTTTGTCTCTTTAAAAACAACAAGAAACTTAACATTTTTGAGGTGTACAGTTTTGAGAGGTGGTTCTTTATAAACAGAATTAGGTTGTCCCCAGAAGACTTCCATGGCCACCATTTTAGGTCAGACTCTTAACTTGCAATCACTCACTCATTTATTTAGCAAACATTTAGTAAGCACTTTCCATATTCTAAGCATCCTTCCAGGAGCTGAATATACTTAATTCAATAAGACATGGTCCCTGCTCTTTAGAAGCCTACAGCTCAGTCTCTGATCCATCTAGTTGACCAAACATCTCAGTGTGTTTTATAGACACCAAGAAATGTCCATGTTGTTGGTCCCTAGGAGAAAGAGCCAGGTAAAAAGACATGGATACATTTATGAAAAATCATGGAAAGAAAAGACTGCAAGTGCATGGCTTTTCTGTCAAATCAAGGGTTTGTCATCAAATCAGTTTTAATTAATGACTAAAAATCTACCATTAAAAGATAGTGCCAGCTGAAGGCAAAGTCTTCATGCCCTCCATATCCTACAAGTTCAGAGCAGGTTGATACTCTTTATTCTAATCTACAGACAACTGGTTTTGACCAGCAACACTTAACTTTGTGCATCGTTAGCCATTTACCATCTGTGATGTGTACAGAAAGTTTACAGCTGGTAGACAACTGAGCATGGTGAGGATATTTACTGACTTCTTCCTCTCTGAAACATGGACATGGGTTGGATCCAGGAGCCCTCTTTTCTTTTGTTACAACTAGGAACACAATTCCCAGGATTTCTCTCATTTCCCAATTAAAAAAAAAGGGATAATGGCTATTCATCCATGAACCTGGAAAGAGAAATCTGGCTGTACTGAACTTGCTGCCCCTGCACACCCTCCCTCAGTCCTCTCTTATCCCCATTGCTCCAGGGAGCCAGAGAGAGGCAACACTCCCACTGAGGGAATTTCTACAGAAACATGGAACCCCATTCTCACACTAACCCACTCACCCATTGAATAAACCTCATGCGAGGTGGTGTGAGAACACAATACACCAGGAGAGGGCTAGGTACTGAAGATCCCATATGAGCCAAACAGGCACAGTTCTTGTCTTCGATGAGCAGTTAGTCCAGGCATTAATCAAATAAATATACACATAGTATAAAAGTTACATTTTTGGCCAGTCCTAAGAATGAATGTTCCACTGCTATTCATAAGGTTTTCACTGGCTAGTTTTTTTCAGAAGTAGAACGTCAGATCCTTCTTCCTAGTCTGTCTTAGTCTGGAAAATCAGCTGAAACCTGTCCACCATGGGTGACCCTGCTGGTATTTGAATACTGGTGGCATAGCTTCCAGCATCACAGCAACAAGCAAGACTCCACAGTACAACAAACTGACAGATGTGAAGGAGTCAACTTTAACGATGTGGATGGAGTTAAGCTTTCGGAACTTTCATTTGCTGATGTGGCATGACTCAAAATGAGAAGAAACAACTGCATAAATCCATTAATAATAGGAACAGGGAATATACAAAGTATGAATACAGGAAAACTGGAAATCATTGAAAATGAAATGGAATGTGTAAACATTGATATCCTAGGCATTAGTGAGCTGAAATGGACTGGTATTGGCCATTTTGAGTTGGATAATCATATGGTCGACTATGCCAGGAATGACAAATTAAAGAGGAATGGTGTTGCATTCATCGTGAAAAAGAATATTTCAAGATCTATCCTGAAGTACGCCGCTGTCAGTGATAGGATAATATCCATATGCCTACAAAGACCAGTTAATACAACTATTACTCACATTTACTCATCAACCACTAAGGCCAAAGATGAAGAAACTGAAGATTTTTACTAGGTTTTGCAGTCTGAAATTGATCAAACATGTAATCAAGATGCATTGATAATTACTGGTGATTGGAATGCGAAAGCTGGAAACAAGAAGGATTGGTAGTTGGAAAATATGTCCTTGTGATACAAACAATGTCAGAAATCGCATGATAGAATTTTGCAAGATCAACAACTTCTTCATTGCAAATATCATTTTTCAACAACATAAATGACAACTATACACATGGACCTCACCAGATGGAATACACAGGAATCAAATCCACTACATCTGTGGAAAGAGATTATGGGAAAGCTAAATATCATCAGTCAGAACAAGGCCAGGGGCTGACTAGGGAACAGACCATCAATTAATCATATGCCAGTTCAAGTTAAAACTGAAAAAATTAGAACTAATCCAGGAGAGCCAAAATACAACCTTGAGTATATCCCATGTGGATTTAGCGACCATCTCAAGAATAGATTTGACGTATTGAACACTAATGACTGAAGACCAGACTAGTTGTGGAAGGCACCAAGGACATCATACATGAAGAAAGCTAGAGGTCATTAAAAAGACAGGAAAGAAAGAAAAGACCAAAATGGATGACAGAAGGGACTCTGAAAGTTGCTCTTGAATGTAGAGTAGCTAAAATGAAAGGAAGAAATGAAGAGGTGAATAGAAAATTTCAAAGGGTGGTTTGAGAAGACAAAGTATTATAATGACATGTGCAAAGAGCTGGAGTTAGAAAAACAAAAGGGAAAAACATGTTCAGCATTTCTCAAGATGAAAGAACGGAAGAAAAAATTCAAGCCTCGGGTTGTAATATTGAAGGATTCTATAGGGAAAATACTAAACGACACAGGAAGCATCAAAAGAAGATGGAAGGAATACACAGAGTCACTGTACCAAAAAGAAATGGTTGACATTCAACCATTTTAGAAGGTAGCATACGATCAAGAACAGATGGTACTGAAGGAAGAGGTCCAAGCTTCACTGAAGGCACTGGTGAAAAACAAGTGTCCAGGAATTGACAGAATATCAATTGAGATGTTTCAACAAAGGGATGCAGCGCTGAAAGTGCTCACTCATCTATGCCAACACTGAAAGATCGATGTTGTTGTTGTGTGCTATCAAGCCGATTCCGACTCATAGTGACCCTATAGGACAGGATAGAATTGCCCTGTAGAGTTTCCAAGGAGCAGCTGGTGGATTCGAACTGCCGACCTTTTGGTTAGCAGCCTGAGCTCTTAACCACTTTGCCACCAGGGCTCTGTAGCATCTTTAAAGATAATACCCTGGTTAACTGTGGAGAATGGATTGGAAGGGGCAAGATAATGTATTAGGTGGCCAGTTGGGTGAAAAATGATGGTAACTTGGACTAAGAAGGCCGCAGTGGAGCTGAAGAGATGTAGATGGATTCGAAAAATTTAGGAGGGAGGAATAATTAATAGAAGGGATTGGATGAGGGGGAGCTACGGAGGACATCTGGGTTTCTGGCCTGCAGAATCAAATGGTTGGCTGGCTCTGTCTCTGAGACTAGCTACACTGGAGCAGAATCAAATTTTCTTGTGTGTTTTGGGGGGATGTACTGATAGGGGTTTGGTTCTGGACATGTTTCATTTGAGATTTTTTTGAGAACACTCAAAACAAAGCATTATAATATATAACTCTGGCACTCAGAGGATGAGAAGGGTAAGTGTTCTAAGGCTGGGAGTCATCAGTCTGTTAGAGGAAATTGAAGCTGAATTTGTAGAAGAGATTGTCCCTGGAGAAAGTAGAGCATAGAGAGAAGCAGGTTTAGGACTGATTCTTGAGGAGCTTCTACATTTAATGGGCAGGTAGAAAGGAGGGCGAGTCTGCAAAGGAAGTAGAGAAGGCGCTCTCGATGCCCCCTTGCCTCCAAGCACTCTATGGGACGTTAACTTCAGAATGTGTGGTCATGGGCTCCTCCCTGCTAGAGATAAGCACAGCCTACTGCTGATAGAGCCTTTAGGAGTCAGAGGGGATGCTGGGCAAGGAGCCCACGGAAGAACCATGAAGTAAAACATATCAAGACCAAGCAGCTTGAGCTGCACACCTTTCCCTGCCAAAGCTCCCCTTACAGCTGATCTGCTTGTTCCCAAATCTAACCACACCATAGTCCTAGGACTGGCAAAATATGCCAGCCCCATCTAGAATCCCCGTGATTTGCTCTAACATCACTTCTCTCCTTGGAATATGGTCTATTTTTCTTTCTTTCTTGCATGTCACATAATCTAGATTGCTTCGACTTTCTCTCCTAATTAGTTCTTGTGACATTATAGCTTTGCAATTTCTTTTTATTTCCACTGCCCATTTAAATGCCTTATTTTTTTTATTTTTGAAGCATTCCTTTAAACTTGCTGTCACCTCATTGCTTTCTATTGTGATGTCTGACAGGTAGCTGGCTTAAAAGAGTGAATTTCCATATTCTCCATAAGATTTTGCATTTTCTTATCAACTGGAGAGAAGACAATTGAATCCTATAAAATAGCTAGTGGGCAGATACGTGAATCTTATGACACAACTTGCTTCTTTTGCAATGTGAGACCTCAGGGAGAAAAACTTCAGAAGTTAACTTTGATGATGAATAGTCGGTACAAAATTTAATTGCTACATGCATACACAGTCACTGCCCCTCACTCCACCATCAGAATGCTCCTTAAAAGGGAGGATGGCGAGACTTCGCCTTGCTTACTTTGGACACATCATCAGGAAAGACTAATTGCTAGAAAAGGACATTACGTTTGGTAAAGCAGAGGGTCAGCCAAAATGAGGGAAACCCTCGATGAGATGGATTGACATGATAGTTGAAACAATGGGCTCAAACATATCAACAATCATGATAACACAAGAGCAGGCAACGCTTCATTCTGTTATCCATAAATTCTCCATGAGTCTGAGCTGACTTGAAGGCAACTAACAATAACATGCCTAGAATAGCCTATTCTGAAAGATAATTCCAAACCAAAACCAAACCCATTGCTGTCTAGTCCATTCCGACTCATAGCAACCCTATAGGCAGGGTAGAATTGTCCCATAAGGTTTCCAAGGCTGTAATCTTTACAGAAGCAGACTGCTACATCTTTTTTCCATGGAGTGTCTGGTGGGTTTGAACTGCTGACCTTTTGGTTAGCAGCCAAGCACTTAATCACAGCCCTAACAGAGCTGCCTGGAAGACACTCCCAGGCACCCTCAATTGCTGCTTCAATGGGCATTTTCTGTGTTCTTAATGGTCCTCATGTCTCACAAGTTAGTGGCCTGCATTTCTAGGATGACTGTCCCTCATTCTCCTGCCCTTCACAGGAAGTCTAGGACAGTTGTGCTTTAAGTTTCTGCATCAAAATCCCTCAGCCGGTTTTCACAGAAATGTCTGATAGATGGTAACACTTAGCCACACAGTCACTACAGAGACACACAAAGACATGCGCACTTCTCTGAGATTCACAGTGATCATCAGTTCATGATCCTAAAGCTCTCTTTTTTCTTACTGACCTTTAAGTTGATTATAATAAGCATTGCTCTACTCACTAATTTACAATTAGAGTTATAAATAGAAAGCCTCACACAAAACAGTAATATCCTATGCTCACGTTAATATGTCACCATTATCTTCAACTGCCGCCCAGGTGAAGAGCAGGAAGTGGTAACGCAGGAAGCATTTTAATCTGAACTTTGAGTGTCCACACAGTCGTAGGAAGAGGAAAGCCTTTTCATTCAGGCAGACCTGGATTCAGTCTCAGGCTCTTTCTCTGCTGTAGAACAGCAATAACTTGCTCCTGGGAATGTCATAAGATTAAATGAGACATTCATGGGAAGGGCCTCATGCAAAGTGACATCTCTGTAAATACTAGCTCCTCTCCCCATCACCCTTTTAACTGGGTACTGTGTGCACCTTCCAAACCTTCTCTTTCCACCCTCCAAAGGCCTCCCAGCCTGACCTAACTTTCCCTTATTCCCTCTTGTCCCCCTCTCCATTACTTCACCATCCCACTGTTTTTCACCTAATTACTGGCCTTCAAAGAGCTTTTTGGTCCAAGCTAGTCAGACATCTTCTTCGCCTTATTCTTGTTCTCATAGCCGTTCCTCTGAGCAGGTTTTTTGCCCTGGCCTCTCCCAATGTGCTTCCTCCTCCTTCTTTGTAACTTACCTCAGCATTTCCTGCACCCACGTATTCTGCAGTGATTTACTGAGCACTTAATATAAACATGGAGCCCTGGTGGCGCAGTGGTTAAGTGTTCGGCCGCTAACCAAAAGGTTGGCAGTTCAAATTCACCAGCCACTCCTTGGAAACCCTATGGGGCAGTTCTACTCTGTCCTACAGAGTAGCTGTGAGTCAGAATCGGCTCAACAGCAACAGGTTTGGTTTTTGTTTTTTTAATATAAACATGGTCTATTATGTGTCCAGCGCTGTACTAGGTCTTTGCTCGGAGTTTGACAGTAAGTATTCATCTTAGTTATCTAGTGCTGCTATAACAGAAATACCACAAGTAGGTGGCTTTAACCAACAGAAATTTATTTTCTCACAGTTTAGGAGGCTAGAAGTCCAAATTCAGCGTGCCAGCCCTATGGGAAGTCTTTCTCTCTGAGTTGCCTCTGGAAGAAGGTCCTTGTCTCTTCAGCTCTGCTTCCTAGTTCCTTGGGGATCTCCGTATGTCTTGGCATCTATCTTATGCCATGTCTCCTGGGGTTTCCACCCTGCAACACCATAAGTGCCACTGGGCAATTTTTTTTTACATGTTGCTATAAAAAAATTATCACAGAATACTTACGAAAATATCTCAAGGGAAGGAGGGAGGGGTTGGCAAACAAACATAGACGGCTGCATTATTTGTGTAAAAACATAGTAATCCTCTGTTCTCTGAGACCATCTGGGCAATGGCCCTGCCCTCCAGATTCTGGGTGTTGGCCATGCCCTCTGGATTCTGGGTGGAGGCTCCTCAGCCCTGGGCTTCAGCTCCACTTTCCAGGCCCTCTGGATGGCAACTCTGCTTCCTTAGCTTAGGGAGGAGTAATGACCCCACCCCCTTGGCCCTGGAAGGCCCTGTTTTTCTGCCCCTTGAGCATGGCAGCCCCACCGCCTCAGCTTTGGGTAGCAACACCATCCCTTTGGCACACCTTAACAGCAGCCCTACACTCCAGAACCGAGTTGGCCAAGATCAGAGTCTTTGAAACCTAGGAGACTGTGGTCCCACCCTTTGAAACCTCGAAGGCCCTGCTTCCCGTATTCCTTCCAATAGTTCTGTTGACCTCTGAACCACTCCAGGGATGGTTCTTTTCTTTTCTTGGAGGGCAACAGATGTAACTCCTTTGGCCTGTTTCCTGCCTGTAGGATTTCAAGAGGCAGACAGCATTCCATCCTTTCGTTCTTTGTCTCCTTCAGTCTAAGTTGATGGGTTTTCTGCTGTGGTAGTTGGTTAGATGCATCAGTTACAGGTTTAATCTCTTTAACAAAAGATTGTGTAGTCACATCCTTGGTAAACCTTCTAGGACATGTGTCCTTAATTTGTACAACATAATTTTCCAAATCTTGAAGTTCTATTTTCATTTTGCCGAGTTCATTTTTAAGTCCATCTCTTTCTCTCCAATTTTACTATAAGCAGCAAGGAAGAACCACACGGTCCCTTTAAGATCTTGCTTAGAAATCTTATCAGCTAGATATCTAAGTTCATCACTTACGAGTTCTACCTTCCAAAAACCATTTGAACATAATTTGGACGAGTTCTTTGCCACTGCATAAAAAGCATCGCCCTTTCCTCCATTGTCCAATCACATGTTCATCATTTTCTTTTAAAGCCTCACCAGAAGCACATTTAACATCTATATTTCTAGCAACGCCCCCACATATCTGTCAGTTTGTCCTACTGTGGGGGCTTGCATGTTGCTGTGATGCTGGAAGCTATGCCACCAGTATTCAAATGCCAGCAGGTCACCCATGGCGGACAGGTGTCAGCTGAGCTTCCAGACTAAGACAGACTAGGAAGAAGGACCTGGCAGTCTACTTCTGAAAAGAACTAGCCAGTGAAAACCTTATAAACAGCAGCGAAACATTGTCTGATATAGTGCCAGAAGATGAGCCCGCCAAGTTGGAAGGCACTCAAAAAACAACTGGGGAAGAGCTGCCTCCCCAAAGTAGAGTCAATCTTAATGATGTGGATGGAGTCAAGCATTGGAAACCTTCATTTGCTGATGTGGTATGACTCAAAATAAGAAGAAACAGCTGCAAACATCCATTAACAATCTGAAAGTGGAATGTACAAAGTATGAATCTAGGAAAACTGGAAATTGTAAAAAATGAAACGGAATGCATAAACATGGATATCCTAGGCATTAGTGAGCTGAAATAGACTGGTATTGGCCATTTTGAATTGGACAATCATACGGTCTACTATGCCAGAAATGACAGATTGAAGAGGAATGGCATTGCATTCATCGTCAAAAAGAACATTTCATGATCTATCCTGAAGTACAACACTGTCAGTGCTAGGATAATATCCATACACCTACAAGGAAGACCAGTTAATATGACTATTATTCAAATTTATACACCAACCACTAAGGCCAAAGATGACGAAATTGAAGATTTTTACCAACTTCTGCAGTCTGAAATTGATTGAACATGCAATCAAGATGCATTGATAATTACTAGTGAATGGAATGAGAAAGTTAGAAACAAAGAAGAAGGATCAGTAGTTGGAAAATATGGCCTTGCTGATAGAAACGATGCCGGAGATCCCATGATAGAATTTTGCAAGACCAACGATTTCTTCATTGCAAATACCTTTTTTCACCAACATAAACAACGACTATACACATGGACCTTGACGACATCTGTGGAAAAGCTCAATATCATCAGTCAGAATAAGGCCAGGGGCCGACTGTGGAACAGACCATCAATTGCTCATATGCAAGTGCAAGTTAAAAGTGAAAAAAATTAGAACAAGTTCACAAGAGCCAAAGTACAATCTTGCATATATCCCCACCTGAATTTAGAGACCGTCTCAAGAATAGATTTGATGCGTTGAATACTAATGACTGAAGACCAGAAGAGTTGTGGCATGATATCAAGGACATCAAACATGAAGAAATCAAGAAGTCATTAAAAAGACAGGAAAGAAAGAAAGACCAAAATGGATGTCAGAAGATACTCTGAAACTTGCTCTTGAACATCAAGTAGCTAAACCAAAAGAAATGAAGAACCGAACACAAGATTTCAAAGGGCGGTTCAAGAAGACAAAGTAAAGTATTATAATGACATGTGCAAAGAGCTGGAGATAGAAAAACAAAGGGGAAGAACATGCTCAGCATTTCTCAAGCTGAAAGAACTGAAGAAAAAATTCGAGCCTCGAGTTGCAATAGTGAAGGATTCTATGGGGAAAATATTAAACAATGCAGGAAGCATCAAAAGAAGATGGAAGGAATACACAGAGTCATTATACCAAAAGGAATTGGTCAAGCTTCAACCATTTCAGGAGGTAGCATATGATCAGGAACTGATGGTACTGAAGGAAGACGTCCAAGCTGCACTGAAGGCATTGGCGAAAAACAAGCCTCCAGGAATCGATGGAATATCAATTGAGATGTTCCAACAAACAGATGCAGCGCTGGAAGTGCTCACTTGTCTATGCCAAGAAATTTGGAAGACAGCTACCTGGCCAACCTACTGGAAGAGACCCATATTTATGCCTATTCCCAAGAAAGGTGATCCAACTGAATGAGGAAATTATCAAACAATATCATTAATATCACACACAAGTAAAATTTTGCTGAAGATTATTTAACAGCAGCTGCAGCAGTATATCAACAGGGAACTGCCAGAAATTCAAGCTGGATTCAGAAGCGGACATGGAACCAGGGATATCATTGATGATGTCAGATGGATCCTGGCTGAAAGCAGAGAATATCAGAAAGATGTTTACCTGTATTTTATGGACTATGCAAAGGCATTTGTCTGTGTAGATCACAACAAATGAGGCATAACATTCTGAAGAATGGGAATTGCAGAACACTTAATTGTGCTCATCAGGAACCTGTACACAGATCAAAAGGCAGTCGTTCATACAGAACAAGGGAATACTGTGTGGTTTAAAGTCAGGAAAGGTGTGCATCAGGGTTGTATCCTTTCACCATACCTATTCAATCTGTGAGCCAAGTGAATAATCCAAGAGGCTGGACTATATGAAGAAGAATGGGGCATCAAGATTGGAGGAGGATGCATTAACAGCCTGCATTATGCAGATGACACAACCTTGCTTGCTGAAAGTAAAGAGGGCTTAAAGCACTTACTGATGAAGATTGAAGACCACAGCCTTCAGTATGATTACACCTCAACATAAAGAAAACAAAAATCCTTACAACTGGACCGATAAGCAGCATCATGACAAACAGAGAAAATATTGAAGTTGTCAAGGATTTCATTTTACTTGGATCCACAATCAACACCCATGGAAGCAGCAGTCAAGAAATCAAAAGATGTATTACATTGG
>NW_004444000.1:8748978-8773268 GCF_000243295.1 Trichechus manatus latirostris | reverse complement strand
TTGGTGAAGAATATTGAATATACCATGGACTTCCAAAAGAACAAACAAATCTGTCTTAGAAGAAGTACAACCAGAATGCTCATTAGAAGCAAAGATGGCGAGACTTTGTGTCACATACTTTGGACATGTTATCAGGAGGGATCAGTCCCTGGAGAAGGACATTATGCTTGGCAAAGTAGACTTCATGGATTGAATTGTGTCCCCCAAAAAATATCTGTCAATTTAGCTGGGTCATGATTTCCAGTATTGTATGATTGTGTACCATTTTGTAATCTGATGTGATTTCCTTATGTGTTGCAAACTCTATCACTATGATGTAATAAGACGGATTAGTGACAGTTATATTGATGAGGTCTACAAGATTGGATAATGTCTTAAGCCAACCTCTTTTGAGATATAAAAGAGAGAATTGAGCAGAGAAACATGGGAACCTCATACCATGAAGAAAGCAGTGCCAGGAGCAGAGTGCGTCCTTTGGACCTGAGGTTCCTGCGCAGAGAAGCTCCCAGACCAAGCAAAGATTGATGACACGGACCTTCCTCCAGAGCCAACAGAGAAAGCCTTCCTCTGGAACTGATGCTCTGAATTTGGACTTGTAGCCTACTAGACTAGAGAATAAATTTCTCTTTGTTAAAGCCATCCACTTGTGTTATTTCTGTTATAGCAGCACCAGATGACTAGGATAGTATAGGATCAGCAAAAAAGAGGAAGACTCTCACTGAGATGGATTGACATAGTGGCTGCAACAATGGGCTCAAGCACAGCAATGATTGTGAGGATGGCACAGGTTCGAGCAGTGTTTCGTTCTGTTGTGCATAGGGTCGCCGTGAGTCAGAACCAACTCGACAGCACCTAACAACAGCAACAACATTCCTAGCAACATTATGTTTCTGGCACCATATGTGTTCTCTAAGACAATAGAGACTTTCTCTATAGCTCTCCTCACTTCCTTCTGAGCTCTCTACAGAATTGCCTTTGATATCTGTAATTCTACCAACAGTCTCCAAGAAAATCTAGGCTTTTACCATTAGGCACCTTAAAACTCTTCCAGCCTCTACCCATTACCCAATTCCAGATCGCTTCCACATTTTAGGTGTCTGTTAGAGCAGCACCCCACTCTTCCAGTACCAAATTCTGTCTTAGTTATCTAGTGCTGCTATGATAGAAATACCACAAGTGGGTGGCTTTAACAAACAGAAATTTATCTTCTCACAGTTTAGGAGGCTAGCAGTCTAAATTCATGGCACTGGCTCTAGGAGAAGGCTTTCTCTCTCTGTTGGCTCTGGGGGAAGGTCCTAGTCTCTTTGAGCTTCTGCTCCTGAGTGATCTTCATGTGGCTTGGCATCTCTCTTCCCCCATCTCTGCTTCCTAGCTTGCTTGTTTGATCTCTTTTATATCTCAAAAGAGATTGACTCAATATACACCCTACACTAATCTCCCTCAGCCAGCACCCCTGTCGACCGTGTGGATCCCTGCCCTACTGCACAGACAGGACAGCCCAGAGGCGTCTGCACAGGCTTCAGCTGCAGACATGGAAACTCAGCTCTGGCCCAAGTCGGGGTGGGCACAGCCACACTAGAGCCTAGCCTGGGAGCACTGTGCATCTTTAAAGCTGGGGAGACAGTGCCCTGGGGCTGTGGTGGCCCTGGGGCCTGCCCTCTTTGAACCGATTGCAGCCACTGTTGCAAGCAAGAGGCATTAGGGATCACCACCTTGCGATGCCAGAACTCCAAAGTCCCCTGATCCACATGGCCTCAGTCACCTGTTGCAGATGTACCAGGGGACTGTCCTATCCTACAGACCTCATCACCGTGGGGAGTCAGCCTGGCCCCTGTGGCTGTTGGCACTGTTGCAGGGGCAGCAGGAGTTCAGCTCGCACACTGACTCCTGTTCCAACAAGAACTCAGTCTCACACTGTATGTTCAGCATGTTTGACAGCACTACCCCTTCTCATCCAGCCGCATGGCTTAGTGACAAGCATGTGGTCCCTGGAGACCTACAGCCTGGAGTCAAGCCCTGCATCTACCACGGCTCACTGTGACCTACTGCCAAGAACTTGAGCTCCTCTGCAAAATGGAGAGCGTGATCTCCCTTCATGAGGCCGCAGGAACGCGATTAGCCTCATGCTCGGCCTCCGCCTTCAGACCAGGCCGCCTGCTTCCGGCAGCACTCCGTGATGGCAGAGCATGGGAACCCCACCCCATCAGGCTAGCCCAGCTGATCTTCCTTCCTTCCTCCTCTCCTCTTATAGGCATCTGACCTGCGGGCTGTCCCCACCCACTTCTGCTTGGTGTTCCCATCCACATATTTTTCACAGGCACCCCCCTCCCCCCCACACACACCAATAGCCCTCTTGCACTTCTAACAACGTCTTGCCATTGCCAGAGGACCCAACTGCCCACCCACCCCCCATCTCGGGGTCCGATCTCTCCCCATCAGGGCCCTAACTTCTGCTCCGGGGCCGTGCCTTCGGTCTCTTGTAGCACTGCCACCCTTAGGATCAAATCCTGAGGCTGACTTTCAGCAGTCTGCCCTCTGCCATGAGCATCTCCCAGCTTCAAAGTGCAGCCGAGTGGACAGCTGGTAGACTTCAGCCCATCGTTCTCTACCCTCAAGGTTTCGAGGGCGGTTAAAAGCAGCCAAGCCCACGGTCCTTATGATTACCGCTGCTCCCACATCCCTCACATGCAAGAGCTGTTCCGTGAACCAGTGCATCCTTTATGTCTGCGTCTCATCTCAGCCCACCACAGGCAGGGGGTCTTAGTGAGTCATCGTCAGCCAGCTTACCACCAGCAAAGGGGTCCTTGTTCCTACCTAATCAGCAAGTGATCCAATTTCAGAATTTCCTCCTAAGGATCTGCTTTGTAGGGCTACTTCTGCTACCAACTTTGTTAGTTTAACCAAAAAACCAAACCAGTAGCCATGGAATCAGCCCCAGCTCATGAGAATCCTATGTGTGCTGGAGTAGAACTGTGCTCCATTGGGTTTTCAATGGCTGGTTTTTCAGAGGTAGATTTCCAGGCCTTTCTTCCAAGGCACCTCTGTGTGGACTCGAACCTCTGACCATTCAGCTAGCAGCAGAGTGTGTTAACCATTTGTACCACCCAGGGACTCCCAAAGTCAGACTCTGAGACCAGGCCTTGGATACATGTAGCTGATCTGGAAGGTGATAACAGGAAACACAAGAGAGGGAGTGGCAGGGGAAAGCTAATAAAAGGTGGGTTGTTGAAGGAGTTACCACTGGGGGCAACTGAGCCTGTTCCCACGGGGACCCCTAGAGTGTCATGTGGAATATGGCTTAGCACTGGCCCACCGAGGGGACACTGAGGTATTTACACACCAAGTCTTCCACTCATTGGTTAAGGGTTGCCCCTCGGGACTTCAGATCCCCGGCATTTCAGGCTTGGGCTGTCCTGGAAGCTGCCTGCGTAAGCTCTTAGTGCACAAATGGAGCTCGCAGGCAGAGAAGCAAGCCCTTGAGCTGGGAACTTGTCGGCAGGAGTGGGAACTGCCCACAGCAACTGCAGACAACTCAGAGGGGAGCCAAGGAGATCAGGGCTGGGCACCAGCAGCATCTGCTCTGTTGGTGGTGGTGTTAGCTACTGTCTTGACTGTAATCTTTACAGAAGCAGTTCACCAGGCTTTGCTTCCACGGAGCCGCTGGGTGGGTTTGAACCGCCAACCTTAGGTTAGCAGCCGACCACAAACCATTTGGGCCACTCAGGCTCAGCATCCACTATAAGTGACATCAAAGCCACACTTCTTGAACTTCGGCACTTACATTTCCGAGGGCCCATGACGGCCATTAGGCTAGCAAGGTCCCTGTGGTGACTGTGACACCATTGCGTTGATTTCTCTTGGAGCGTTTGGTGAGAAAGCATAATTTTTACTTTCAGAAAATGAATGTCATAGAGTGGAATGCAAACCTCACATGAATTTTTAAGGCGAAATGTGAAACTTCAAAAAGCTTCCTGTTTGACATCAGCTGCTTTGCATAACATCCTTGACCCCTCTCATCCAAGTGGAAAAGATTGAAAGGTGGAGCTGTAGATGATTTAAAGCCACCAAAGATTTTTAAGCAAGAAAGTGGCATGATCAGATGTGTGGGTGGTTGAGGGTGGAAAGCTAGCAGCAGAGAGGGCCCAGGCTGTCAGGAGGCCTACTGAGGGCCTAGTGTGTGCAGTACACACGCAGGTGACAGGCAGACCAACATTCCGGGGGGTGAGGGAGGCCTTCAGAAACTCATTCTACACTTAGTGCTGACTTGGCATTTTGAGATGTGCCCTGAGCAGAGTGCCGGGGAGAATAAATGTTGGATAACGAGAACGAACCTGGGGTTAGGGTGGTCCCTGGGCCATTCCTCAACGTAATGGTATTGGAGTTAAGCTCTGAAGGACAAGCAGGGATGAGTTAGTTGTTCCTTGAGTGCAGTAAGCAGTTAATGCACTCGGCTGGTGGTTTGAATCCACCCAGAGGCACCTCAGAAGAAAGGCCTGTTGACCGACTTCTGAAAAAATCAGCCACGGAAAACCCTATGGAGCACACGTCTACTCTGACACATATGGGGTTGCCGTGAGTTGGCATCAACTTGGTGGCAACTGGTTTGTGGAAGGAAAACATCGTAGGCACGGCGAACAGCTAGTGCAAAGGCCAGAAAGAGGAAAGGAGACTGGGATGTGGGGGGAACTGACCAGAGGCCCGCATGGGTGGAGTGCTGGGGTGAGGGTGAGGACTATGAGAATGAGCCTGGGTAGGTCCTAGGAGCCAGACCAGCTAGGCCTCTGGGCGCGTGAAGGGTCCTGGTCTGTAGCTGGTCTCTAGCAAAGAGGCCGCCGGCCGGTTTTCAATGGGGAGCAATGTAATGGGATTTGCAATTTTCAAAGACCAATCTGTCTGTAGAGTGGGGAATGAGATGGGGGGACAGGGGCAGATGAGGGGAAGTCGGTTAGGCAGCAAGTACTGGTCCAGAGAGGCAACGCTGGTCGCTTAGACTGGGGGAGGAGAAGCAGATATAGAAGGAAGTGGACAGCTTCCAGAGATGTCTAAGAGGCAAAGTTGACAGGACCTGACGAGGAATGAGATAAGGGGTTGAGTAGGGGAAGAGATGTAAAGGTGGACTTCCTGTCTTTTGGCACGAGTCACTGGATGGTTAGCGATAACATTGACCAAGACACAAAATGCTGGGAGATGGTCAGGCTTGGACAAAAGTCCGTCTTTCACATGTTAGATATGGAAGATCTGTGATCCGTGCACGTGAAGACTTTGAGTTGGGAAAGAAGGCCTGAAGAGGGGGTCAAAGGGAAGAGCGTTTCCGGGAGAGGGGGGTGGTTAACAGTGTTTGTTTTCTGCTGCTAAGAGGTAGAGTGTGCTGGGCTGAAGAATGCTCCCTCGCCAGAGCTGTTTCAGGGAGTGTGGGAGCTGAGACCAGCAGGATGGAGGGGACACAAGTGCATCTGGAGAGTGGTCCCCGAAGCGAAGGAAAGAAATGGAGCAGTAGGTATCTGAGGGAAATGGGGCGGGGAAGATGTGTTCAGGGTTTTTACGGTGTGCTGCTGATTTAAGATGTGTGAGGCTGAAGCATATTTGAAAGCTGGTAGGAATTATAGAGATGAGGAAGGTATAGAACAGGGAGGAGACTGTCCACATGTCAGGTCCCACAGAGGATGGGAGGGTGGGATCCAGAGCACAGTGGGGACCATACTGGGATAAATTTGGGGAGCCCTCTCTGGGACATTGTGTTCCTCCTGGATTTCCCCATGGACTGTCCTTCCTGCTCCCGCCCTTTTACAATCCTGCTTATCCTTCAGTGCCCCGAGGACATCAGTCACCACCCTTCTTCCCTCAAACTCACACAGACCCACTGCCCTCTTGCCCACTGAAAGCCGTGGTCTGTGTCTGCAGTATGCACTGTCCACATCAAACAATGACCTGTGTCCTTAGCCACCGACCGCCCGGTCTATCAAGGTAGTGCTCTCTTTGTTTTTGTGTGACTCCCTCAACACGAAGCTTTGGCCTGACAAAAGATAAACGGGCTTTCACTGCAAAGATATCTCTATCTACAGGTCAGGATAGGAGACAGACTTAGGGCTCCCCCAGGCACAGCATGATTGCAACCCTTGAGCAAGCAAAAGATAGACAGATGTTTTGCTAACAAGGTCACATTTCTCAGGAGGATGGAAGGGCTCAGCCTCAACCCCCAGCAATTAAGAAAGGGTGCAAAGCAGGAGGGCCTGGGAGAGCTGGGGTGTTGACAGCATCCCTGGTCCCTGTGTATGTCCTCTTCTCTCATCAAACACGTGTCAGACTAAGATAGGAGCTCATCTCAGAAGCCATTAGAAGGTGCTAAGAGCAGATGAGGTGTGAACACCGCCGAGTGGGCATGGACACCCTGAACAAGCACTCATAAGACGCTCAGCAAAAATAGCGGGGGACGAGGACTGGCTGCGGGGAGGGAGATAGCTGGCCCCAGGCAGCACAGAGTTGATGGGGAGCACATGCCCAGGCAATGCTGTCTGCAGGCATTCTGCACCTCATCTGACTTGTTTATCACAGCTGCCTGCAGAAGTGCAGGGATGGTTGGGACATGGAGTTAATTTAGAGAGTTAATATACATCAGGTGCTTAGAACAGTACTTGAAACATAGTAAGCATAAGTGCTACGTATAATCATAAAACAGTAATAATTGTTATTGTCCTTGAAAATAAGAGTTAAAGACAGGTAAACCTGGATTTGAATAGTGTTATCTAGTGGTTTCCTAGAATTATCTACTAATAAGTCATTTAAAGCCTGATTTTTATTTCTTCGTCTGAAAACTGAAGATACTCCTACCTAGCGTGCAGGATTGTTGTGGGAATAATAAAAGGCCTGATTGTAAAGTTTAGCCCAGTGTCTACCACTATGTGGTTTGTATTATTTAATCTCAATTCGTACATCCCCAGGGGAATGGTATTAGATGGGTATTCTTTCAATGGCAAGTGGCTGAAACCCAGCATAAAAAAACTTAGCTGAAAAAAGGAATTTATTGGAGGTCCTTGCTTCAGGCATAGCTGGACCCAGGAGTCCAAATATGTTAGGTGTCTATCTTGCTGTTTCTCAGGAAGCTCCAAGGAAGTACCTGAGAAGTATTTTCATAGATGCTGCTGTGCCAGTTTGTGTTTTTTTACATGTTGCTGTGAAGAAAAATTAGCATAGCGCACTTGCTAGGGTGCCTGGGGGGAGGGAGAGGATGCAGCCAGCAAACAAATGCAGAAGGTGCGTTATTTGTGTAAAAATACAATACTTCTTTATGGTTCATAATCAAATGGAAGAGAAGACCTCTTTTTTCTCAGCATCCATAGATCACACCTTGGTCTGGGTGGTCCTTGGGTGGTAGTAAGCCCAGCCAGCCTGGTGACACAGACATCCTGTGTTTGTGGGAGGGCAGGGTCCTCCAGTTGTTAGTCCCACCAGAACTGCATGGGCTGAGTGTTGGGGGGAGGGTCTCCCCAAGGTAAGGATGGTGTTCAACAAATGCAATGCCTTCACTTCAAGAATCTTCCCCATAAGACACAAAACCCCCTCTGTTTGCCAGGTTGTTGCAAAATGAGGCAACCTACCTACCCAGCATCGAGGGCCAGCTCAAACGCCTGGCCTGGTGGCTAAGAAGAAAGGAAGGAAGCCTTCACCTCTCCTGCATCAGTGGGAGCTTGTCTGTTGATTGTCTCTCCAGCCTGATCAGCCCTGAACCAGCAGTCCCCAAGCCAGCTGTCCATGAGTCAGTGGGGTGTCAGCAGCACTGATGATGGGCGGTGAGATTTAAGCACTATGACTCTAATTTATAGTGAGGGAAAGCCCAGAGACACTTTGGAGGGAGGGAGTTTGTTCTTTCCAAAAGTATATGGAGTGCTTGTTATTTACCAGACATTGTGCTGGAGACTACTGATAACAATAATAATAAGTTTTATTGACTCTAAGACACAATCCATTGTAATGTCCACCATTATTTCATGTATTGAGATGATAGGAAAAAAGTCTCCAGATTTCAGAGATGTTAAAAAGTGGGGATAAATGTGTCTCAGAATAAACAAGATTTGGTAATAATGCTATTATTAATAACCAAGATATCTAGGATTTACTAAGTGCAGGTACTGTTGAGCACTTCTTGTATACACCTACTCCTGCCTTATCTACTATCTCATTATCCAACATTTCGCATTTACAATAGTAAAAAATCTACTATCCGACTCCTTTGCACAGTACACACGCGTGACAGTAAGGAACCTGAAGTGCGTGAGCTGAGAGTAACATTGGCTGTGATGGTTATGTGCCAACTTGGCTGGGCCATGATTCTCAGTGGTTTGGCAGTTATGTAAAGATGTAATTTAGCAGTTATGTAATGATGTAATTTGGCAGCTGTCTAATGATGCAGTCATCTTCCATTTTGTGATCTGATGTGATCATCCTCCATTTTTGCATAGCCTTGATTTTCAAATGACGACCTGCTCTTTGGAACTTAACCACATCAATAAGTGAGGAGTGGGTGTATTAATTTATTAAATAGATTCTATGAGATAGAATCTAATATTGTTATGGATTGAATTGTGCCACCTGCCTCAAAAATATGTGTTGGAATCCTAACTCCTATACCTGTGGATGTAATGTAATGTAATCATCTTCCATTCTGCAATCTGATGTCACATAATCAGTTAGTTGAGGTCATACCAGCGTAGGGTGGATCCTAAACCTAATCTCTTCTGAGTTATATAAAGAGTAGCAGACACAAAGTCACACACACAGACACAGTGTGGAGGGAGATAGAGACAATGCAGACAAATGAAGCCCAGGAATTCCAAGGATGCCAGCTGCTAGAGGCCGAAATAGACAAAAGACCTCCCGCTAAAGCCACACTCTGAATTTGGATGTCTAGCCTCCTGAACTGTGAGAAAATAAATTTCTGTTCTTTAAAGCCACTCATTTGTGATGTTTGTGTTATGGCACTAGGGTACTAACATAATTATCACGCTCATTTTGTGGATAAAGACACTTAGACTAAGACAAGCTCGATGCCTTGCCTAGGTTCACACAGCCCCTAAATAGCAGAGCTACGATTTAAACTCAGGCATCTGGTTCCAGAGTCCTGACTCTCAGTAGCTCTATAAGAACTAAATGTAGTCCAACGGCCAACAAACACATGAAAAGATGCTCGCAATCATTAGCCATTAGAGAGATGGAAATCAAAAGTACAATGAGATACCTTACCATCTCACCCCTGCAAAAATGGCAGCGATAAAAAACAAGCAGAAAACAACAAATGCTGGCAAGGCTGTGGGAAGGTTGGAACTCTTATCCACTGCTGATGGGACGGTAAAATTGTGCAACTGCTGTGGAGAATGGTATGGTGCTTCCTCAAAAAGCTAGACATACCTAGGAATATATCCTAAGGAAGTAAGAGTCGGCACGTGAATAGATACACACACACCCATGTTCATTGCATCATTAGTCACAGTAGCAAAAAGATGGAAACAACCTAAGTGCCCATCAACAGATGAATGGATAAATAAATTATGGTACATACACACAATGGAATACTACGCAATGATAAAGAACAATGATGAATCCTCGAAACATCTCACAACATGGATGAATCTGGAGGGAATTACACTGAGTGAAATAAGTCAGTCACAAAAAGACAAATATTGTATGAGACCATTATTATAAAAAACCAAGAAAAGGTTTACACACAGAAAAAAAAAAAAATCAATCTTTGATGGTTACCAGGGAGGGGAGTGGTGGAGAGGGGATATCACTAACTAGATAGTAGACAAGTGTTAACTTTGGTGAGGGGCAAGACAACACAGAATATAGGGGAAGTCAGCACAACTCAACCAGGTCAAAGTCGTAGAAGCTTCCTAGACACATCCAAACACCTTGAGGGACCCAGTTACTGGGGCTGAGGGCTGGGGACCATGGTCTTGGGGAACATCTAGGTCAATTGGCATAACATAGTTCATAAAGAATATGTTCTACATCCTACTTTGGTGAGTACTGTCTAGGGTCTTAAAAGCTTGCAAGCGGCCATCTAAAATACATCTATTGGTGTCATCACGTTCAGAGCAAAGGAGAATGAAGAAAACCAAAGGCACAAGGAAAATATTAGTCCAAAGGACTAATGGACCCCATGAACCACAGCCTCTACCAGCCTGAGCCCAGAAGAACTGGATGGTGTCTGGCTATCACCACCAACCGCTCTGACAGGGATCACGATAGAGGCAGAGCAGAAGAAAAATTTAGAACAAAATTCAAATTCATGAGAAAAAGACCAGACTTACGGGTCTGACAGAGACTTGAGGAACTCCAAGACTATGGACCCCGGACACCCTGCTAACTCAGAACTGAAGCCACAGCTGAAGTCCACCTTTTACCCAAAGATCAGACAGGCCTATAAAACAAACAATAACACACTAGAGGAATGTGTTTTTTAGTTCAGTCAAGTATAGGAGACCAAGTGGGCAACACCTGCCCACAAGCAAAGACGAGAAGGCAGGAAGGGACAGGAAAACTGGACGAATGAACACAGAGAACCTGGGATAGAAAGGGAAAGGGGGAGAGTGCTGACACACTGCAGGGAGTGTAACCAATGTAACAAAACAATTTGTGTATAAATTTTTGAATGAGAAACTAATTTGCACTGTAAACTTTCACCTAAAACACAATAAAACTAAAAAAAAGCTAGAAATAGAAATACCTTATGATCCAGAAATACCACTCCTACTTATATACCCCAGAGATCTAACAGCAGTGACACAGACATATGTTATGTTCATTCCAGCATTAATCACAAGAGTAAAAAGACAGAAACATCCTAAGTGCCCATCAACGGATGAGTGGATAAACAAACTGTGGTATATACATACAATGAAATACTATGCAGCTATAAAGAATAACGATGTGTTCTCAAAACATCTTTTAAGATGGATGAACCTGGAAGACATTATGCTGAGTGAAATAAGTCAATCACAAAACGACAAATGTTGTGTGATCTCACTTTTATAAAAAGACAAGAATAGGTATGCTTACAGAAATCAATGTTCATTGGTGGTTACTGGTGATGGGATGGGGAGGGAGGAGGAATTACTCTCTCTATATTAGACCCTTGTCATTTTTGGTGATGAGAAAGGCAATAACGAATGTGTGTGAAGTGTGCACAGCTTGACCAAGGTGAATGATGACGCTAATACATGCACAAGAATAAGGGACATTTTTGGTTAATGCTATAACATATACATTTCTGCAACAACAGCAATAACAGCCAAATATATGTGTGGTTACATAGGTAGACATGTATGCACATATGTGTATAGGAAGGTATATGTGAGTATGTATGTGTGAGTATACGTGAGTATATAGGTGTATCTGTAGGCATATGTACATACAGGCAGTCCCTGGGTTACTGACCGGATCCCTTCCTGTGTCTCCCAGTCTTTAAGTCGAATTTGGAGGTAAGTCAAAACAGGTGCATATGGTTCTTATTTAGCCTTACTATAGTGCAAGAAAAGGCAAAAACACAATAAAATATTATTTAAAAAAAGAAACATAGGAGAAGCCTCGTTCCCGATCTGTCCTGTTGTCCAGGCTCCCTGAGCTGTCCACAGTCCATTCTGGAAAGTTCAGTGGCTGTCAGCCAGCTTGGCTTCAAGTGACCACTCTGAAATTTACCATCAGCTTTTTGAGAAGTTCAAATAAAGTTACACCTATAGTCGTTCATGACTCTGCTGTGATGTCACTTTTGTAAGATGGCAAATTTGGGGAAAGGTCCAGGCCTCACAGACCCCATATTGTTACCTGGGCTTCTTGTGAAGACATCAGATTACTTAATTGATTCACGACCCTCTCCCATGAATTCACTCAATAAGTAATTATCACACACCTCCAGGGACATGACAGTCTGCTCAGCACCCAAGATTCAGAGGAAATGTGAGAGACAGCTCTTCTCCCCCTGTAGCCTCAGTTAACTTGGAGACGCAAAACTGAACCCCTAGAACTTGAGGGAAAATGGAAGATGAACAGAAGGCAGCGCCCTGCAGGGTGATTTCTTAGATGGTGTATTCTTCTCGGATAGCTGGTCGCCTAGGGATTCATGGCATCCTGGGGGCACTTCACCTCAGCAAGTGATGACGCTGCCATCCCCGTTCCCATGGAAACCAGACCGAGACTGGAGGAACAAAAGGCTCTCCAAGGTCACCGGTGTGAAGGAGAGTGGGGACGGAGCCGCTCCTCCTTCCTCCTCAACACCACAGCACACGGCCGGCCTCCCAGCACCCCGTGGGAGGCCCCGGCCTCCGGGGAGAGCAGCCTGAGCCTTTGGGACGTGCTGTGGGCGCTGGCAGGCCTGGGAGGGGCATGGGCCGGGGTTCCCCTGGGCCCAGCACTGTGGTCTCCGCAGGAGACACTCAATACATATTTTTGGAACGAATGATGGCCCCATGTGCCCTTCCCCCACCTCAGAGCCACAGTGCTTAGAAGTGTGTGACCTTCATTATCAGCAGGGCATGACTTCTGGGGGTCAGGGGCCAAGGCCCTGGGGGTCATGGGTCATTGAAGCAGAGAGCCTGAGTCCACGTGTCAGAGATGGCTCTCAGGGGTGGAGCAGGCCAGCGCGCCCCCGTCACCCCCTTCTTCTGGCCAGCCCTGCTCACCACTGGTGTCCCCACATCTCTGCCCCCTCAGCTTCCCTCTTCAGCTCTTCCTGCGGAGAGTCTCAGCCACGTGCTTTCTCCCCAAAGCCCAGGCTGTTTGGCAAGAAAAGCCCTTTCCGCCTCCTGGGCTCAGAGCGGGAGGGCCATTCCCTGGAGCTCTCTCTCAGGGTTGTAATTCCCCAGCTTCTGTCCAGTCCCCACTCTGGGCTCAGGTCACCCAAACCTGCCAGGCGTGCCTGGGCCTCGGTGCAGCCCTGAGGACCTCAGCACATCAGAACAGCCCTCCCTCGGCGACTGGCAAAGCACGGCCACGCTCCCTCCTTGGCTCTAATTCAGATCCCAGTTGCGCTGGACTCCTCCTAGCTGGGCAGGGATGTCTTGGGGCACCGACCACCAGAGGCGCTCACCGCAGCCCCCACGCACTGCACACACTGCCCACCACCCAGGCTGGGCGTCCGGGCTGCTGCGGGCAGCTCTAACAGCTGACGCTCCCCTGGGGGAATCCTGTCTGCTGAAAATGTGGGGGTGCTTCTCCTCGTTTGTTGTGGGCTTCCTGGGGCCAATCTTCGGGGTTAAAAGGGCAGGATATAAATAGCAAGGCAGCAGCAGGAGGGGGTTAATAATGGTCATTTTCATTGTTAACCAGCTGCTGTCCAGCCAACTCTAACTCTTGGTGACCCCAGGTGTGTCAGAGTAGAACTGTGCTCCAGACGGCTTTCAATGGCTGATTTTCCAGAAGTAGATCACCAGGCCCTTCTTCTGAGGTGAATTTGAACCTCCACCCAGCTTATTCCACTTCAGTTTGACTCGTATCACTGAGGGATAGGCCATCACTGGCCAGGGCAAACAGTGGGGCTGAGCTACAATCCCACACTGTAGGGGATGCTGCCAACCCTCTACTGACTTGAGGGGCCGTGATAGGGTTAGGAGCTGTGTCAGTCACTAGCTAAGCTCCTTAGGGAAGGCCACAACCTCCCTGCTCCCACAGATGGAAGGGGGGGGGGGATAATTAATCTCAGAGGTGCCTCCAGCTGTCAAATGTTGTGATCCTATGGAAAGAAACCACAGTAATAATTAGCATAGCCCCATTCACCAGGGCCAAGGTGCTAACCTGAAAACTCCTGCCTGAACTGGGATCCCGCACATCTACCAGGGGCCTGCGGTCAGGCTGCCTGGATGGAGGCCCGCTCTCGCCTGGACTCCTGGTGGGGAAGGGTCCATGGCAGCAGCCGGGTGGGAGGACGCCAAGAAGAGGAGAAGCAGAGGCTGCGGTTCCGGTTCACTGAGGCTGGCTGGTGCTCCAGGCACGTGTCCGCCACGTTTAACCCTCATAACAACACGTGACAAAAATCAGGCTCAGAGAAGTTAAGTGACACGCCCAGAGTCACACAGCTGGGAGACGTGGTTAGAGCTCAGACACAGGCAGCTGACTTCAGGCCCATGCTCATAAAAGGGACTTGACCTGAGGGTCCCTAAGGATTCTGGGGATGGCCCACCTCTATGTTACGTTTCGTAGGAGCTGGAAGCACATGGCACCTGCAGACAGAGGGGCTGTGGAGAGTTTAATCAAAGGGCTATTTACAAACATGGAAGAAGGGTGCCCTCTCTGGAACCGCAGGGTCTGAGCCTGGTCAGAGAGCAGTGAGGGCAAGTCCACCACACAGGAGCTGTGGCCTTCTGTGGGGACACAGCCAGCCCACGACCAGCAGGGAGGGAGCCCAGGAGATAAAGACCACCATGCCATTCTTCTCCTCTCTGATCTCCTCTCAGCACCTTCCATTGGCCAACCCCACTGCAAGCTGGTGGGCAAAGGACCCCACTAAAACCAGCCAGAAGGTCAGCTTCTTGGGGGACAGAGGAGGGGAGAAAGGGAGAACAAATCTGGGGGGACAAAGAGAAGACAGACTGCATGCCTCTAGAGCCACTTCTGTGGGAGGTCTGTGCCCCCTTGGTGGGGTACCACTCTCAGGGGTCACCAGTCAGACAGTCCGCCATGAACCTACCCCCAACCACCCACACCCACTCTTAAGGGGAAGCCAGCCCTGACCTGGCACCCTGCACCACAAGGAACAGAGGGGCAGGGGCGTGGGGACTTTGCTCCTTTTGTGAACTTGGTGGAATCCACAAACAGTGCCAGCCCACACCAGATAGTCAGATGAGGCCTGAAGGCAATGGGAGAGCACACAGCTCCAAACCGCTGGACTCATCTTCCCTAAGAAAGGGTTTCTAACACTCCCCTCCCTGACAGCAGGCTTGGAAACACTCCTAAACGCAGCAGGGACTTGAAGTCGTGATAGACAGAGAAGCGAGGGAGCGCGCTCATGCTGGGAGTTGAGAGCCAGGGCTCAGGCTACCGGGGCGGGGGCTTTCCTGGGAATCTCTGACTACTGAGTGTCAGGTTCTGGGGAGGTGAGTCCTAGCTCAGATGAAAACACTGCGTCTGTCCCTGAGCTAGCATGGGTGAGGGCAGGAGGAAACGCTGCTCTTCTCTCTCCTCCCTCAGCTCCAGGGCTCTCTGCCCTCTCACCACCCCGCTCTGCTTCTTCCTCTCTGCCTCCTTCAGGACGGTGCACAGCCTAGTCCAGGGCGCGTCCCCTAACGTGCCTGCCATGGCCCTGTGTCTCCGGGCTCTGCTGGAGCCTGCACTCTTGGGGGAGCACCGGGTCGCTTCCCTTTCCCTGTCTTCTTTCCCACACGATTCCAGCTGTCCAGCCTCTGGGGAGGGGCTGCCTTTCGAAGCCAGTGCCCACAGCTCCTCCCCAGATGGAGAAGCGGGAAGCGCCAGGATGATACACAAAACTCCTGACAGCCTGTGAGTCGGTGTCCACGACCCCCAGAGGCTGTCCACGTGGCACCACACGTGTCAGTCACGGGGGAAGGGGGACTCTCCACAAAAGGCCCTGAGAGAAAAGAGCCTATTCCAATCCATCCAGGCCCCACAAAGGCCTGGACAGAGCAGCCAGCAATAGACAGCACAAGCCAGAAGCTGAAACAGGTAGAATCATACACCTCAGGGTTAAAAAGAATGTCAACATCATGATTTTCATCTGTCCTCATTTCTAGTTGGACCAATTCGTCAATTCCATGAAATTTTTCAAGCACTTACCATGTGCCTGTTACAATGCTATTGTTTTATATAATCCTTAGACAGGTAGGTATATATATATATATATAGAGAGAGAGAACCATCATAGGGTAAGCCCCCAACTCATGTTGACCTCATGTACAACAAAACAAAATGTTGTGCAGTCCTGCATCATGCCCACAATCACCTGCGTTTTCGAGTCCATTGTTGCAGAGATTGTGCCACTTCGCCTCACCAAGGGTCTCCCACACCCTCGCTGGCCCTCTGCTTCATCAAACATGATGTCCTCCTCCAGCGACTGATGACATAGCCAAAGCAAGCAGGTTGGACAGTGTTCTGTTATGCTCCACAGGGTTTTCATCAGCTAATTTTCAGAAGTAGATTGCTAGGCCTTTCTTCCTAGTCTGTCTTAGCCTGGAAGCTTTGCTGACACCTGTCCATCATGGGTGACCCTGCTGGTATTTGAAATACCAGTGGCATAGCTTCCAGCATCACAGCAACACGCAGGCCACTACAGTATGACAAACTGACAGACGGGTGGTGGCATATAATCCTTACTGCAATCTTAAGAGTTACTTGCCCAATTGTATAAACTAACTCAGAGTAGTTTACCCAAGGCCACACAGCCAGGAGAATGTGCTAGAATTGGGATTTGATGCCAGGACTGGGTCCAAAGTTCTTCTCCTCCCTGCTTTGGGGAAGCAGCGACTGCAGCCCCCAACGGTGCGTGTACTCTGAAGCTCAGCATCAGTGAAATTCCTCCTCTGACCAGCTTTCCACAGGACAATTGCCCTTGCAGCCTACTCCTCGCTCATGGTGGAGTTCTCTCAGATCAGTCCAGAGGGCCCAGAATCCACCCACCTGTCATCTTCACCTGCTCTGCAGAACAGAAGTCAGGGAGGCTGAGTTTGCACGGGAGCCTCCATCGCTATCTTCCAGCCACTGAAAACAAGACTCTACAAAGTTCCTTCCCAGCTGTCTGGCTTTTCACCTGGCATTGTGTCAGGCTGAAGGCAGCAGAGGTAGAGTCAGATGCAGCCTCAGGCTGGGAAGTGGTCTGCTGATGTCCTTCCTCAGCAGCCTGACCCAGCTCAGGGATTCGTCTTCCAGCCCTCAACTGGCTCCTTCTCTAGGACGTTCTGCTACATCCATCTTAATCCAAGAGGGATTCCAGGCCAAATACGTAGGTGGCCTTTCCAGAAGCTTCAGTACAATAAAAAGGCAGCTGTTGCCTTAAAGCAATCTACAGAGTCAATGCAATCTCCATCAAAATTCCAACAGCCTTCTTTTTTTTTTTTTAAAGTTTACAGCTTAGGTTAATTTCTCATACAAAAATTTATACATGTATTGTTTTGTGACATTAGTTGCAAGCCCCATAATGTGACAACACATTCCCTTTTTCTACCCCAGGTTCCCTGTGTCCATTCAACCAGCTCCTGTCCCTTCCTGACTTCTCATCCTGCCGCTGGACAGGAGCTGCCCATTTGGTCTCATGTATCTGATTGAACTAAGAAGCACGCTCCCCATGGGTATTATTTTTTGTTTTATAGTGCTGTCTAATCTTTGTCTGAAGAGCGGGCTTCAGGAATGGTTTTAGTTCTGGGTTAACAGAGTATCTGGGGTCCATAGTTCCTCCAGTCTCTGTCAGACCATTAAGTCTGGTCTTTTTACGTGAATCTGAGTTCTGCTCCACACTTTTCTCCCGCTCCATCTGGAATTTTCTGTTGTGTTCCCTGTCAGGGCGGTCCTTGGTCGTAGCCGGGCACCATCTAGTTCTTCTGGTCTCAGGCTGGTGGAGTTTCTGGTTTATGTAGACTTTAGTCTCTTGGGCTAATATTTTCCTTGTATCTTTGGTGTTCTTCATTCTCCTTTGCTCCAAGTGGGTTGGGACCAACTGATGTATGTTAGATGGCCACTGACAAGCTTTTCATAGCCCAGACACCACTCACCAAAGTGGGATGCGGAACATTTTCTTAATAAACTTTGTTATGCCAATTGACCTAGATGTCTCCCAAAACTATAGTCCCTAGGCCCCAGTCCCAGCTACTCTGCCCCTCAAAGTGTTTGGATGTGTACAGGAAATTTCTTAGCTTTTGCTTGGTACAGTTGTGCTGACTTCCCCTGTATTGTGTGTTGTCCTCCCCTTCACTGAAAATGATTCTTGTCTACTATCTAGTTAGTGAATTCCCCTCCCCCTCCCTCCATACCCTTGTAACCATCAAAGAATGCTTTCTTCTGTGTTTAAACCTTTTCTTGAGTTCTTATAATAGTGGTCTCATACAATATTTGTCCTTTCGTGACTGACTGATTGCACTCAGCATAATGCCCTCCAGATTCATCCATGCTGTGAGATGTTTCATGGATTCATCGTTGTTCTTTATCATTGAGTAGTATTCCATTGTGTGTATGTACCATAATTTGTTTATCCATTGTCTGCTGATGGGCACCTAGGTTGTTTCCATCTTTTTGCTATTGTAAACAATGCTGCAATGAACATGGGTGTGCATATGTCTATTCGTGTGACGGCTCTTATTTCCCTGGGACATCTCGCTGCTGAGCCTGCTTATGTACAACCAAAATCCTTGTGGGATTTGATTTCTTGGTTTGGAGGTTTAGGTCATGATTACATGGGACATCCCAGTTAATTGGCCTAATAACGTGTTTAGTGCTTCTGGTCTATCTCCGAGTTTGCTGCAGAGCACCTGGGGTCTGAAAAGCTTGCAAGTGGCCATCCAAGGCACCACAATTGATCTCTATTCACCTGGAGCAACAGAGGAAGAAGGAGAGTCAGGGATTGGAGGAGGATATGGACTGTGTGGTAAATTGCCTCCATGAACAACTGCCTCCTCTACCATGAGACCAGAAGAACTAGATGGTACCCAGCTACCATTACTGAACATTTTGATTAAATATTCTATAGAAGAATCCTGATAAAAAGGAGGAAAATGCAGAACAGAATTTCAAATTCTCATGGACTCCAGACTTCCTAGAGCCAGGAAGGTTGGATGAACCCCTGAAATTACTGACCTGAGATCATCTTTAAAGCTTAAACCCAATGTATCCCCTGAAATCTTCTGAAAACCAAAAAATAGTTCAGCTTAACTAGTAAAAAATATCTGCCTTGAGCATTGTCATGGTTTGCATTATGTCCCCCCAAAAAACGTGTGTATCAATTTGTCTAGGCCATGATTCCTGGTACTGTGTGATTTTCCTGTATGTTGTAAACCTGCCTCTATGATGTTAATGAGGGAGGATGGATGGCACTTGTGTTAGTGAGGCAGGACCTGATCTACAAGACTGGACTGTGTCCTGAGGCAATCTCTTGAGATAGACAGAAGTGAGCAGTGAGATAAGGGGGACCTCATACCATCAAGAAAGCAGTGCCAGGAGCAGAGCACACCCTTTGGACAGGGGTCCCTGCACCGAGAATCTTCTAGTCTCGGGAAACACTGAAGAGAAGAAGGCCGAGAGAGAGAAAGCCCTCCCCTGGAGCTGACGCCCTGAATTTGGACTTTTAGCCTACTTTACTGTAAGGAAATAAACTTCTCTTCATTAAAACCATCCACTTGTGATATTTCTGTTATGGCAGCACTAGATGACTAAGGCAAGCATTAAGCTCTTTTAAGAACTATCTACATGAGATCAAAGTGACAACAGCAACTCAGAAGATTAAATAGGAACTTAGAGGCAGTAAATTTATGTTCATGTGTGAGGAACAACTCAGAAAAGAGAGTGAGAATGGTTACATAACTCAAAGAATGTAATCCATGTCACTAAATGGTACATGTAGATACTGTGTAATTGGCTTATGTTTTGCTGTGTATATTCTCAACAACAACAACAAAATAATAATAATAATAAAAAGACAACTGCATCTTTTGAAGTGTTGGGCTGTTCCTACCTCAAGTTAGCTGCCATGTGTGGCACTTCTAATTCACACTCTGCCTCAAAAACCATAGTTTTCATCTAGAAACAAGCTTTATTCTCCTTCTACTTCCTCTTTGAAAAGTTAGTGACTACATGTAGTAGGGTCCCAGCTGTGTTCAAGATAGGATTCAGACTGGGGGCTTTTCAAGGCCTATTTCTGGGCTGCCATGCCACTCTCACTGGCCCTGGTAATCATCTCTCACGGCGTCCTTCCCTTTAAGTTCTGGACCTGACCACAGGGTCTGCACCACAGTGTTCCAGGCAACCACTCCCTGACATCTAGATTCCAAATATCAGATGACAGCCATTTGCTTATTATCCTGCTCTATTATCACACTGACGCTCCTGCCTCCTGGAAGAGAAGCCACGCGTTAGAGGAACTCAGGAGGCCCTGGGTGGCATAAATGATTTAGCGCTCAACTACTGGCCAAAAAGTTGATGGTTTGAACCCCCTCAGCGGTTCCTTGGAAGACAAGCCTAGCAATCTGCTTCCAAAAGGTCACAGTCTTGAAAGCCATGTTCTACTCTGCGCACATGCAATTGCCATGAGCTGAAATCGACTCAATGGCAAATTAACAACAACAACAAGAGGGACTCAAGATGCTAAGTTTTGTCTAAGGACACTGAGCTCGTAGTGGAGGCAGAGGTGATCCTACCTACCTTCGGTCTCTGCTCCCAGGGCAAGGGTATATCTAGCTGATTTTGGTCCATGGTTCTAATGTGTACATCAGCACACTCATTTCAGGAAAAGCAGTCTTGGATGGAATGTCAGTGGACAGCAATGGCCACACCAGCCCCTGGGGGGCACAGAGCTGGGGGTGCCATTCAGCACGCTTCCCCTGGTGCCCTTGCAGCAGGCTGGGTGCTCGAGCCCCACCTTAGTGAGCAGCGTAGTGCAAGTGCCTTTGGCTGGGGCCAGCTTTGGTCCAGCAGCAGTGGAGGCTTATCACCAGAGCCACAGCAAGAGAAGCGGGAACAGGGGTAAAGAGCCACCTCTGGTGGAGCATCCAGATCACACCCTGGGGACTCCCAAGACAATTTGGGGAAAACATGAAGGAGCGGGGACTCCAGAAGTGTACGGGGCCAGAGCTAGGGGAAAAGAGTGCCAGCAAGTAGTGTGGAAATCTGAGAATCACCAAGGGGGAGATGGAGAGGAGAGAGAGCGACAAGCAACAGCTTCCTCTTATCTGTTTTGTCTCAAGGACAAGTATTCTTGCTGAAATGGGACTTCTCCTGGGAAGACGAAAAGCTCAGGATCGAAGTTCTCTCTCCTGAAAGCTTCTCAGGAAAGCTCATAGTCTTCTCCCCCTGTGCCTTCATACAAACTATTCTTGCTGCCAGAAGTGCCTTTTCTCTCCTTCCTCTGGCTGATTTCTATAGGTTCTCCAAGACAGCGTAGACATTGTTTCAAGGAAGACTTCCCTGACCATCTCCCATTTGGGGTGAAATGCTTCTCTCAGGCCACCATGTTTCTCAGCTACAAAAGACCATTTGCATTGCAGCCTAAGTAAGTAGACCCCTGGTGTATTCCAGTTATCAATTTATTGCCTCTCAGCTCCAAATGTACCCTTCATTCATGCTCTGTGATAATGGAACTGGGCCCTGTATGCCTTTCTCCTTTGCCAGCTGGCATGATGTTAAGCTTTATTGGTTGAGGGCACCAAAGGGACTCTGCAGAAGGAAGGGCCCCTCTTCCTGGTTCCACTGTGCTATGTTTCTGCTTGCTCTGGGCTGCCAGGGGAGTGCATGCCAAGCACCCAATGGTGCTCACCCTCTCATCCCAGCCTGAGTTCCTAGCCTGCCAACCTCAGCCTGCTGGCACCTCAGGAGGGCTGGCTGCCCACCTGCCTGCTGGTTCCCCAGTGGGAAGCTTACAGTTCACTAGTCCTGACCTGTGTTTCCCTGTTCACTGGGCAGCCCAGTGAACTTCTCCACCATCCAGCAGGCCACAGCCAAAGTGTCTTCAAAGAGGTTGAGTCCAGCCTTGGAGAGGGGACCTCCTTTGCAAGTCTGTTTCCTGCTTGGGTACTCTACCTCAGTCCTACGGTGTATATTTGTTTCCCAGGGCTGCCAAAACAAGTGCCAGAACCCGGTGACTGAAAACAACAGAAATTTATCATCTCACAGTTCTGGAGGCTAGAAGGCCAAAATCAGGATGGCGGCCATGTTGATTCCGTCTCAGGGCTCTGAGGGAGAAGCTGTTCCATGCCTCTGTCCTTGCTCTGGTGACAGCTGGCAATCCTTGGAGTTCCTTGAGTTGCAGTGTGTCACTTCAGTGTCTGTCTCCGTCTGTCTTCACACGGCCATCTCTATGTCTCTTCGCCTCTTTTATAAGGACATCATTTGCATGGGATTAGGGCCCAGCCAGTATGACCTCATGTTAACTGATAACATCCTCTAAGGGATATTTCCAAACAAGGTCATGTTCACCCGGACTGGGGTTAGGACTTTAACACATCTTTTTGGGGGACACAGTTCAACCCACAACAAGTGTCCTTTAGAGTTCTCTTTTATTGCCTCTTTGTAACCAAGTCCTTGTAAATAATTAATAATACTTCATATTAAACTTTCCCTGTTCCAATTCCTATGTTTTCTGCCTCTTGACGGGCCCTGGCTGATACACCTGGAGCTGTGCCACCAGAAGAGCTGGGAGGAGGAGGTTTGTCCACTCAAACATGAATGACCCTGGCAGTCCTGTCAAGCAGTAGCCCTGAGACTCCTCCAGGCACCCAGAGCGCCCCACCCCAGCCCTCCCTCACCGCACCTCTCACGGTAGAGAGCTGCCGACTGCCTGTCTCCACCTGAGACCTTGGGCACGTCTGTATCTCCAGCACCTGGTACAGTCCTGGTGCAGTCAACTCTCAGTAAGAGGTGTGGAACGAGTAACCCACAAGTCAGTAAGACAATAAACTTTCTGCCCACCCACCCACCAACCTAAAGTGAGGCAGACTGAGCCCATCCATGCCCTGCGTCCCCAGAGGCGCTCCACGGCCCCAGGCTGTCACAGTTGCTTCCTTCCCTTTAGCCTACCCAACCCGAGGTAAAGTACCCCCACAGACTCCCCTAGGAGCTCAAGTAAGGGCCAGGTGTCCATCAGAACACTGTTTGCCATGGCATATTACAAAGAGCTGGGCCTTCAGAGGACAGAGTTTAGGCTTGAATCGCAGCTCAGTCACCTCCTAGCTGAGTGACCCAGAGCAATGGTTCTCAAAGTGTGGCCCCTGGACCAGTAACTGCAGCATCATCTAAGAACACATCAGAAATGCAAATCCTTCGCCCCACCTCAGACCTACTGAATCAGAAATGCTGCAATCTGTTTTCACAAGCCCTTTGGGCAAATTGGAGACCGTGGTGGAGCAACAGTTAAGTGCTACAGCTGCTAACCAAAAGGTTGGCAGTTCGAAGCCACCAGCTGCTCCTTGGAAACCCTATGGGGCAGTGCTACTCTGTCCTATAGGGTCACTATTAGTCGGTATTGACTCAACAGCAATGGGTTTGGCTGGTTTGGGTTTGGGCAAATCTAATGTATGTGAAGGTTTGAGAACTACTGATCTAGAGTAATTCAATTAACCTTTCTAGGTCTCATCTGCAAACTGGTATAATAATACCTTCCTCCTGTAATTGTTGTGAGGATTTGGTGAGATGAATGTAAAACAGCTGGCACAAAATCAGTGTAACAATGGCGGCCATATCACATATAAAGCATCAGGGCTGCATTCATTCCCTTCTTCTCTCCTCTCCCCTCCTTACCTCCCCAGAATTTGGAGATCCCGTGGAAACAGGTCTCCTGCACACTGTGCCCTCAACTGTCTGCTGGTGCAGGCCTGAGCAGACACTGTCTACACGTACTGAGGCCAGCAGGAAGGTGATCCAGAGCCAGCGTCTCCGGAAGGAGGCATGTGGCAGGCTCGGAGCTCCCCCTGCAGATGCCCAGGGCCCTTTTGAAGAACAGGTGAGGCCCTGGGCAGTGTCCTGGCTGGTTATTGGCAAGCTGGCAGTTGTGGAGGGGGAGGGCTGGCTTGGGCATGCAAGACCCTGGTGGGTGGCTGCAGTGGGTGAGCAGGGGCAGAGTGGCTGCACCAGCCTTCAGCCGGGCCAGCTTTACCTTATGTGCAAACAAACAGCTTTCAAGTGTGTAATGCAAAGCTGTATTATCTCCTGAAAGCTGATCTTAGCCTCCTCACCTCTTCTTCCTCACCTTAATGTAGACCTCTATCAGGACCAAGGGGCCATTATATGACCACAAGTTTCAGGGAGGCACATGAAGGACAGGCAAGGCAGGTGCAGAAGACCTGGAGCTGGTGAGCTCTAGACAGCTGCGTGAACTTGACTTAAACACGTCAATTATGCAGATTGGTTTTCCCAGTCTTTCCCACTCTGCCTCAAATCAACTGTCCTTCCCCGTCCGCACAGACCCCTGCATTCACCAGTTGCTTCATCCCATCCTCACAGCTAGGTCTGACCAAGGACGAACTCAGCTCTGATGACATCTCATCCTCACAGCCAGGACTTTCCAAGGACATATCTCAGCTCTAATGACATCACATCCTCGCTGCCAGGCTTTTCCAAGGACGTATCTCAGCTCTAATGACATCACATCCTCA
>NW_004444000.1:8719329-8748878 GCF_000243295.1 Trichechus manatus latirostris | reverse complement strand
TATCTCAGCTCTAATGACATCACATCCTCACTGCCAGGCCTTTCCAAGGACATATCTCAGCTGTAATGACATCTCCTCCTCACTGCCAGGCCTGACCAAGGACGAGGTCAGCTCTAATGCCATCTCATCCTCACTGCCAGGCCTGACCAAGGACGAGGTCAGCTCTAATGACGTCTCATCCTCACAGCCAGGACTTTCCAAGGACGTATCTCAGCTCTAATGACATCTCATCCTCACTGCCAGGCCTTTCCAAGGACGTATCTCAGCTCTAATGACATCATATCCTCACTGCCATACATGGCCAAGGACGTATCTCAGCTCTAATGACATCATATCCTCACTGCCATACATGGCCAAGGACGTATCTCAGCTCTAATGCCATTACATCCTCACTGCCTGGCCTTTCCAAGAACGAGCTCAGCTCTAATGACATCTCAGCCTCACTGCCTGGCCTTTCCAAAGAGGAGCTCAGCTCTAATGAGACCAGGAAAGATGGCTTGTGACTGAGGCCCAGGAGGACAGCATACAGCACAGGCTCTGGGAACAGGACTCTGTGTTTGTAGTGGTGCTGATTTTGGATCAGTTTAAAGATTCCCTCTTCTAGCTGGAGGAGACATGTCTCGCTGTGAATGAAGCATTATTCACTATAAGTAACATCACAAGCAAAATGTCAATTTTTATTACATGTTTCCAACTTTCAGATATAACATATAATTTCTTTTTAGACCTCCAAATTCCTCCAAGGATGCTTACATTTTGGAACCCTTTAATAAATCTCTGTACTTGGCTGTGTTTTTCACTAGAGAGAAGGAAAACCTGATGTGGTTATCACTGACTAAATAGAAAACCCTTGGGCGTTTAACATACCTGTTAAGATATCTTATCCTGAGAAGCAGCCTCATTTGCTCTTTAAAAAATCATTTGTGTTCTCTGAGAGAGATAATTCCTCTCTTCCTTGTCTCATTCCTGAATCAAAAGTTATAATTTAGGAAAAACAGTTTTTGTTGAAATAGTGTCTGTTTTCTTTCTTATACTCCCAGCGTCTGTCTGTGACAGCTAGGAGGGTGGAGCTCTGTCTTTGTGGTCCTAGCCCAACCCAGGAGGGAAGCTCTGCCAGCTCCCCAGGCTCCCAGCCTTCTGCCTTCCAGTACCCCCTTCGGAAAGCCAGGGCTGGGGAATTGCTCAGCCACAATTCAGCAGTGAGCATTCTCTGCGGCTGGAAGACCATCGCCCACAGGGAAGTCTCTTACACGCCCTGCCCCAGGCAGGGGCATGCTTTTACAAGGCCTGTCTGCTCAGACAGACTCAACCAGCCTTGTCTCCTCTGGTCTCCTGCACAGGGCCTGGAGACATGCCAGCCGTGCTCATTAGCTGGGCAGATGAACTCAGGGCCGGCTGTGTAGACCCAGGCGAGGCCTCTTGCTTCCTTTCCATTATCCCTGTACACGTGTTCAGCATTTCAGTGTTTATATGAGAACCATGAACTCAAGGGTATTGGATATAATCTGAGCTATTAATAATGTGATACTTACTGTTCGCCTATCACAGCTGGAGACAGAGCTCGTCCAGTTAGATCCCCAGGGAGAAAATGCACGAGAGTCAGGCCAGGATGCAGGCATTCCTGGCTCCCAGCGCAATGCCAGCCTAGTCCCTGACCCCAAATACCAGATTACAGGCGTGGAGTGAGGGACAGAAGTAGGCTAGGTTAGAGGTACCTGCCAGAAATAATGGGAGCCCAAGGAGACTGAGTTGTCCTGTGTCTCCGAGCATGGTCTGTAGACTACTTGCATCCTAATGTTCTGAGATGTTTGATTAAAACGTTGGGTTTTGAGCCCCATCACAGATCTACTGAATTAGAATCCCTGTAGGCAAGGCCCAGGCATCATATTACTTAACGAGCTGTCTGCTGTGGCTGTTAGCTGCCATCAAGTCGGTCTCTGACTTATGGTGACCCCGTGCACAATGTAACTAAACGCTGCCTGGTTCGGCACCATCCGCATGATTAGACTGTGGTGATCCATAGGATTTTCATTGGCTGAGTTTCAGAAGTAGATCACCAGGCCTTTCTTCCTAGTCCATCTTAGTCTGGAAGCTCCACTGAAATCTGTTCAGCATCATAGCAACATGCAAGCCTCCACTGGTAGCGGCACTTGAGAGGCACTTGTCGGGAATTGAACCTGGGTCTCCCACATGGAATTCCCCCAGTGAACCATCACTGTCTTCTGTGAGATGCTTAGGTGGTTCTCATGCTCACCTTAGTGGGGCCACCTTTGACTGAAAGGCCCATGGAAGAGCCTAAGCAGAGATATAGTCAGATTGGTTACTTTGGTTGTACTTTATGGAATGAACTTTTTAAAAACTGTCATTGTTGTTAGTTGCCGTGGAGTTGATTCCAACTCATGGAGACCAGACAAAAACTTATTATCATACTCCAGGACCAGCTCACGTCCTCAGCACTAGTGTGGGGATCCCAAGAGTTCCCGGCTTGGGTGATTGAGTACGTAGAAGATAATTAGGGGATTCAGGAGGAAGTGTTATTTGGGGAGGAAATTACTAGTTGCTTTAGACATGTTGAGCTTAAGGTGCCTGCGGAATATCCAGGCGGAAGCTGTCTGGGACGAATGTGGATTTATGGACTCAGGAGATAGGTTGGAGAGGAAATCTTTGGCATGGATGAGATTTCCCAGGAAAAATGTGCGAGCAAAAAAGAACGGAGAAACAAATCTTCAGGAAAGCCGACATCTAAGAGCTAGGCAGATGAAAAATTACCCAAATGAACGAGGTTTATATTAGAAAAGTACCATTCGTGTTTGTTTTAGATAAAGTTGTATTTTACCAGGACAGACTGTATTGGTGGACAGTGACTAGTATGTACGGCTCTATTTAAGCATTATCCCAGGCTATTAAATTACTCAAGAATCAAAATGAGATCAAGTTAAGGCAGGGACAAGAGAAGTAAGATGGGTAGGGGAACAGCTATGTTATCAGTGATGGTTTAGGGGATGTGGACATTACTGTCCCCTTCTCACCGGGACTCAGTCCCCTACACAGCCATACATAAAGCAAAACTCTTCCCAGTAACCTTGGCTTAAGCAAGAAGTGCCACTAGCTGAAAGTCCAATTCTTTCTGGTATGAGCGTAGCAAAAGTCAAAGACATACTTTGGAAGGACAGAGTGGAAATTGGTTTTTACACAGCACATTTGAGTGGGGACAGGGCTTCCTGCTTTTATTTTTCTTCTTGTTTATTAGTTTTAAATGCGTCTTGGCAGGGAATGAAATGATTTTCCTCTTCCTCTCTTTATGGGTGTGTTATTGCTAATAATTCAAAAAACATTTCTTACGTGTGGTCCAATTCCTTCAAGTAAATGTGTAGCCATGATTGCACCTTAAAGAGACGAGGAGCTTACACTGAAGGCTTTCCCACTGCACAACCCTGTTATGGAGTACACGTTTCATCAGCCATATGTTACAGAAGAGTGAACTGAGCCGTGGAAGTTTACGCGACTTAACCAAGGTCACCCAACCAGTAAGTCTCCCCTCCGGATATACACCCAGGCATCTGGCTCCTGCTCCTGCCTTCTTGCCTACTGTTTTATACCACTTTTAGCTAACAGGTTCCTCATGGTTATATAATATAATAACTAATAAATGAAACTGCTTCTTTCACGCAAGTACTTCTGAATTTCTCAGAGGAAGCCAAAGGCAGTTGTTAGTTGCTGTCGAGCGGACCCAACCCCATGGTGAGCTTGTATATAACAGAACGAAACAATGCCTAGCCCTGCGCCATCTTCATGATCATTGGTGTGCTTGAGTTGACTGTTGCGGCTACTGAGTTGTGCTTTCCTACCTAGGGGGCTCATCTTTCACCACTATATAGGGCAATATTCTGTTGTGATCCATAGGGTTTTCACTGGCTGATTTCCAGAAGTAGATCACCAGGCCTTTCTTCCTAGTCAATCTTAGTCTGGATGCTCCACTGAAACCCATCCACCATGGTGACCCTGCTGGTAATTGAAATACTGGTGGCGTAGTTTTCAGATCATAGCAACACACAAGCCACTACACAAACTGACACACCAAAAGTAGTCAACAAACTATGAACCAAAATGAAAGTCTGTAAGTGTGGTGCTATGGATCACTTTTGTGTGGCCTTTCTAGCCAAGCCATTGTCTTGTAACTCCCACCCAAATGATTGGGTGGGACTGTGTGATAGGGTAATTGTGGCCCACCAAAGGGATTGGTCAGTTTTGCCATCCCACTGGGCTTGCAATGAGCCACCTTAGAGATGGGAGAAAGAGAATCCCACCACTACCAAGGAAAAACAGCCAGGAGCCAGTACATCCTTTGGATCCAGGATCCCTGTGCTGAGAATCTCCTGGAGCCAGGAGACAGAGAGAGAGCTTAACACTGAAGGCAGCGAGAAGTGGCGGCAGAGACCTGGCAGCAGGAGACAGCGAGGTGGGAGAGAAAGCTGAGTGCCTTTGAAACTGGACCAGTGGGTCTGCGCCAGCGTGTAAGAGGCCAAACTCTCAGATGCTGTTTTTGAGCAGAAGAAAGAGTTTATTTAGCAGGCTAGCAAGCGGGAACTCAGAGGTATCGACCTCAGATTGAGTTCCTGGATTTGAGGAAGCATTCACATTTTATAATTATTCATATTCATATAGGGGTGGAGGAAGGCGGTGGGCAGGATCAGGAAGTTCTAACTATTCATAGTTCCTGCTGGTTATTCATTATGAGGTGGGGCTAAGGCTCAGCACAGAAGTGGCCGACAGACTCGTCGCTTTTGAAACAGGCTTGGCTACTGCAGACGATGTAGGTCCGGTGATTTTGGTTCCTTGACATGAGTCTTTTGGTTCCTTGACATGAGTTCTCTTGTGTTACTGAGCCTGCGTAGCAGCCAGGGGTTGTCTGTTGGTCATCTTTGTCTCTTCTGCGCATGTCCGACCATTCTGAGCCGGTTAGATCTGGACCCACCCATCCAGGGCTCTCCAGAGGGTCTGCAAAACAACTTAGAGGAAGTGAGTGATGTAGTGAGGGAGGTGACTAGACGTGGTCTGATAACCGATGGAGTACTAATTAATTAGGTGTCTTCAGCCTCTAGGGTCCCCAGACATCTCTGGGCAGAGGCCGAGGGCCAGGGAGAGGTGTGCCTACTAGCACAGCTGGGAAGAGGCTGTCCTGATGGAAGAACTGTATCCTGAGTGTTCCTGAGCCTGAATTGTAACTGTTACTTCCCTAATAAACCCCATAATCATGAATATTGTCTGTGACTTCTGTGTGGCCATTGCAATGAATTATCAAACCAAGCAGAGAAGTAGAGTGCCGTGGGAGGGACGGTTGGTGTCAGAATTGGTGAAAATGGTGGAGAAAGGAGGCATGCCTGAACTCTGCCTCATACGAATCAGCCTTGGGTTGTTAAACTTTTTTTTTTTTTTAATTTTTAATCAGCTTTATTGATGTATAATTAACATTCACTAATTTTAAAGTACAGTTTGATGAGTTTTGTCAAAAACGTACAGTTGTGTATTCACTACCAGAATCTTGTCATTGTTGTTAGGTGCCATCAAGTTGATTTTCAACTCATAGCAGGCCAAAGTGACCGCCCCGTAGGTCTTTCTAGGTTGTAATCTTTTTGTGTGTGTGTGTGTGTGTGTGTCTGCTTTAAGTGAAAGTTTACAATTTAAGTCTGTTTCTCATACAAAAATTTATGCACACATTGCTATGTGACCCTAGTTGTTCTCTTTATACTGCACACTCTTTTCTCCCCCTGATTTCCCATGTCCATTCAACCAGCTCATGACCCTCTCTGCCTTCCCATCTCGCCTCTGGACAGGAACTGCCCATTTAGTCTCATATCTACATGAGCTAAGAAGCACACTCTTCACGAGTATCATTTTATGTCCCATAGTCCAGTCTAATCTTTGTCTGAAGGTTGGCCTTGGGAATGGTTTCAGCTCTGAGCCAACAGAGAGTCTAGGGGTCATGTCTTCCAGGGTCCCTCCAGTCTCAGTCAAACCATTAAGTCTGTTTTTTTTTTTTACTAGAATTTGAGTTCTGCACCCTACTTTTCTCCTGCTCCATCAGGGACTCTCTGTTGTGTTCCCTGTCAGGGCGGTCATTGGTAGTAGCTGGGCACTACCTAGTTCTTCTGGTCTCAGGATGATGGAATCTTTGGTTTATGTGGCCATTTCTGCCTTTTGGGCTAGTATTTTCCTTGTGTCTTTGGTGTTCTTCGTGCACCTTTGCTCCAGGTGGGTTGGGACAAATTGACGCATCTTAAATGGCCACTTGCAAGCTTTTAAGACCCCAGACGCCATGCACCAAAGTGGGATGCAGAACATTTTCTTGATAAACTTTGTCATACCAATTGACCTAGATGTCCCCTGAAAGCATTGTCCCCAGACCCCTGCCCCTGCTACTCTGTCTCTCGAAGTGTTTGGTTGTATTCAGGAAACTTCTTAGATATTGGTTTAGTCCAGTTGTGCTGACTTCCCCTGTAGTGTGTGGTGTCCATCACTTCACCTAAGATAATTCTTGTCTACTATCTAGTTAGTCAATACCCATCTCTCTCCTTCCCCACCCTCGTAATCAAAGAATGTTTTCTTCTGTGTTTAAACGTTTTCTTGAGTTCTTATAATAGTGGTCTTATACAATATTTGTCCTTTTGTGACAGACTAAATTCACTCAGCTTAATGCCTTCCAGATTCCTTCATGTTATGTTTCATGGATTCATTGTTGTTCTTTATCACTGCATAGTATTCCATTGCGTGAATATACCATAATTTGTTTATCCATTTGTCCGCTGATGGGCACCTAGATTGTTTCCATCTTTTTGCTATTGTGAACAGTCCACAATGAACATGGGCATGCATATATCTATTTGTGTGACAGCTCTTATTTCTCTAGGATGTATTCCAAGGAGTGGGATTGCTGGATCATATGGTACTTCTATTTCTAGCTTTTTAAGGAAGCGCCAAATCAATTTCCAAAGTGGTTGTACCATTTTACATTTCCACCAACAGTGTATAAGTGTTCCAGTCTCTCCACAATCTCTCCAACATTTATTATTTTGTTTTTTTTTCGATTAATGCTATGAGCTGTTTATCTTGATTCTCCTTTCCCCTTGTGATGTTAGAGGAGGTCAGACAATACCCTCCACCCCGCATGCCGTTTTGACAGTTGGCGTTAGAAGTAGGATTCTTTGCAATGACTCCAGACTCATGAAATCATGAGACTTTGTAAGAGAAAGAATGAAGGGGCTTGGGAAATGGAAGTTTTGATTCTTAGATGGTTACTTTGGTTGTTGTTACCGGTAATAGGTGAAAGGAATGTTATACTGCAGCTGGAGACGCCTGGTGCCAAAGCCAGGCCAGATAAGCAGGATGATTGATAGGGGGCTAGGATCTACTGGTTGCACCCAGCCAGATGCCCAAGGCCATATGCATATGAATGGGAAGACAGTCAAGGGGTGGAAAAGAGAAGATGCAACTGGAATGTTTTAAAAAGGGTTATGTGTTTATGTAAATGTACTATGGATATTAAATGTTTCTCCTAACTAGTGTTATAAAGCAGACCTAAATGTATGATAGAAATAAATACTGGGTATTATAGATTACAGAGAGCATGTAACTCCACCTTCAGCCACTACTTGATTGGATATGCTAAAAGGGGAACTAGGGTTTGCCTGAGGGAAACACAGGCTGTTTGAATGCAGTAGCCCTGTGTAAAGAGTGGGGGCTTAGGTGGAATACCTGAGCCCCACCCAGATTTTGCATTTGAAAAGATATGCAGAACTACCTAGAACTGCTGAGAGAACAGGAAATTTGCATTTGAAAGAAAGACCTGCAGAAAAAAAGGTGACTGTTTTGCTTTTTGAATTTCAAGCAATCAGTTTGCTGTTGGATGCATTAAGGCAAGAAGAGTCAGTGTCCATCAGATGGAACCCCCTTTCAATACTAGATGTTAAAGTGAGCCGGCAGGTAGACAGCTGGGTTTGCTCACTTGTGGTGACTGCCTGGGTTCACTCATGAGTGGAAATGGGGGAAATACAGCAATGAAGAGATGGGCTGAGTTTGGACATGTTCCATTGGCACCCATTGACCTAGCCCACAGGGGATTGGGATGAGAGAGAGAGAAGGGCTGGCTGGTCAGAAGTAAAGGGAGTTGTGTGAACTCCTGAAGTTTACAGGTGGAACTCACCGACCTAGCCCAAGGCGGCTAGGGATGAGAGAGTGTAAAGGGCCCTCTAAAGTGCCGGGAAGTGTGTGTGAATTCTTGAGCCTAAGGCTGCTACCCATTGTGACCTAGCCTGTATGTCTAGGAATGAGCTGACAAGAACCTGACCGAATGAAGAGAAAGATGTTTGACACTATTAGGGGACCCTAGAGGCTGAAGACAGCTAATTAATTACTACTCCATCCATCAGGTATCAGGCCATGTCTAGTCACCTCCCCTACTACGTCATTCACTTCCTCTAAGTTGTTTTGCAGACCCTATGGAGAGCTCTGGACGGGTGGGTCCAGATCTAACCTGCTCAGAACAGTCGGACTTGTGCAGAAGAGACAAAGATGACCAGATGACTGACAGATGACCCCAGGCCACCACACACGCTCAGTAACACAAGAGAACTCATGTCAAGGAACCAAAAGACTCATGTCAAGGAACCAAAACCACCAGATATACGTCATCGGCAGTAGTTGAGCCCATTTCGAAGAGTCTGTTGGCCACTTCCAGGCCAAGTCTGAGCCCTGCCTCGTAATAAATAATCAATAGAAACTACGAATAGTTAAAACTTTCTGATCCTGCCCACTGCCTTCCTCCACCCCATATGAATATGTATAAGTATAAAATGTGATTTCTTACTCAAATCGAGGAACTGGATCTGAGGTCAATACCTCTGAGTTTCCGCTTGCTAGCCTGTGAAATAAACTCTTTCTTCCTCTCAAAACCAGCATCTGAGAGACTGGCTTCTTGCACGCTGGGTGCGGACCATTGGCCTAGTTTCAACACCACGAGCTGGTGTAGATTGCTGCAATCTGATGGCTTGCTCTGGACTGGACTTTGCTTATGGATGCAGATGCTCAAAGTTCCAACTGGAACAGAAGATTCTTCAAGACTAAGGAACATGGTTGTCTCCTCAGAGTATTGATTTGATAAAACCAAAAGAAAAAAAAAAAACCCAACCCACTGCCATCGAGTCAATTCCTATAGGACAGAGCAGAACTGCCCCATAAGGTTTCCAAGGAGTGGCTGGTGGATTTGAACTGCTGACCTTTTGGTTAGCAGCCAAGCTCTTAACCACTGCACCACCAGGGCTCCCTACTGGTTTGATAGGGATGGGCAATTTAAACATTGGCTGTCTAAAATGGGAGGAGATAAAGGCATGAAATGGCTGGCTTACATGCTTTCATGGGTGTGTTTACATTCAAAATTAGGGGGGCAAGGGGGGATTCCCAATGAATTGATTCCTCTCTTCCTGACGGGTTTGGGGAAGACAGGGTGGGGGGAGATACCAACAGGATTTTATGATTCATCTGTGAGTGTTGATTGTTAACAGGTTAATTGTGATTATAAAAACTGATTGTAGAAGCTGTTTAAGTGTGGGAAGAGTGGACTAAGGGGGACGCACTGCGGGACTGGAGTACAGTGGCTGACCCTAAAGTCCCTTAAATGTTTTGCTATACTGATACTTTGTGAGGCTCAGAGCAAGGGAATGATCTTCTCTTAGTTAAATTTTATCAGACACCAAGAAGGGTGAAGCCAAGACAAACTATTGGAAAAGCTGACCAGATCAGATGAACACCTGCAGCAGACCTGAATGGCTGGTACCTGAATAACCTCACCCTTAGCACTTTTTGCCCTACTGAAGGACTAATGGAAACCCTGGTGGCATAGTGGTTAAGAGCTATGGGTGCTAACCAAAAGGTCAGCAGTTTGAGTTCACCAGGTGCTCCTTGGAAACTATGGGGCAGTTCTACTCTCTCCTGTAGGGTTGCTATGAGTCGGACTCGATGGCAATGGGTTTTGAAGGACTAATTGTTAATGACTATTTTGGACTGGTAAAATGATTGGGAGGGGGACGTTATCCTCCAAGTATGAAAGAATCATGGCTAGAAAAGCCAGGGGGTGGCCTGCAGTGTGATGGATCACTTTTTTTTTTTTTAATTGTTGTAGTTTAAATGAAGTTTACATTTCAAGTTAGTCTCCCATACAAAAATTTATACATACATTGTTATGTGACCCTAATTGCTCTACCCATACTGTGACAGCACAGTCCTCCTTTCCATCCCTGACTGCCCATGTCCATTCAACCAGCTCCTAACCCTCTCTGCCTTCCCATCTCACCTCCGGACAGAAGCTGCCCATTTAGTCTCTTTTATCTACTTGAGCTAAGAGACACACTTCACACGAGTATCACTTTTTGTCTCACAGTCCAGTCCAATCCCTGTCTGAAGAGCTGGTCTCAGAAATTGTTTTATTTCTGGGCTAATAGAGAATGCAGGGGCCATGCTTTCCGGGGTTCCTCCAGTCTCAGTCAGACCATTAAGTCTGGTCTTCTTACTAGCATTTGAGCTCTGCACCCCACCTTTCTCCTTCTCCATCCAGACTCTCTGTTGTGTTCCCTGTCAGGACAGTCATTGGTGGTAGCCGGGCACCGTATAGTTCTTCTGGTCTCAGGCTGATGAAGTCTCTGGTTTATGTGGCCCTGTCTGTCTCTTGGGCTAATGCCTTCCTTGTGTCTTTGGTGTTCTTCATTCTCCTTTACTCCAGGTGGTTGGGACCAAGTGATGCATCTTAGATGGCTGCTTGCAAGCTTTCAAGACCCCAGACGCCACTCACCAAAGTAGGATGCAGAACATTTTCTTAATAAGCTTTGTTATGCCAATTGACCTAAGATGTCCCCTGAAACCATGGTCCCCAGACCCCTACCCCTGCTACTCTGTCTCTCATAGTGTTTGATTGTATTCAGGAAACTTCTTAGCTTTGGTTTAGTCCAGTTGTGCTGACTTCCCCTGTAGTGTGTGCTGTCCTTCCCTTCACCTAAGATAATTCTTATCTACTATCTAGTTAGTAAATAACCCTCACCCTCCCTCCCTACTCTCGTAACCATCAAAGAATGTTTTCTTCTGTGTTTAAACCTTTTCTTGAGTTCTTATAATAGTGGTCGTATACAATATTTGTCCTTCTGTGACTGACTAAATTCACTCAGCATAACGAGTTCCAGCTTCCTCCATGTTATAGGATGTTTCACAGCTTCATCATTGTTCTTTATCATTGTGTAGTATTCCATTGTGTGGATATAACATACTTTGTTTATCCATTCATCCATTGATGGGCATCTAGGTTGTTTCCATCTTTTTGCTATTGTGAACAGTGCTGCAATGAACATGGGTGTGCATGTATCTATTCGTGTGACGGCTCTTATTTCTCTAGGATATATTCCAAGGAGTGGGATTGCTGGATCGTATGGTACTTCTAGCTTTTTAAGGAAGCACCAAATCAATTTCCAAAGTGGTTGTACCATTTTACATTCCAACCAACAGTGTATAAGTGTTCCAGTCTCTCCACAACCTCTCCAGTATTTATTAATTTGTGTTTTTTGGATTAGTGCTAGCCTTGTTGGGGCTTTTCTCTAATGGCTAATGATCGTGAGCATTTCTTCACATGTCTGTTAGCCGCCTGAGTATCTTCTCTGGTGAAGTGCTTGTTCATATCCTTTGCCCATTTTTTAATTGGGTTATTTGTCTTTTGGTTGTTGAGGTTTCGCAGTATCTTGTAGATTTTAGAGACTAGATGCTGATCGGATTTGTTGTAGTCAAAATTTTTTCCCCAGTCTGTAGGTTGTCTTTTTACTCTTTTGGTGAAGTCTTTTGATGAGCATAAGTGTTTGATTTTTAGGAGCTCCCATGTATCTAGTCTCTCTTCTGGTGCTCGTGCATTGTTACTTATGGCTCCTATTGTGTTTATGCCATGTATTAGGGCTCCTAGCATTGTCCCTATTTTTTATTCCATGATCTTCATCATTTTCAATTTTATATTCAAGTCAAATCCATTTTGAGTTAGTTTTTGTGCATGGTGTGAGGTATGGGTCTTTTTTCAGTTTTTTGCAGATGGACATCCAGTTATGCCAGCACCATTTGTTAAAGACACTATCTTTTCCCCAATTAATGGGCTTTGGGCCTTTGTCAAATATCAGCTGCTCATAGGTGGATGAATTTATGTCTGGATTCTCAATTCTGTTCCATTGCCTATGTGTCTGTTGTTGTATCAGTACCAGGCTGTTTTGACTACCATGGCGATATAATAGGTTCTAAAATTAGGTAGTGTGAAGCCTCCCACTTTGTTCTGCTTCTAGAGCGATGCTTTATTTATTCAGGGCCTCTTCCCTTTCCATATGAAGTTGGTGATTTGTTTCTCCATCTCATTAAAAAATGCCAGTGGAATTTGGATCGGGATTGCATTGTATCTCTAGATCGCTTTGGGTAGAAGCGACATTTTCACTATGTTGAGTCTACCTATCCATGAGCAAGGTATATTTTTCCACTTACGCAGGTCTCTTTTGGTTTCTTGCAGTAGTGTCTTGTAGTTTTCATTGTATAGAGTGATGGATTATTTTTGTATGGCCTTTCTAGCCAAGGTCTTGTAACTTCCACCCAAGTGATTGGATGGAACTGTGTGATAGGGTAATGGTGGCCCACCAAAGGGATTGGTCAGTTTTGCCATCCCACTGGGCTTGAAATGAGCCCCCCCAGAGGCAGAGGAAAGGGAATTCCACCACCATCAAGGAAGAACTGCCAGGAGCCAGCATGTCCTTTGGTCCTCGGATCTCTGTGCTGAGAAGCTCCTGGAACTAGGAGACAAAGAGAGAGAGAGCTGTACTGGGGGCAGCGAGAAGCAGCGGCAGAGACCTGGCGGCAGGTGAAGGCATGGTGGGCTTCCCGCCCATGGAGAGAGAAAGCTGAGTGCCTCTGGGCAGAGGCCAAGGGCCAGGGAGAGGCGTGCCTGTGAGCATGGCTGGGAAGAGGCTGTTCTGATGGAAGAACTGTATCCTAAGTGTTCCTGAGCCTGAAATTGTAACCGTTACTTCCCTAATAAACCCTATAATCATGAGTATAGTCTGTAAGTTCTGTGTGGCCACTGCAATAAATTATCAAACCCAGCAGACAAGCAGAGAGTGCCGTGGGAGGGAGGATTGGTGTCAGAATTGGTAAAAATGGCAGGGAAAGGAGGCCTATCTGACCTCTGCCTCATAGGAATCAACCTTGGGCTATTTATCTTGATTCTCCTTTCCGCTTGTGAAGTTAGAGGAGGTCAGACACCACCCCCATGCCGTTATTACAATAAGCAAACAATTCATGAAGCACAATAACTCATAAATATTTTTTCCTGCTATTAGCCAATTTGGTCTCTATAATGTATGTGCATTTCATTAAATGATCTTGTACATATTTAACTCTTTGGATGTTTTTCACCTGTCTAGTTTCAGCTGTTGTTGTTGTTGGGCGCCATCAAGTCAGTTCCGACTCAAAGTGACCCTGTGTACAACAGAATAAAACACTGCCTGGTCCTGCGCCATCCTCACAATCATTGCTTTGTTTGAGCCTATTGTTGCAGCCACTGTGTCAATCCTTCTCTTTCAGGATTTTCCTCTTTTTTGCTGACCCTCTACATTATCAAACATGATGTCCTTCTCCAGGGACTGGTCCCTCCTGAAATACAAGTCCAAAGTACATGAGACGAGGTCTCTCCATCCACACTTCTAAGGAGAATTCTGGCTGTATTCCATCCTAGACAGATTTGTTCATTCTTCTGGCAGTCTATGGTATATTCAATATTCTTGACCGACACCATAATTTAAATGTATCAATTCCTCTTCAGTCTTCTTTATTCATTATCCAGCTTTCCCGTGCATATGAGGTGATTGAAAATACTATGGCTTGGGTCAGGCACACCTTAGTCCTCCAGGTAACATCTTTGCTTTTCAATACTTTAAAGAGGTCTTCGGCAGCAGACTTGCCCAATGCAATACATCATTTGTTTTCTTGACTGTTGCTTCCATGGGTGTTGATTGTGGATCCAAGTAAAATGAAATCTTTGACAACTTCAATATTTTCCCTGTTTATCATGATGTTGCTTATTTGTCCAGTTGTGTGGACAGTTATGTGGTCTACTATGCCAGGAATGAAAAATCGAAGAGGAACAATATCTCATTCATCATCAAAAAGAACATTTCAAGATCTATTCTGAAGTACAACACTGTCAGTGATAGGATCATATCCATACACCTACAAGGAAGACCAGTTAATATGACTATTATTCAAATTTATACACCAACCACTAATGCCAAAGATGAAGAAATTGAAGATTTTTTACCAACTTCTACAGTCTGAAATTGATCAAACATGCAATCAAGATGCATTGATAATTACTGGTGATTGGAATGTGAAAGTTGGAAACAAAGAAGGATCAGCAGTTGGAAAATAGGGCCTTGGTGGATGAAACGATACCAGAGACTGCATGATAGAATTTTGCAAGACCAATGACTTCTTCATTGCAAAATCTTTTTTCAACAGCATAAATGGCAACTATACAGGTGGCCTTTGCCAGAGGGAATACACAGGAATCAAATCGACTACATCTGAGGAAAGAAACGATGGAGAAGCTCAATATCATCAGTCAGCACAAGGCCAGGGGCCGACTGCAGAACAGATCATCAATTGCTCATATGAAAGCTCAAGTTGAAGTTGAAGAAAATTAAAACAAACCCATGAGAGCCAAAGTACAACCTCAGGTTTTAGCTAGATTATAAATTCTTCGAGGTTAGGAAGTGTATACTCCCAGTATGCAGAACCCTAGGATAAGAAGCCAGTGACAGCCCAATGATGCATTTTTAATGAATGAGTCACTTAACAAAGGAGCTCAGAAAAGCTTATTTAGTTTACAAAACTATTTTGAGTTATTTTCCAACTTACCTGGGTTTGGAACTCTAAATCTAAAATGTGTTCTAGGGTTTGGTGTTTATTTCTCTTTTAAAGGATACTTTTATAACCTAAAGAGAAATGTATCCATACAGACATGATTCATCTTGAAAGGCCCCCATGTAGTCTATGGTATTAAGAGCCTTTTGTTTTTGTTTTTTTAAGAAAAGAGCAAGATTTCACGTTTCAGCAGATCTCTGAACCAAAAGGCTGCTGTAATACAAAGTTTCCTGCCTCCCACCCAAATTCCCATCAGCACACTGAATGCCTGCCAACATCTCTGTCTCTCTCTCTCCCCATCAAGGGTACTCTTAGATACAACTCCCGCCTACTGGACAGTGTCTGATATTAAATCTTAAAGAATAAATGCTGGTGGTCAGAGTCCCTTTGCTGAAAAGTTGTAAGAGAACTTCTGTTCCTGGTGTAGGAGAATTCAGTAATGTAGAACAACGCTCCTGCTAAGAACAATGAAAAAACTAGATAAGATCTAAAACAAAAACAGGCTCTTGAAGTTATTGTTAGCTCTGATTAGGGAGCTAACAAGATGCTGAATTACTGGGGAAACATCTGGGAGAGAGATCAGAGGTCCATAGAGGAGCCATTGGGGCCACTTTATCTCTGAGGGACTTTGCTGATTCTAGAAGGGTTGGCTCAAATGCTGAGTGACCCCTTGCAGGGTTTAGTGTTCCTAGATGGGAGGACTGATAGATAGATAGATGATAGAGAGATAGAGACAGAGAGAGAGAGAGAGATGCTGTCATGTCAGCTGTGACTCATGGCAAATTTATGTACAATAGAATGAAACCTTGCCTGGTCCTGCGCCATCCTCACAATCACTGGCACGTTTGAGTCCATTGTTGTGGCTATTATGCCAATTCATCTCACTGAAGTTCTCCCTCACTTTTGCTGGCTCTCTGCTTCACCAAACATGATGTCCTCCTTTAACGATTGATCCCTCCTGATGACATGTCCAAAGCAAGAGAGTTGGACAATGTTCTGTTGTGATCCATAGGTTTTCATTGGCTAATTTTCAGAATTAGATTACCAGGCCTTTCTTCCTAGTCTGTCTTCCACCCAATAATAGCACAGTATAAATTTACTCCAGTGCACACTGATTATTCTCCAGGATAGACCATATGTTATGCCACAAAACAAGTCTCAATAAACATTAAAAATTTGAAGCTATACAAAGTATCTTCTCCAGCCACAATGAACTAAAACCAGATATCAATAACAGAAAGAAAATTAGAACACACAAAAATATGTGGAAATTAAACAACACATTATTAAACAACCAATTGATCAAGTAAAAAATCAACAGAGAAATCACAAACTACTTTAAGTTTAATGAAAATGAACAAACAACATGTCAAAATTTAAAGGATGCAGCAAAGGCAGTGCTCAGAGGGAAATGTATAGCAGTAAATGCCTACATTTAAAAAAAGAAGAAGAAAGATCTCAAATCAATAACCAAACTTTACAACTTCAGGCACTAGAAAAAGAAGAGCAAAACCAAAGAGAGAGGATGCAAATAATTAAAATCAGAAATGAAAGTGAGGATATTACTACTAACTCTACAGAAATTAAAAAAAAGGATTATAAGAGAATACTATGAATAACTGTATGCCAACAAATTAGATAACCTACATGAAATGGACAAATTCCTAGAAACACGTAACTACCTAAATTAACTCTAGAAGAAATAGAAAACATCAACAAACTATAACAAGAGATCGAATCACCAATAAAAAATTTCCCAACAAAGAAAAGTCCAGGATCAGACGGCCTCACTGGTCAAACATTTAAATAAGAATTAACATCAATCCTTTCAAATTCTTCCAAAAAATAGAAGATGGAACACTCCTAATTCACTCCATGATGCCAGCATTACCCTGATACCAAAGCTGGATGAAGACAATACAAGAAAAATACAGATCATTATCCCCCACGTGTCTGTCAGTTTGTTGTACTGTGGGGGCTTGCGTGTTGCTGTGATGCTGGAAGCTATGCCACCGGTATTCAGATATCAGCAGGATCACCCATGGTGGATGGGTTTCAGCTGAGCTTCTAGATAGAGACAGACTACGAAGAAGGACCTGGCAGTCTTCTTCTGAAAAGAATTAGCCAGTGAAAACCTTATGAATAGCAGCAGAACATTGTCTGATACAGTATCAGAAGATGAGCCCCCCAGGTTGGAAGGCACTCAAAAGACAACTGGGGAAGAGCTGCCTCCTCAAAGTAGAGTCAATCTTAATGACGTGGATGGAGTCAAGCTTTTGGGACCTCATTTGCTGATGTGGCATGACTCAAAATGGGAAGAAACAGCTGCAAATATCCGTTAATAATCAGAACGTGGAATGTACGAAGTATGAATCTAGGAAAATTAGAAATTGTCAAAAATGAAATGGAACACATAAACATCGATATCCGAGGCATTAGTGAGCTGAAATGGACTGGTATTGGTCATTTTGAAACAACCATATGGTCTACTATGCTGGGAATGACAACTTGAAGAGGAATGACGTTGCACTCATTGTCAAAAAGAACATTTCAAGATCCATCCTGAAGTACAACGCTGTCAGTGATAGGATAATATCCATATGCCTACAAGGAATACCAGTTAATACAACTATTATTCAAATTTATGCACCAACCACTAAGGCCAAAGATGAAGAAAGTAAAGACTTCTACCAACTTCTTCAATTTGAAATTGATAAAACATGAAATCAGGATGCATTGATAATTACTGGTGATTGGAATGCAAAAGTTGGAAACAAAGAAGGATTGGTAGTTGAAAATATGGCCTTGGTAATAGAAATGATGCTGGAAGTCACATGATAGAATTTTGCAAGACCAATGACTTCTTCATTGCAAATACCTTTTTTCACCAACATAAACAGCAACTATACACATGGACCTCGCTAGATGGAATACACAGGAATCAAATTGACTATATCCGTGGGAAGAGACGATAAAAGAGTTCAATACCATCAGTCAGAAGAAGGCCAAGGGCCAACTGTGGAACAGACCATCAGTTGCCCATATGCAAGTTCAAGTCAAAACTGAAGAAAATTAGAACAAGTCCACGAGAGCCAAAGTATGACCTTGAGTATTGTCATGGATTGAATATTTGTGGTATTTCTGTTACAGCAGCACTAGATGACTAAGACAGAATTTGGTACCAAGAGAGCGGGGTGCTGCTCTAACAGATACTTAAAATGTGGAAGCGGTTTTTAAACTATGAATGGGTAGAGGAGCGGCAGCGGCGGAGGAGCGGCAGCTGCAGAGGACCAGCAACAGCAGAGAACCTGCAGCGGCAGAGAACCGCAGTGGCAGAGAACCAGCAGCAGCAGAACCTGGAGACCAGTGCCAGACAGTGCTGGAGCCGACCCATGGAGCAAGACAGCTGAGTGCCTATGCACAGGAGGCTTCCTAGTGGAGTGGGGTGCCTCCGGGCACTTATCGGTGGAGCCAGGCTTGCCAACCCACGGAGTGAGGGAGCTGAGTGCCTGTCTGTAGGACACTTCCTGGCAGAGTGGGGTGCCTCTGGGCATTTATCGGTGAAGCTACGGAGCTTTGGAACACTTGCCCCAGCAGGGCAGATGCGAGCGTGAGTTCTGAGGGCTGAAAGGCTGCAGGAAGCAGAAGCTGAAGAGACAAGGTACATAAGAAACTGAGCTGCGTCAGTCTCAAAAGGTTTGGCCATGACCTTAGGGGTTTCAAAGGGTGGAGCCATGGCCTCTGATGTTTCTAAGGGTGGAGTTGTCACACCGACGGACTAAGAGAATGGTGCACCTCAAGCTGAGGGAGCAGAGTTGCCATCTCAGTGGGCCTGGAAGGTGGAGCTGAAGCCCAGGGCCGAGCGGCCTCCATTCAGAGTCTGGAGGGCAGGGCCATTGTGTAAATTGTCTCAGAGAACAGAGGTTTATTTTCAAAACTTGAGGGCTAATGTGTTCTGCTGACTTGCTTGGTGCCTGTTATGCCTTCTTTCCCTCCAATTTCTCCCATTTGTAATGGAAATGTCTAGCTTGTGCCTGCCTGTTCTACCATTGTACCATTGGAACAAGATAACTTGTATTCTAGATTTCACAGACGAAGAGGAATTTTTGGATTTTGGACTTGGAGTTAAGACTTTTGCTGTGAATACGTTTTGCATGTTGCAAGGATGTGATTTTTTGGGGGCCAACAGGTGGAATATCATGGATTGAATTATGTCCCCCCAAAAATGTGTGTATCAATTTGGCTAGGCCATGATTCCCAGTATTGTGTGGTTGTCCCCCATTTTGTTAGGGTGGGATTGTAACACCTTACCGAAGTCACATCCAGGATCCACTGTAAATGGAGTTTTCCTGGGGTGTGGCCTGCACCACCTTTTCTCTTACAAGAGATAAAAGGGAAGCAAGCAAGAGTTTGGAATCTCATACCACCAAGAAAGCAGTGCCGGGAGCACAGTGCGTCCTTTGGACCTGAGGTTCCTGCACTGAGATGCTCCCAGACCAAGGGAAGACCGATGCATCACAAGGACCTTCCTCCAGAGCCAACAGAGACAGAAAGCCTTCTCCTGGAGCTGATGCCCTGAACTTGGACTTAGAGCCTACTGGACTGTGAAAGAATAAACTTCTCTTTGTTAAAGCCATCCACTTGTGGTATTTCTGTTAGAGTAGCACTAGATGACTAAGCCAAGTATTTTCCACCTGAATTTAGAGACTATCTCAAGAATAGATTTGATGCGTTGAACACTAATTACCGAAGACCAGACGAGTTGTGTAATGACATCAAGGACATCACACATGAAGAAAGAAAAAGGCCATTAAAAAGAAAGAAAAGACCAAAATGGATGTCAGAAGAGACTCTGAAACCTGCTCTTGAAAGTCAAGTAGCTAAAGCAAAAGGAAGAAATGATGAAGTAAAAGAACTGAACAGATTTCAAAGGGCAGCTTGAGAAGACAAACTAAAGTATTATAATGACATGTGCAAAGAGCTGGAGATGGAAAACCAAAAGGGAAGAACACGCTCAGCATTCCTCAAGCTGAAAGAACTGAAGAAAAAATTCAAGCCTCAAGTTGCAATAGTGAAGGATTCTATGGGGAAAATATTAAATGATGCAGGAAGCATCAAAAGAAGATGGAAGGAATATACAGAGTCATACCAAAAAGAATTGGTCGACATTCAAACTTTTCAAGAGGTAGCATATGATCAGGAACTGATGGTACTGAAGGAAGAAGTCCAAGCTGCACTGAAGGCATTGGCAAAAAACAAGGCTCCAGGAATTGATGGAATATCAATTGAGATGTTTCAACAAACAGATGCAGCGCTGGAAGTGCTCACTCATCTATGCCAAGATATTTGGAAGACAGCTACCTGGCCAACTGACTAGAAGAGATCCATATTTATGCCTGTTCCCAAGAAAGGTGATCCAACCGAATGTGGAAATTATCGAACAATATCATTAATATCACACGCAAGTAAAATTGTGCTGAAGATCATTCAAAAGTGGCTGCAGCAGTATGTTGACAGTGAACTGCTAGAAATTCTGACCAGATTCAGAAGAGGATGTGGAACCAGGGATCTCATTGCTGATGTCAGATGGATTCTGGCTGAAAGAGAATAGCAGAAAGATGTTTACCTGTGTTTTATTGACTATGCAAAGGCATTCGATTGTGTGGATCATAACAAATTATGGATAACATTGCGAAGAGTGGAAATTCCAGAACACTTTATTGTGCTCATGAGGAACCTGTACACAGATCAAGAGGCTGTTGTTTGGACAGAACAAGGGGATACTGTGTGGTTTAAAGTCAGGAAAGGTGTGCATCAGGGTTGCATCCTTCCACCATACCTATCAATCTGTATGCTGAGCAAATAATCCGAGAAGCTGGACTATATGAAGAAGAAAAGGGATTCAGGATTGGAGGAAGACTCATTAGCAACCTGCGGTATGCAGATGACACATCTTGCTTGCTGAAAGTGAAGAGGACTTGAAGCACTTACTGGTGAAGATCAAAGACCACAGCCTTCAGTATGGATTACACTTCAACATAAAGAAAACAAAAATCCTCACAACTGGACCAATAAGCAACATCCTGATAAACAGAGAAAAGACTGAAGATGTCAAGGATTTCATTTTACTTGGATCCACAATCAACACCCATGGAAGCAGCAGTCAGGAAATCAAAAGATGCATTGCATTGGTCAAATCCGCTGCAAAAGACCTCTTTAAAGTGTTGAAAAGCAAAGATGTCACCTTGAAGACTAAGGTGTGCCCAGCCCAAGCCATGGTATTTTCAGTTGCATCATATGCATGCGAAAGCTGGACAACGAATAAGGAAGACCGAAGAAGAATTGATGCCTTTGAATTGTGATGTTGGCGAAAAATATTGAATATACCATGGACTGCCAAAAGAACAAATAAATCTGTCTTGGAAGAAGTACAACCAGAATGCTCCTTAGAAGGAAAGATGGCAAGACTACGTCTTACATACCTCGGACATGTTGTCAGGAGGGATCAGTCCCTGGAGAAGGACATCATGCTTGGTAAAGTATACGGTCAGTGAAAAACAGGTAGACCCTCAACGAGATGGACTGACACAGTGGCTGCAACAATGGGCTCAAGCATAACAATGATTGTGAGCATGGCGCAGGACCAGGCAGTGTTTTGTTCTGTGGTGCATAGGGTTGCTATGAGTCGGAACTGACTCGACAGCACCTAACAACAACAACAAAAACAACAGACCATTATCCGTTGTGAATATAGATGCAAAAATTCTCAACAAAATCCTAGCAAACTAAATCCAAATGCATATTAAAGGATTATATACTATAATCAAGAGGGATTTATCCCAGGAATGCAAGGGTGGGTCAGCATAAGAAAATTAATTGGATTGATGCCCAGAGAAATCAATTTGATTTTCTTATGTTGAGCCACCACTGCAATTTTGGGATAAACCGCATTAAAAGAATGAAGGAACAAAACCACATAATCATCTCAACTGATGCAGAAAAGGCACTTGACAAAATCCACATACTTTCATGATAAAAACACTCAGATAACTAGGAATAGAAGGGAAACTCAACATGATAAAGGGCACTTATGAAAAACCCACAGCTAACATCACACTGAATGGTGAAAGACCGAAAGCTTTCCCCATCAGATCAGGAAAAAGACGAAGATGCTCACTTTCGCCACTGCTGTTCAACATTGTACCGGAAGTTTCTAGCCAGAGCAATTAGGTAAGAAAAAGTATCCAACTTGGAAAGGAAGAAATCAAACTTTCTCTATTCACAGATAACATGATCCTATATATAGAAAATCCCAAAGAATCCATGAGAAAGCCACTAGAGCTAATAAATGAATTCAGCAAAGTTGCAAACAAAAATAAGTTGTCATCAACAATGAACAAGCTGAAAAGAAATTTAGAAAACAATTTCATTTACATTAGTATCTAAAAGAATAAAATACCTAGAAATAAATTTAACAAGGAGGGGAAAGACTTGTATACTAAAAACTATAAAACTTTGCTGAAAGAAATTAACCGAACTGAAACCGAACTCGTTGCCGTCGAGTTGATTCCAACTCATAGTGATTAAAGAAGACCTAAATAAATGGAAAGACATCCTATGTTCATAGATCAGAAGACTTAATATTGTTAAGCTGTCAGTACTACCCAAAGTGATCTACAGATCAAAATTCCAACAGCCTTTTTTGCATACATGGTGTCTTAGTCAGTGTTCTTTAGAGAAACAGAACCAGAAAGATATACATAGGTCAGTTCTAAAGGAGACAGGAAAAGTGAAGAGTGAAAGAGTTCTGGCAAAATGTCTATGTATTGTCTGAAAGCAGAGTACATTCTTGGGAAAATTCCATTTTTTCTCTTTAGCTCTTCAACTAATTGGATAAGGCCCACACACATTATGGAGGGTAATCTGCTTTATCTAAGGCCAACTGATTTAATCTCATGTCACTACTTCATAATAGCATCTAGACTAGTGTTTAACCAAACAACTGGGCACCATAGCCTAGACCAATTGATACATAAAAGTAACTACCACAAATTGAAAAGCCAATCTTCAAATTTATATGAAATTGTGAGGGACCCAAAATAGCCAAAACAATCTTGAAAAAGAATGAAGTAGGAGGACTCACATTTCATGAATTTCAAAATGCAATATAAAGATACAGTAGTCAAAACAGTGTGGTACTGATATAACGATAGACATATAGACAAATGGAATAGAATTGACAGTCCAGAAATAAACCCATACATCTAAGGCCAATTGATTTTTGACAAGGGTGCCAAGTCCATTGACTAGGGGGAAGAATAGTTTCTTCAACAAATGGTGCTGGGACAACTGGACCTCCACACGCAAAAGAGTATAGTTGTACCCCTACCTCACGTGATATACAAAAATTAACTCAAAATTCTTAGAAGAAAACAAGGGTAAAGATTCAGGATCTTGTTTTTGACAATGGATTCTTCTATATGACACCAAAAGCATATACAATGACAGAAAAAATAAATTGGGCTTCATCAAAATTAAAAATTTCTGGGCATCAAAGGACTTTATCAAGAAAGTAAACAGACAACATGCAGAATAGGAGAAATTATTTGATATGCATCTATATGATAAAGGTGTAACACACCAAGTATATAAAAAAATTCCTAGAACTCAACAACAAAAGGGCAAACAATCCAATTAAAAAATTACTTGAATAGACATTTCTCCAAAGAAGATATACAAATGGTCAATAAGCACATGAAGATGCTTAAGGTCATTAGTCACTAGGGAAATCAAAATTAAAACTACAATGAGATACCACTTCATACCCACCAGGATGGTTATTATCAGAAAAATGGAAAATAGCAAGTATTGGTGAATATGTGGAGAAACTGGAAACCTCATGCATTGCCAGTGGGAGTATAAAATGCTGTAGACGCTGTGGAAAACAGTTTGGCAGTTTCTCAAAACACAGAATTACCATATGACCCAGTGATTCTACTCATAGGTATATACCCAAAAGAATTGGAAGTAGAAATACAGGTAAGTGTACACCAATATTTATTGCAGCATTATTCACAATAGCCAAGGAGTGTAAATAATCCAAGTGTCTATCAAGAGATGAATGGATAAATAAAATGTGGTATATCCATACAATGAAATATTCTTCAGACATGGGATATTATTCAGCCATAAAGAGAAACGAAGTTCTAATATATGCTATGACATGGCTGAACCCTGAAAACATGCTAAGTGAAATAAACCAGACACAAAAGGACGAATACTGTAAGAGCCCAATTATATGAAATATCTAGAGCAGGCAAATGTATCGAGGCAGAAAGTAGATTCGTGCTCACCAGTGGCTGTGGAGAGGAAGAATGCGGAGGTGTTGCTTAAGGGAAACTGAGTTTCTGTTTGGGGCAATGAAAAATGTTTGGAAATAGTTGTGATGACTGCACAACATAGTAAATGTAATTAATGTCACTGAATCGTACCCTTATACATGGTTAAGATGGCAAATGTTTTGTTATATATATTGTACCACAATAAAATTTTTAAAATCTTTAATATCTCAGAGAAGTAAGTACTGCCTGGATCCATTAAAAAGAAACCAAAAGGTATTTCTTAAAAAAGGAATATTCAAAGAACCAGAAAGAACTCTTGGGAATTAAAAACATACAAGAAGTAAAACAAATTCAATTAGGGATTACATTTAAAATGAGAAAATACCTCAGAAACTAAAGCAAAATGTCAAGACAGACAATATGAGAGAAAAGATAAGAAAAATTCAGGGTCAATCCAGAAGTTCCAACCTCTAAACAACAGCTATTCAGAAAGAAAACTTAAGAGAATGTAAAAAAATGTAATTTTTTAAACTCTAGAACTGAAAAACATACATTTACAGATTGAAAGCACCACCAAGCGCTGAGCAAAATTAAAAAAGACCCACACTGAAATGCATTACCATTGTAATTCAGAACACCAGAAAAAAAGAAATCATACAAATTTCTAGAGGAAAATGGTTCACATACAAAGAATCAAGAAACGGAATGACATCAGACTTCTCAACTACTAGACTTTCTACAGAAGACAAGAAGCAATGCTACCGAAACTATGAGGGGAACTGATTTTTAGACTAGAATTCTATAGCAAGCCAAACTCTCTGGAGGTGAGGGAGCGTGCGTGTGTATGTGTGTTGTTGTTGTTGTTGGGGCAGGGGGAGGGGGGAGGAGGTAGTAGGACTGGGCACAGTACTGGTATAAGACAGTTATTCTTGTATTCCTTAGAAGAAAGTTAATACACAATGCCTAAAATTGAAAAATCAAGAAATAGTACATTATTTAGAAATTTGGAGGTAAATACTACAAGAAACGTTTAAGAGAGTTGAAAGAGGTTGCCTATGGGTAGCAGGAATTGGGAAATGAACTGGAACTGATGTTTTATTATAAGTCTTGCAATTCCATTTGATTTTTAAAGCTACTTGAATTATTTTCATTACAGAAAAGTTGTGTTACAAATGGTAGCTATTATAATGGTGATAATACATTTATATGCCAGTTTAAAAACATTCAATTCTATAAAACAGTGTAGAATTGCCCCGTAGGGTTTCCAAAGAGCAGCTGGTGCATTTGAACTGCCAATTTGGTTAGCAGACAAGCTCTTAACCACTGTGCCGCCAGGGCTCCAATACATTTATATGCTGATTTAAAAACCTTCCATTCTAGGGAGTTATTAGAATAATTCTCACATCCTACTGGACACAACAGGAGTCCCTGAGTGGCACAAATGGGCTCAGCTGCTAACCAAAATGTTAGCGGTTTGAATCCACCCAGAGTTGACTCAGAAGAAAGGCCTGGCGATCTACTTCCAAAACACCAGCCATTGAAAACCCTATGGAGCACAGTTCTACTCTGACACACATGGGATTGCCATGAGTCAGATCGACTCGACAGCAACTGTTTTTTTTTTGGTTTTTTTTTTGGTACTGGACATACCACCACTTTCCCTTATATGGTACTGTCTTCAGAGCATTTTCTCATGTCACTTCATTTGTCCCTCAAACATTCTCTGCAATTACTATCCCCATTTTACAGACAAGGCAATGGAGACTTAGAAAGATGGAGTAATTTATCAAAGCCATGTGGTCAGTTTCTTCATATTACATGTGCAGTCAAGTGGGTATAAATTGTCACGTTTATGAATAGAGAAGCTGTGAGCAAAGACAAACATTTCTGACCCCGCATCCTGGTAATTTTCTACTAGACGTTTCCTGAAATGTCCTCTGATGAAAACTCTGTGAATAAAGTGTTTTGTGATCAAACATCGTGTACTTTGTCTTGGTGACTTTAACGCGCTAAGGTGTAGTGTGGATCTCCAAGAAGTTCTGCAGTTAAAAACAAGCAAACTTGTTTAGTTCATTATTTTCCAAACACTTGGGATTACATATTCTTTTGGGATTGGGGACTAGGGAGACTCAGTAACAATGCAGTTGCAGGAACAAAAATTTAGGTGATGCGGCACTGGAGCCCGGTGCCAACCACAGGGAAGAGAAGGAATGGTGGGCAGAACTGGGAGGGACTGGAAGAGAGACGGGAAGAATATGTCTTTTCCAGGAAGCAGTAAACCAGTTGCTGTCCAGTCGATGCTGACTCATGGCGACCCCATGTGTGTCAGAGTAGAGCTGCGCTCCATAGGGTATTCCAAGGCTGAATTTTCAGAAGTAGATTGCCAGGACTTTCTTCCAAGGTACCTCTCGGTGGACCCAAACTTTTTGGTAGAAGCCAAGTGCATTAACCCTTTGCACTACTGAGGGACTCCTTTCCAGGAACCACCCATTGCCGTCAAGTCCATTCTGGCTCATGGCGACCCTATAGGACAGAGTAGAACTGCCCCATAGGGTCTTACAGAAGCAGACCGCGCATCTTTCTCCCTCAGAGTAGTTGGTGGGTTCAAACCACCGACCTTTCAGTTAGCAGCCGAGCACTTAACCATGGCTCATAATCATGGGTGAAACTAAATTATCTGGGGAATTCTTTTAAAGATGCAGGTACTCTGGCCCACAAACAGACCGACTGAGTAGAGCATAGACATCTAGATTTTTAAACAGCTCTGCAGGTGGTTCTGATGCTCGTCCAGGTGTGGAGACTCTGCTCTGGGGTTCAGAAGCCTTGCCTGGACTTAGCATGTGAAACTAGAAAAGGTGGAGCCTAGATGTTTTATGTCATTTTCTAAAAGCAGCAATAAGCAATATTTGAGAATTTTAAAACATAAAATCGTTTTTACAAATTCTGGAAAGCAAAGCCCTACTTGAGTTGTTTGGATGGCATTTTTACCCAAGTCCTCTCTGTCACAGCTGAATTGTACCCTTCTTTTTCAGGGCTCCAGTAAAATATTTCCTCATTTATAAGCTCCCAGTATTTTCTTCCAGGACGTTGCCGCTAAACTGCTCTTCTAAAAGTGGGGTGAAGAGAGATGAGGAAGGAAGCAGTAGCCTGCTATACCACATTGGGAAACCTAGGTGAACCTTCAATAAATTTGGGCGCTTATGGATTAAAAACTGTGTCAACAGCACCATCTGGTGGTTTCTTGGAAGTACCAATTTCCATGCAGCACAAAAACAAAAAAACAAAAAACCATAGCTGTCCAGTGGATTCCGACTCATAGAGACCCTGTAAGACGGAGTAGAACTGCCTCATAGGGTTTCCAAGGAGCAGCTGGTGGACCGTCATATAGGTCGGAATCGGAATCGACTTGAGGGCAACAGGTTTGGGTTTTTTTTTAACGCCTGTCAGGAGCCCTGGTGGCACAGTGGTTAAGTGCTCCGGCAGCTAACCAAAAGGTCAGTGGTTTGAAGCCCACCAGCCATGAGGGAGAAGGATGTGGTGGTCTGCTTCTGAAAAGATTTACAGCCTTGGAAACCCTATGGGGCAGTTCTACTCTGTCCTATAGGGTCGCTACGAGTCAGAATCGACTTGATGGCAGTGGGTTTTTGGGGGTTTTTAGGGGATGTCAAGCATCTCATAGCATCTGAAGAGACTCCTTGTGGTTACAAAGTCATTCCTTTCCTGTAGGGCAAGCTTAGGCAAGGTGGCAAAGTTCATTAAGGTTGTTTTCAGCAACCCCCTTCTTTCTAAACAATATTTGTTATTCAGTGAAACGATCTGAGTACCTACCATGTGCCAAGCTTTCATGGAGCTTATAACTAGTGAGGAGATAGAGACAATTAATAGGTAAATCAGTGAATTCCTGACCGATCAGTGCTATTTAGTCATTCAGAGGGTGATGTGAGCAAGTGGCCCGCCTCAGCTTGGGTCATCAAGGAAGTCCTCTCTGAGGAAGCGGGATCTCAATGGAGAGAACAGCTTTCGTGGGAAGAACATCCTAGCAGAAGGGCTAGCTTGGGCAAGGAATCTGGGGCAGGAACAGGTTTAGTATGGGAATTAAAAAAAAAAAAAAAGCCAGTGTCTTAATTGTAACAGGAGAGAGAGAGGCAAGAGGCAATGAGATCAAAAGGGACAGACAGGTAGGGCCAAATGATATAGGTCAGATTGAACAGTTGGGGTTTAATTTTAAGTGCAGACAGAATCTTTGGAGGGGCAGGTGCCAAGGGGAAGGAGTGGGAAGAAGAGTACTTTCAGTCGCAGAGAACAGAGCATCAAAGCAGGTAGCTCCCAAATGGCCTCCAGGTGGCAGAGGCCAATCCTTAAGATTTCACAAAAATCACACAGCCTCAGGGTTGGGAGGGACTTTACAGGTTTACTCCGATTATTCAATGTTTCCATTCCTCCTACAATATTCCCCTTGATGGCCATCATGCTTGCTCCCACCATGTAGGGTCAACCAGAACAAGTCTGGGCCCTTCTCCTCTGAGAACCACATACTTAGGCTGGCTCTCATGCTTCTTACCTCCCTCCCAATCCTCTTTGTCACTGTGGGTTACAGGCTAGCTGAATATGCTGCAGAGGAACTCTGGAGGTGCCAGAGTAGGTGATCAGGACTTTGGACTAGCAGTCACATTCTCTAAAATAGGAGACAAAGTGGGAACCGTCCCAGAAGGCCAAGGAAATGACTCTAAGGTAGGAGAGTGGTCTTGGTACATTATCCTGAAACACTCATTTGTGATTAGTTCAGCAAATTTAGTTTTTGAGTCCAACATTGGATGCTTTTGCCTAGCCTCAAGGAAGCTATTCATCACGTTTTATTTTAAGGGAGAGTCATAAACATCAAGAGCCAAGATAGCCTTAGGCACCCTAATAAACTCTGGTAGGAAGAAAACCATCTCCGACCAGAATCAAAATACAGTATTGCCAATGGCACTGAAAACACCACCAATGGGGAGGGTAGCCTCCGTATAAGGAGGGGCCAGGTGACAATGAAACAGGGCAACGGCACCGAGAGGACCACCAACAGAGAGGGTAGCCTCTGTATCAGGAGGGGCCAGGTGACAATGAAACAGGGCAACAGCACCGAGAGGACCACCAATAGGGAGGGTAGCCTCTGTATCAGAAGGGGCCAGGTGACAATGAAACAGGGCACTGGCACTGAGAGGACCACCAACAGAGAGGGTAGCCTCT
>NW_004444000.1:8700137-8719067 GCF_000243295.1 Trichechus manatus latirostris | reverse complement strand
CAGGGCAACGGCACAGAGAGAACCACCAACAGGGAGGGTAGCCTCTGTATCAGGAGGGGCCAGGTGACAATGAAACAGGGCAACGGCACAGAGAGGACCACCAATGGGGAGGGTAGTCTCTGTATCAGGAGGGGCCAGGCCACAAGGAAACAGAGCAATGGCAACAGCTTTCAAAGAGTTCTGAGGCTTTTGGGATCATGAGGCATTTGGAGGATTGGAGTCCCAGTAAGTCTATCCTGTAGGGAACATCACTGAAGTCATTACTACCATTTTAGTCACCCCCTCTAAAACTCATATGACTTAGAGAAGCAGGTCATTCAGGGGCTGAATTATGCATCCCTTGACTACCATCCCTTGGTACACAGGTTTTATATGTTTGTTGAAAACTGTCCACGCCTTGGTTTTCCCTTCTCTTCCAAAGCTGCTATTGCCTGGGAGAAATAGGGTCCGTTACCTCTTCTCAGGCCCACATCCTGAGAAGTGGCTTTCTAGGATGGATGGGAGTGTTGGAAAAAATCTTTTCTGGGCATATAGAGCATCTCCCCTCCTCTCCCCCAAGTTAACTCTCCCTTTACTACTTTCCAAACACTTCTTAACAGTGACCCCATTCAGAAAGATTTTCTGACCAAATCTCAAAGGGTCTAGTCCTTCTGACAGTTGAACCTGAGATAACCTAAGCCTACTTGTCTTTCCTTCTCGTACCAGCAACCAACACAGTAGTCCAAATGTAAACCACACAAGTGATGTTGAATTCATTTTTGGTACTGAAGAAAGCTAACCCATTATATTCCAGTCCCCAATACAAAGGGTTTCAAAGCAATGATTCACTGCTTTATACTGATGCACCTATTATACTATATGGGCTTTGTTTAAGGCACTCGGGTATAGCAGCAAACAAGAGAAAGTCCCTGTCCTCTTGGAGTTCACATTCTAGAGGAGATATAATTAACATAGAACATAAGAAAATAAAGGGAAGTAAAGGTGACTGAGAATGATTTAAGAGCGTCTATTTTAGATAGTGGTGAAGGGAAGTCCTCTCGAAGGTGGTGACATTGGAGTAAAAACTTGAAATGAAGAACAGAAGCAAGCCATGTGAATGTGTGGACCCAAGCACTCCAGGAAGAGGAATGCCAGTGTATGCACAGGTCTGAGATGGAAGTGGACTTGCATGTTTGTGGAATAACAAGGTGGCCAATAAGGATGGAGTGATGGGCAGAGAAGAGTGGCTGCCCGGTATTCTCAAACAGCGCTCACTGACATCCTGCCCCTTGGCAAGCCTTCCTCCATTTCTCAGGTGATGCAGTAAGGCAGCTCTCTCTGTACTTCCAGAGCTCCTTCCTTCAATTGAAGGTCAGGGACTTGCAGGTGCAGGGCCAATCTCTTGCCACCACTTGAGGCTCCCAAAAGTGACACCACACCAGGCAACCTGCCAGGCCCACACTGACCCTCAACTTCCTTTGTCCAAAGAGCTGGTACTCCTTGAGCTCATCTCAGGGGGGTTTAATCATAGTTCTCTGCCGATAGGAATCTAAAGCACTGTTCTTCCATACTATGGAATGATTAGTCCGTAATGAATGGAGAAGAATCTGAGCAGAAGGCGCGATGGTGTGGGAGACATCAGTCCGCTTGCTTTCCCCCAGTTCTGCTCTCCATCCAGGTCCATGAAAGTCCATCCTCCACTTGCTGCTTTCCCTGGGGTTGGGCAGGGCCTAGAAACTAGTGCTGGCCAACGAGCTGTGAGCACCAATGGGATTAACACTTGAACACTTCAGTGCTTAAATGAGAGAATGCTACGCTTCTGTTCTAGAACAACTGCAGTGACCGAATGAACTAGAGATGGTTCCTTTTGAGAGGAGCCGATGAACTATGCTGTCCAGATCAGTGTTTTACATCAAAATCACATGGCGGTGCTTGTTAAAAAGGTAGATTCCTGAGTCCAATCCCAGAATTACTGAACAAGACTTTCTGGTGGTTCTCAAGGAATCTTACAGCTCACTAGCTCCTCAGGTGTTTTATATGGATTCTAAAGTTGGAGAACGACTTGCCCAGTTTAAAACATAATGCCACGGTTGACAGATCCCAGGATGCTTTTCAAAATGGTTTTAGGGAATTAAGAAAAATACTCTCCTGCTAAGTGAATGACTCAGTGCTAGCTGAGGCCCTTCGTTCTCTTTCCCCCTAGAGTTAACTGCAGATGCTAAATGTCTGCCACGGACTAGCACTTGTCTGTAGGAAGAAAAACTTGGACATCAGGAACAGGAACAATCCTAGTGTGTCTACTCACATAGCTTTCGGAAAACGTCAGATGCAGAAGGAACGCTTAGAGTCCTCGTTTCCTTCTTCCTTCTAAGCACCTTCCACAATAATACCTCACTTTCTGAAACCCAGCTATCCCAGCAAGTTGTTTGGAGAAAAGAATAGACCTTTTGAGTACCAAAAATAAATGACTGTATAGTGATTTAGTGATTGTACTAATATTAGCTCATTGTACTAATAATTTATTGATACAATTCAGAAGAACCTTCCAGGGCCCCCAGTTCAGAACTTCCTTTGCTGGCAAGCTTACTTACATGATTTTCAAGACAGATTAGAATCACAAACAGAAAGAGGAAGAATGTTTACAGGTAGACAATAATAAGAAGTGGCAGCAGAAAGCAGAGAGGGATACAGAAAAACTAGAAAACAAAGGTAGATATAAAATACAAGTGTGGTGGCGTCAGGCCATTTGGTATAGACGCAAACACTCCTTTCGTCTCAGTGTGTCCCTGAGGGTATAACTGTACAGTACTTCATAAATTATGGACCTTTAAGTATAGTGGCAGCAAAGTTTGTGGTTTACCATGTATTCTGCAAATAGTTTAATCAAGTATTTAAAAACTACATCTCAAAATTCTTCTTTTGAAGCATTACTCTCTCCACGATGTGGACAGCCTGGCCATGTGAAATGCCTTACTTCTGGTGACTTCCAGATGCCCAAAGGTTTAGTGTAATAGGGAAAATCAGCATTACCTTCAAATGAGCCTTTTCCTGTAAAACTACAAATAGCTGAAAGTTCAAACTCCACTAGTGAGTTTGGCAAATTCCTCCGTGGTAAACACCTTCTCAGAGGTAGGAACTACATTTTCACCAGTATGAAGGGAATTTGGTGATGAAATCGTGGGCATGTAAATGAGAGACCCACAAAATCAGGTATAAGACCCAATGGAAATGTCATGCATGCTTTTCATTCCATTTGAGCTGAGTTTCCATGGGAACACATATTCAGGCATGGGAGTTTTTATTGAAAGCAGATGTTCTATCTTTGCTTCGAGTCTGGAGTGTGCTATGCAGGTATATAAAAGGTGGCTGGCTCCCCCTGTGTCATCTGGACTAAATAGGCCTATTGCTGGCAGAGATCTGCTTCTAATACTTTAACATGAAAAATGAGGAGTGATGTGTAATTTATGATTCCCAGTAGGAAAACCAGTATTTTACTGGCTGGATATTGACATTTTTTAAAAATCCTGGTTGATACTGAAATATTGCTTCTGGAAGAGCCTCGGCACAGGAGCAAGCTCACGGCCTAGCGATGGGGAGCTTGGCTGCTGCAGCACTAGGTTCAGACCTACAGCAACTCAGCTCACAGGAATGCTGTCTGCACCTGCGTTTGCCACAAGCCAGTGCGCTACAGGGGGGCAATTCTAGAAGAGTGATTCTTGTTTGCTCCTTTCGCCCTGAAAAGTAAACATGCTATGCCCAAGGTGCTTTGTGAGAATATTTAGACAGGAAGCCAATTCCATTTTCTAGGAACCTCAAGCTTGGGGCGCCAGGGCACAGCAGCAGCTATTCCTTAGTACAGCCCTGGGTGAAGGCGTCTGCCTATGTTCCAGTACAGACCGAGAGGACGCTAGAATTCTAAAGTAACAGTGTTTGACCCCGGGGGACACGTAGCAGGCAGCACAGCGTGGCAAAAACATAGAAACAGGACGCATTTAACCGCTTCCCTCAACATACCATTTGGCATAAAAGGTGTCACACAAACACCTGTCATTTGGTCCAAATAGCCTAATTCAATTACTCCCATTTGTTTTAATTCATATTAAGTCAAAAAGGAAACACATACACAAAGAAGTCTGTTTTAACCTGAAATGATTGTGATATTTGAATTGCTTTCGGTGGGACATTTGTGTTAAACCACAAGAATCTCCATCTGGATTATCGGAGTACAAAATCCCTTCCCCCTCCCCAACCAAAACAAAGAAACAAACAAAACCCAAAACCCACAAGTCAGCTTCAAATAAGTTTGAAAAAAAAAATGAGATTCTAAATATTTACATATGGGGCAAGAAATAAATCACAAAATTATTTACAAAAATACACAAGCTTATGTGCATTAACAATTTACACCAGTTCACAAAAAAATATTAAAACAAAAAAAAAACTATATAAATTAAAGTTAAGAACTCAAAGGTATGAGCTAAGACTTTCTAGGATGCTTCTCTCATGCAGATCATGGCTGAAAAAAATCAGGTTTCGCTATCTCAGAATCTAAACTGCAAAACAACCATTTTTTATTCTTTGAACATTAACAGTACTAATCGGGTAAGGAAAAAAGACCCTCTGTGCACACTGACAATATCTTGCACTCGTTAAAATACACCATTCCTGCCATTTCTGTAACACACAGTACTGAAAACCACATGCCTCTAACCCTCGGAAGTGACTTTCTGACATCCTTTTGCTTTCATTATGATTCCCTTCCACACTCTGCATAGGTGAGACTTGGCCAACATCCCGGATGGGTGACTGACACGGCTGGGAACAGAGAAACGGACTTTGCAGGCTCCTTACTGAACTCAAGGGGCACACTTCAGCTCTACATCGTGCGCAGTTTATTGCTGCTTCCAAGGCCACCTCCGACTCTTCTCTCTCTCCCCCACTCACATTAACGGTCCCTCTTCTTTCCAGAAGCAAGTATTAGTCCTAGAATTTTTCGACCTGACCCTACATTTTAAAAACTGCTTTGCCTTTATAGGAAACGTGAAGGCCCTACCCCTGGACTCTCCCAGGGATTTGCATGTTTAAAACGAAACTAAATATGGGAAGCAATACAGCTTAGATGAAATTTATTAAAAAATGACACCCCTGGGGTTGTTAGCAAAGTCTCTAGCCAGACATCCAAGGAATATTTATTTCAACCAAACTATGGGATCAGAATTTTGCCAAAGAAGATAAACTCTGGAGATACGGCTACGAAAATATCAAGAATCAAATTTGGGTCTAATGCATAAGGCTGCTCCATCTTCTTGATTATAATGCTCCACGTGAAAATTTGCAAGTGCTAACATTCAGTTACTGTATTTGTGAAGTCACACACAGGTGAACGATGCTGAGGTAACCTGGCTCACAGTGATCTGCCCTCCAATTCTACCCCACAATATTAGGGAGGGAAAGATACAGGCAGAGTCCTTCAAATAACTGACCCCACAGAGGCTGTATCTACATACATTTAATGAAACAACTCTAGGTTTTATCTGGAGTTTGTGTTTCACACTTAAACCAATCTGACTCTCTGTTCTGTACTCAAAATATTTACCTGATATTTCTAAACCCAGGATTAATATGACATCGCTTCGAGGCATTAATGTTAGTAAATATAGACTACAGCTTCAGGGATAAACGTGTGTGACAACAAATCCACAAATATTAAAACTGGACAGGACTTCTTCAGCCACTGTCTCTGGGCTCTCAGCTCCCGAGAGCCGCGTGCATCTGCTGCTCCCAGCAGCCCTTTCTTGTCTCCAGGCTGCTGGTGAGTACTTACAGGGCTGGTGTGATCTCAGAGGGGCTTACTGGACAAAAAGATGGTTAAGGTGAAAAAATTAGTGTTGCATATTCACCACAGATCAAACGCCTGTATGTAGCACCTGGTGCGTTCGTGTGCTGGATGGAAGTATCCGATCGGGTTTCCTTCACGCTTTGCTTATATACCAGTTGGGGCTGCACTTTCAAGGCAGAGACCTGAGTTCTGCAGACCTTTTCTCACTAGTGTTGCAAAATTTCTGCCACAACCCTATGAATCCCTCTGGTCAACTCTGGGACAAAAAAAAAAAAAAAAAAACAAAAACAACCTTATAGACTATTTCCACATATACCGTAAATCTGTTGTTCTTAAAACTTTATTTCTTTTTCTAAATATAAACCCTTAAAATGCAATCACACGATTTTTTAAATAAAAAAGGAACTGGCATGAATCCCAATCTTTACACAATTTCACAGCAATAACAGCAGCATGATTTTAGCCTCAAAACTTTCCTCCTTTGCTCTAAATAAGTTAATTCCACGACTTAAAAAGCCAGAGCAGCAATCAATCATCCAGTACATGGAATGAACTTTTTCTAGTGTCTTCTACAAACTGAGCACTTAAAATATGGTCATGTCGAAAACTCAAGCCTTATTAAGACTTACGGAATGCAATGACAATTGCATTTTATAAATATGCAAACTCATTTTGTAAATACAGGATTGCACCGCTAACCTGGCATATTGGTGATGGGGTGAATTAAGACAACTGAACGGAGCTGGGCTAGAGAGGTGTCCTGTCCTACTGTAATAAGGAACGTGACTTTCAGAAGAAAATCCTGGGCGTTCAACATGTTTAATATGTCTATGAAGAGCTAGACCTGAAATGCTGGTGTAAATGGCAATTACAATAAAACTGTGATCACACGAGTACACAGAGAACAAACACATGTAATTACTGACCATTTAAACGGTAACTGCCTGGAATTCCAACTGGAGAAAGGGTCCTCCTGTGTGCTAAGGGGTTATTGTAGTAATTTAGGATTACTAACAGATAATTAGTAACTACTTTAAGAATTCACAGGGAACCTGTGCTCTGGTTTAGAAACAAATTAACATGTAAATTTGTAATAACAGTCTATCCAGTCAAACCATCCTGCTGGTTTTTGTTTTTTTTCTTTACGAAAGTAAGTTGCTTTAGGAGAACAAACGGTATGAAATGTTTTACTAGGATCTCAATTTACCAATTATAGGGAGAGAAGCAAACCAACAAAACCACCCTGAAGGTAAGAAACACAGTAAACGTGTTTCACTTTCCGATGCTAACAAAGCTCGCTGACAATAAGGACTTTATTTTCTTCCACCTAAGAAGTTTCCTTAAACGTAAAACAATCTCTTCTGCAGTGATGTGAGCCTGTACATCGACTTGGAGGGAACCAGTTTGAATGTAAAGAGTATGGTTCAGCTTGGGTCTAGATGGTCTGACATTTTAAGGGATACTGGAAACAACCTTCCTCATCAAATGTTTAATCTGAAGTCTTAATTCTCTTATTTCTTTACTTATAATAGTTGTGAAATGTCCAACTGGCGTATCGGAAGGGCCAGGGAAAGGTCTTGTCCACTCTAGTTTAACACACAAGACCCTCAGAAGACACGGGATAATGAAGTAAGAAAAACGGAGTGTCTCTCTGGGAAAGCAGCATGACACAGAAGCAGGTGGGAACCCAATGGTAAACGCAAAAGCCTACCAGGAAACAGATGTCAACTGCTGGGAACTACACAGCAAATACTAAGAAACGAGAAGGTCAAGTTCAAATTCAGGTGAAGGCAGCCCTCAGGCTCTTGCAAATTAGCCCTGTCTGGCAGGTGTGGTCTGTGACAAATTTCTCTACTAGATTTTCAACACAGTGCTTTACAATCATTCCAATTTCTTTTAATGACAACATGATGCAGTCTGTAGATGGAAGAGGTGGCAATGAAGTGGGGGCGGGGAGGTTGCGAGATGCCGATTTGTTAGGTTTTTTAATTTTTTTAACGTGGTTGGGAATTTGTAGTTGGGCTTTTTTTTTTAATTCTTTTGGTTACTGAAAAAAATAGAGCAGTCCACTGCCCAGCAGAGGCTGCTTCAACTCTATTGCTCAGGCTCACTCGGCATGGATCTGGGTCTCAGGGGGCTGCAGGGACAGCTCTGTGGGGAGGAAGGCCCCCTGGCCCAAAGCTGTGGCATATGTCCTGTTCTGTGGGTGGGAAAAGCCGGCGGGCACGTATGTCCCCACGCCCCCTCCTCCAAACACACCCCGCGGGTGCTGCGGCAGGGAGTGGTAGACCTCCAGATTGTCGTACTGGGACACAATGGTGGCACCACCCTGGCGCTTGCCCGGCATCTGGTACTGGAACAGCACGCCGGGCTCCCGCTCCAGGCTCGGGGGGTGGTGGAGTTTCAGGCTGTGACTCCTCTCCGGCTTCGGGGGCGGGAGCACAGCTGGCGCCGGGTGCTCTTCTTCCTTGTAGCAGTCTCTGGAGTGTCTCTCGGGGGCAGTGGGCCGCCTGGCCCGGGGCCGCTCCAGCTCTTTGAAGAGCCTCACGTCTCTGTGGTTCCGTCTTAGAGACTCCTGCCCTGAGGTCACGTATGCTACCCCAGAGCTGTGGTAGCTGCCTGGCTCCGAAGCGTCTGGAACTCCTTTGGACCCATAATCTAACTGGCCAGCTCCCTGGGGGTGAGGGGGCCCGTTTTTCGACTCGCAGAGTTGCCTATGGCTTGTTTCCAGATGTGCCCTATGCTCAGGGAGACTACAGCCCATGTCGTGAATCTTTCTGTTCCTGAGGCTGCTCTGCTTCTGGGGGAGGGAGGGCTTCTCTGGCTGCCCAGCGCCATACCCCCCGTGGTGGGGGGCTCTCTCTAACTCGGGCTCGGGGTGCTTCCTGGGGAAGCGGTCATCTCCCTGAGGACTCACGGCCTTGGCTGGGAACCGCCCCTCCTTTCCCTCTGCCACGGACAGAAGTCCAGTTTTCCCAGGATCGGATTTACTGCGAAGGTGGATGACGTAGATCCCGCCCAGGTCCTCTTGCACAGCCGGGGTCATGTTATCATACTGGGACATGACAGGCCCCTTCACCTTCTGCCGAGCGCGGCTCTCTCTCCGGATGGACTGCAGGCGGTATTTCTCCATGTCCTCAAGATCCCATGAGGCGTACGTGTGCTTTATGTCAGTGGCTGGAGGCATGTTGACTACACTGTGGTCATCACCAGAAAAACAGCCAAGCACGTTGGCCCGGGGACGTGGGGGCAAACCAGGGTAATTGGACGCGTTCCTCCCCTGCAGTCTAGAGTCGCAGAAGGCAAAGTCGCGACTGGGGAGGCGGTGCAGAGGCCTCAGCTGCACTGTGCCGTAGGCGTCCACATCACACAGCGCCCCCCCCGGGCTGTAGTAGGAACCAGAGCTGGAATACGGGCTGTACCGGTAGTGGACCCGGCCATTCTCAAAGTAAGGCTGAAGCTGAGTTACATGATAATCTGAGCGGGCCTGGGAAGACTGATATGGCTTATACTGGTACAGGGGTCTCGGGCAGTAGGCTGGTTCATCATCCGGGGGGACTTCTGTTCGTGAAATAGGAACAGAGCGAATCATGGAAGCCTGGGGGACATGGAGAGACTGCACCCTCCGGATGGTAGGGTAGGGTGGAATGTCCTCAGGGTAACAAGCGCTTCTAACAGAGTTGCTCAGAGAGGACACGTACTCCACCCGGCTGCACGGCTTGGCGTGGTGTCCAGACGAGCTTCTTCCTGGGGCCACGTAAGTGTTGTAACGAAGCCCTACTGAGGCCGACGGCTCTGACCTGGAGCCGTAGGCTTGGAGATGCTCCAGTCTGTTATGGTGTGGGGGCACACTCTGGGGGCGGTACTGGCAGTTTGGAGTCATACTGAAATGCAAACTGTTTTCTGGACCAAAGGGCTCAATGGTGACATCAGGCCTAGCAAAGGAGGAATAAGCTGTTTTCTGAGAAGCGTGCTTAGGCTGTGGGACAGGATGCTGTGCAAGCAAACCATCATCCAGAGAGGCTGAAGCAGCAGTGACGAAGGTGTGATAATTTGAACTGCTGGGAGCATCTGCACTGTTGGCGTGTCTGGCAGCATCAATCTTACCCTCCACGGTCCCGGTGGGGGGCCCAGGAGCAGTGAAGCCGCAGGAGGGGTGCCCAGGAACAGACTCGGCCTGCAGGTGCAGCAGGGGGGCCCTGGCGCCCTCCCAGGCTTTGTCAGGGAGGCCGGGGTGGAGAGTGGGCGCAGAGATGGTACACTGAGCAGACGCACTGCCATCGCTGACGAAGACAGACACAGGCTCATCCACGGCTCGAGGCTCAGGTGGCTTCTCTGGAGCTGGAGCTACTCGCGGAACCTGATGGAAGATAACAGAAGAATTGGCCGGTTTGTCCCCTACGCTCTCTCCACGGGGTCAGACACTAGTGCATCTGTAACTCATACGCTGACACTATTTGGGTAGCAGCCTGAATTTTCCCAAGCCACGTGGTCACACTGGACAGGACAGTGGGCCGGCCTGCCCCACACCAGGAACGCGGTCCTGTGTTGCTATTTGGTGCAACAGCCGTCTTTGGAGAGTGTTGACAGTGTTCTAATCTATGATAGGTTGTAATGGGAGACGAGGCTGCCAACGACATTTTCTTACTGTCTGGTCCAAAAAAGGAGTTTGGCCAAAAAACTCTGTTAAGCTTAACCCTTTCAAGACCCAATTATTTTCTGCTTTGAATTTTTTGTTAGTACCATGTCTTTTTGTAGTGGAATGCATGCCCAACCACTGAGTGTGTTTAAATTTTTGGTTGGTGATATAGATTTTGAGAAATAGCATATGAAAATACATGATTTGTGGGAGCCTGTAGCAGGCTTTATTGCAGGGTGCCTTCCATTTGGATACACGGGGCACCTATGGTTTTGCCTAATAGCCCAGCTGTTTTGCTTCAATGACCATTTCTTTAGCCTTTCTCCATTACACAAGTCCCCACTAGAGGGAAGCAAATACTTTCAGCAGGAGAAGTATACTCCCAAAGAACTCTAGAGGCTTAAAGTGGGTGGGGCACCACACATTCCACAAGTCATGAAAGGGTTAAAAATATATACCCAGTCAATCTGTCTAGCTCAGTCTCAACCCAAGAGCATTTTGTTAAATAAAGAGTTGATTTAATCTCGAGGGATTTTTGAAATGACTCAGAGTTGCCCACAGTGAGCAGTTATGAACCCCAAAGTATAGGGAAGGCCGGGAAGTGACTCGTCCAAGGTGGATTCAAATCAGAGGATGCTCTCAGTCCCCCGCCTCCTACTCCATCCTGGTCTGTGGAAGCAGAGGCCAAACGATCCCACAGCAATGCTGCAAATATGCTGGCCCTGGAAGGTGTCTGCGAGGAACAGCATGATCCACTGAGGACCAGAAAGTAAAGCCTTTTTACTTCGAGGTGACTACAAGAACCTTGTGGCATTTTTTCTAAAAATGGGAAAATTAAGAAGCTTAGTACTGTGCAAATAACATTCATCACTATCTTATCAAAACAGGCACTTGACTATGTGACAATCTGCTGATTAATGCTGGGAAAATAACGAGAAGTCCTCAGACACTGTAATCTCTCCCGTGTCTAACAAGTCTTCAAGGCAGAGTCTTACAAACGTCTCACAAGTCAAGTATTCTCATTGTGTGGATGTGAATGACCAGCAGAGGTGGGTAGGTGACTTGCCCAAAGTCACAGTAAGTCAGTGATGGAGCTGAAAGCAAACCTCGCAACTCCGACACCTTTCCCGATTTGACTCACCCAATCCCAATCTTTGTGTTATTATGAAGAAATGACCGGGACCCTTCAGACAGAGTTAAACTACACTCATTAACTAACTGCTGCTTTCTCAGAGGTTACAATGGCAGATTCCAACCTCAAACGGAAACCTGCCACAGACTGAAAACTAAATGTCACATCTGATACACCCTGGTGAAAAATGACATGCCTCTGGAAAAGGGGTACTTCATCTCCCGTGCCTGCTCCCCCGTCTTACCTTGTGGGAATTAGTTAGTCCTCCACTGGCAGCCGCCTGTACCTGCCCCACGGCTGGTAGCAGCTCTGCAGGCCTCTGGGAAGGAGGTGGGGGCAGGGGACGGCTAGTCCTGTGCGTGTGCTGAAGCGTGGCCACAGCGAAGCTGGCGGCAGCGGGCTGCTCAGCCGTGTTCCAGCCAGCTTCCCTGCTGCTGACTTCTGCTGCTGCTGGAACAGCTGTCACAGGAGCCAGGGTGGTTGTGCTGCTATTTTCTTCAGGGGACCCAGAAAGAGGGTAGATTTTGTCCCGAGGCAGATGAGGAGCGGGAGAGGAGTCTGCGAGTTCTGCATCTTGGTGGGGCCTATCCACCCCTGCGCCAAGATGAGGGGGAGGCTGGTCTCCACTGCAGACATGGAGGTGAGAAGGGTCCTGGTCCACAAAGGGGACAGCTGGCATGCTGGGCCTCCCAGGCTGCTCTCCAGGGAAACACACATGGTCACTAGGCTTCTCTGAGTCTGCTAAGGGGAGTGCAGGGATTCGGGCCTGTCCTGGGTCCCCAGATAAACAGGTTCGCTGCAGCAGATTCCCTGGGGAGTCTGCTTGGTGAAGTGGCTCCCCAGATTCAGCTGCAGTGGAATGGGTGTGACCCCCAAGAGCTGCTGGCTCTGGTGCAGGCTGCCCACAGTTCCCAGACGCACTGTGCTGGAGGTGGAACTGCTCTACCAGAACGTGGGTTTGGTAATAGGCCTTATCTAGGGTAACGCTAGGGTAGGAACTGGGCAGTTTCTCTTCAGCCGTGGCCACTGCCATGTCTCCATAATCTGCGTAACCAGCCTGCGAATTCCCTGGTCTCTTCAAGGACTGAGTGGAAGCTTGCTGTGCAGACTCAGCTAATGCTAGCGCCAACATGCGGGCAGCATTTTTCGGAGGCGGTGGAGGTGGGATAAGAGAGACTGAACTGACAGGAACGGAATCCTGAGGGGGGCCATGGGTAACTGCTCCTAGTGGGAAATTGGGAAAAAAAATCAGAGTGAAAAAGTAGCTTATGTTATCCTATATGGAAAGCCAAACATTCCCCATCCAATCATTAAAAAACAGGTGCTTTCCAGATTTTAAAATGGCAATCCATGATCTTCTATCCCACATGCAAATGCTGGAGAAAACCCATCGGGTTCAGAAGGAAAACTAGAAGAATACTTAGCGATTTCAGTTTCCTCCAGACCTGCCAGAGAGACGGGGGGAAGGCAGACCCCTTGCCTGGCTCAGAAAAGACTGCTCAGAAAACAAGCGTCAAGTGCTTGCAGATTGTTATTACGAATAGTTTCTGACATTTGATGGTGCGGGCTTGCCTGTTAACTTGTAAGGCTATCATATAGGCATTTTATTGGAAGAGAAAACAGAATCAAGAGCTATGAAGTCGTGCAAAGATTTTCCACAAATTCTGACTGTTCAAAGAGATAAGGGGATTTTATGAAGTTTTGAAGTGGGGCCAGTGGCCCTTTGGGGGATTTGTTTGACCGCTTTTAACGTAGGGCTTTGCGCCATCAGCACCACCCAGAAAAGCGCTCTCTCTGATTGCAGGCTAGCTTTGCAGCACATCCCTCTCTTAAAGGCACAGGCGGCACACACTTAGAGCAAGAACGGAGGAAAACACACGGTACCTGTCTGTGCCTGTCCAGCAGGTACAGCCTGACTCTGAGCACTCAGGATGGCCTGCTCCTCGCTCTCTGGCAAGGCCACCTCCTCCACAGCCACCTGGTCCAGGGTCTGGACGTCAGGTTCACCTCCTTCCTGGGCTTCTCGCTCGCCTTTTTTCATCCTTACTACCTGGGTGGGGGATCTGTTTGTGACATCACTTTCTTCCACGTTTTTGTTCCGGGTTAGATAAGATGCATTCTGAGCTGCTGTATCTGAGACGGCACCGATGACTTCTGACACCCGAGGGGGTAGGGTCACTGAAATGGGCTCCGATATGTTCATAGAAGGGGACTTGCTTAGTTTCCGTCCTATCTTTGGAGAGAAAGCATAGACGACCTTTTCAGTGAACGAGGATGGTTTAGAGGACTTATCTTCTGCTGGGCTCAAGTCCAGGGTAAAGAACGGACTCAGTTTCTCCTGAAGAGGGGAGACAGGCTCAGAGCTTGCAGTGCTTCCTGGAGTCTGAGACTGGCTACCACCTCCCTCTGCATCCTTCTGACTGGTACTCGGTTTATCCTTGGAGTATCCTAAAGAATCTAAAAAGGAAGCCCCACCTTCCAGACATTCGGATTCGGCCTTGGGAGGACTACATTGAAATGACATTGGATCGAAATCCAGGCTGGCCACTCCAATGTCTGGTGGGCTCAAGTCAACGTCCTCAGCTGACTGAGGAGACATGAGTACGGGGATGTGGGGCAGCCCTACTTCCTCCTCAATTTCATCGTCACGGGGCAGGTTATCGTACGAATTACAGCGGGTCCCCAGCATTTCTCCATTAAAAGAAGCAGACAGGGCGTCACTGCTAGATCTGGGTCTTCTGGGTCGGAACAACTTGGAATCACCTGGTGAAATGGATACAACATTGCAGTATGAGTGTTAAAAGACACACAACATCATGCCACGTCCCCTGACAGTACAGGAGCAGCTAACTATGCGGAGTAAGAAAGTGTTACTTCTCTTTTCCTCCTGGTAACTGTCTCGTGGTACACACGGATCATTTAAACCTGAAATAACAGAACTCCCAGACCAGATTCTAAGTAAGAAACACGTTCGATATAATCATAGGGACACTGTAGCATTTGATGGTTTGGATAGGAAAATAAGACTCCAAGCTCTCGGATTCTATCACTAGTCCAACACTGACTATTTTTGTGACTTTGGGCAAGTTTTTATTTCTTTGTATCTTATTTTATCATTGACCTCACACGTGAATTGTGAGGTGGAATTAATCATTTTAAAACCTGTGAAAGCTGGAACCTGTGTAAGGCAGAACTCCGTTGGAGAATAAAAACTCGAAATATTTTGCACTAGAACGAGTGACAGAAAAGCTGTAAGACTGCACCCTGTCAAAGGCGGAAAACTTGCGAGACCCGGAAAAGCTCTCACAGGTTTCACTGCAGCACTTTGGATGCGCACCAGCAAAAGGCGTGGTTTTAGTTCTACATTTCTTTTTTGGTTTCATGAGGAAACATCCTCACGTGCACATTTCTAAAACACTGAACTTCTTGATTAAAAAACCTCCACAACCCCATAAGGTATTTACGCGTATTTAGTAAAGAATTCCTTTCAGATACTTAAACAAAAATAATTTATTTCTCCCCCCTTAAAAAGAACAGGCTTTAAGTTTCTCAGGCAGAGCCCTCGACAGTGGTAGAGTGCGTTACCGTTTTATGACGTTGAGAAATAGCCACTGGTAAAAGAAGTCTTCTGAATATTCTATTAGAATTATTACAACTGCCATGACGAAAATATAATACAGAGGCAGGAGCTGTCTTACCATAAATACAGTCACTAATGTATTGACCACTTATAAAATTAATACCTATTCAAATACTATTTTCTGCTTTAACACTACTAGCATCTGCCCAGCCCACTGCACTGTTTTTATAGATCCTTCTCTTGACTGCAGTGAAGTGAAAATCTTGGAAAACTTGTAAAATGTCAGTCACTCATACAAGGTGATGTAGGAGACGTTCTTCAGTCACAAGCAAAGCCACTGATCACTGCGGGTCTGGCAGTTAGAACAGTTAATAAACGAAGATGAAAGAACTGGCCAGGACAGTGAGACCCCAGGATCATGCAAAACGTATCATTTTGGGTATCGAAGGACTTAGGGAAAAAGCCCTTGGGAAACCAGTGAAGCATGTCCTCTTTTGCTATTCCATAGTTCTGTAAAAAAAAATTATATCCCCTTCCAAATCAACACTGAAGTTATTCTTTTCTAATTCTAAAAGTTCGTACATAGACACAACTATAATCCAACTTTTGCTAAAGCTAAAATAAATTTGTTTTCAAAATTTTTTAGTTTTGCTTTTCAAATTAAGTTGCAATCAACTATCTGCTCTGCAATTCTGGCCCCACTGTAAGTGGGTTCACTTTTCCTTGTACTCATCATCCAGATGGCGAGGCCTTCCCATCGTAACTCCGCCCTACGAAACTTAGCATCATGATGAGCCATTTCCATGACAACCAACCACTGGTTTAGACATCAAAGCGGCTTTATTTTACACTTTATAATACTGTGCTCACATTATGAATCTAAAGAAGGAAACACTAATAATAGCGGTTTTCAATAGGCATTAATAAATATAAATGGTTAACCTAAAACATTTCAACTGTTTTTATGTAAACTGAGTAACAATCATGCCAAAAGATTGAAGACTGTACCATATTGAAACATCACAGACTTTTAAGCTAAACAATACTATGTAGATACTGGTATTCTTAGGAAATAACAGTCTATAGCTTATTTATTAAGTGTATATTTATAAAACATACTCAATTGCTGTGTTCTTTTATGAATACATTATACAATAAAACGATGGATACTTTTAGTCTTACCATCAACCGCATGGAGAGAAGTGAGAGACTCTTCACTCTTAGTGGAGCGGAGGGTTCCTTCCGCCCTGCCACCTACAGAGTCAAAACCAAACAGTGCAAATTTTTATTATTTGTTACATGTGTAGCGAAAGAGAACAGTGTTCTTTCTTTACACTGTTTAAACTTGCGAAAGCAATCTGGTGTACATTTGGACAATTATACTCAAGTTTAGCACCCTATTATATAACGTGCTGTATTGCTCTCAAATTGTTTCCCGTATGAAAAAATCTCTTTTCCAAAGGATTATGAACTTGAGAAAAGACAGAAATTAAAAAACTTCTTTTCTATTTTCTAAAGATCATGAAATGGTACTGTAGTGGGCTTAAGAGTGCCCCCCTCCAAATCCATGTCCATCCAGAACCTCAGCATGTGACCTTCTTGGAAATCAGACTCCGATTTAGTTAAGGGTCTCAAGATGGTACCCCACGGGATTCAGGGTGAGTCCCAAATCGTGACTGGTGTCCTCGTAAGAAAAGGGGAGGACACAGAGACACTGAAGACAGAGGCTGGAGTTACACTGCCCAAAGCCAAGGAACGCCTGGGGCCGCACCAGAAGCTGGAAAAGGCAAGACACAACTCTCCCCTGGAGGCTGCCGACGAGCCGGGCCCTGCCGACAGCCATTCTGGACTCCAGCCCCATCACCCTGAGAGAACAGATGTCGTTTTAAGCCACCTGCTCTGTGGTAATTCATTACGTAGGCCCTAGGAAACTAACGCAGGTACTTCAATAGTGTTTGTCGAATATTATTTGTTAAACCTTTTCCTCCTCACTCGCTCTTGCCAGCGTGCGACACCACCAACACGTGCTGAGATCCTGGTCCTCACTCAGCTCTCTGACCGCCTCCCACACGCTGCTTGGAGCCCTTCCTCTCCCAGTCGTCCAAACACGGCCTCACTCCAGGACTCAGTGCCTGGCCGCTTCCTCTCCTCACTCAGTGGGCTCTCCTGGGCAGTAAACTCCAGCTCTGAGACTGTCACCTCCGGATGTTTGCTGATTGCTTTTCAATCTGTATTTCTCATTGTCAACCCTTTACTGAATTTTAGCCTCACACTGATTACCTCGTGGGCGTGCTCGATTCACCATGTCCACAATAAACATATTATTCTTCCCCAAACTGCTGCTCCTCACAGGGATAGCGGCACTGCCATCTACCTTGTCGTTTAATCAGAAACCTGAAAATTATCTTTGTTCCTCTTTTTTCCTCATCCTCCACAATCATGTGGTCACCCAGGCCTGTGGATTCTGTTTCCTAAATCTCTCTCAAGCCCACCTTCCCTGCCACCCCTACTGCCACCGCTTAATTCAGGCACCCATCACTTCTGTTTAAACAACTGTTAACGGTCTCCCAACTGTGCGCTTTCCATCTCACCCATTCCCACACACTCCCTATGCTGCTGTCCAGGTCATCTGCCTTAAACACAAACCTCATCATGTTCCATATCGAAACCATTCAATAAGTCTCCGTGGAGTGTGGGTCAAAGACAAAGCTCTTCTGTCAAGGCACACAAAGCCCCGTGACGTGAATCTTCTTGCACTACGACTCTGCCAAACTCTTCAGAGGGCCCTGTTCCACACACCAGTCTGCACTTTGCTCCCATTTCCTGAAATGCCACCCTCAGTCCCTGAGCTGTCAGGTGAATCCACACTCATTCTTCAGATCCCTGGTCCAAGGTCATATTTTCTGACCATCAGCCCCTCCCCAAGAATGGACAATTCCTACCATGTAAACCTCTGTTTCAAGAGCTACTAGTCGGCTTGGAAATGTATTTTCTTACACATATAACTCCCCAAATAGACTCTGATGGCAGGGAAAGTGTTTTAATTTTCTTTCTATCTGCAGAGTCTGCTATTGAGTTATCTAACACATGCTTAGCAGATGTTTGCAAACTGAATAGATGATGAATTAAAAGAACTGAACATTGTACTTTTAACATTACCTAAGAAGAAAGTTCTACTAGCCGTCCTAGATTCAGAAGCTGTTCATATCAGTCAAACATGAATTTTAAACTATTTTTAAAAGAGAAACTTTTTTCAACAACAGTAATGGATTTGCATGATCCAGTAAGATACTCTCATCAATGAGTTACCTAGCAAAAAAAGATAGCTTTTATGGTAGATAAGTTATAGACTTGAAAGATGTGCTGAAACATGGTTTTGTCATTTTTAACAATGTGTAAAAATACACATCAATGCAATTTAAACACCATAGTAGTATATTTTTTCTATTACCAAGAATATGTTACAGATATGTTGTGGATTTTTAACTAGGTTCCCATTATATATAATCCATACAGTTTGCATAAATTACTGAGCACTTCCGCATATTTATACATAACTTATGCGTATTTCTTTGCATTTGGAGGTAAAGAATTGGTACAGGAACACGGTTCATCTACAGGCACACACCGTGTACACGCTCTCCTGAAGCCTGGCTGACAGTATGCGGAACGTGTGCTCAGGGTACAGGAACACGGTTCATCTACAGGCACACACTGTGCACACGCTCTCCTGAAGCCTGGCTGACAGTATGTGGAACGTG
>NW_004444000.1:8672907-8699775 GCF_000243295.1 Trichechus manatus latirostris | reverse complement strand
GTACAGGAACACGGTTCATGTACAGGCACACACCATGTACACGCTCTCCTGAAGCCTGTCTGATAGCACCTGGAACGTGTGCTCAGGGTACAGGACTGGCACCAGGAAGCCCCTGCAAATGGCACTAACCTTTCAGAGCGACAGCTTTCATCTCAGAAGGCTCACTCTCGTTTCGCTGGAGCTTTCGTTTGGAAACAGATGACGATTTCCCCAAATTGAAAAAGGAACGCCAGCTGCCCACCGGAGACTTTTTCATTTTATTCTGAGGCCTCCTCCTATGAGAGAGAAATTAATTCATCTGCATGAAGATGCCTGACGGACTAGCTGTCTTTATTCACGTTTAAAAAGAGATGAGCAAAGATGGAGAGAGGCAAACAGCCTGGAGAGACACAGGCTGAAACAGTAAACAGATGTTCACCTTCCGCAGAGTACGCTCGACACGGTCCAACCCGACCGCAACAAAAGCATGGAACGGAAACTCTACACGTAGATTTTAACATTAGTAACCAGCCTCACAAACATAAATTTTTATACAGATCATCATATTTAGATCCAAGGTCACAATCTGGGAAATAAGAAATTTCTGGGAATAGGAAATACTAAGATACCCAAATAAAACAGAGTTAAAGAAAATGACTTTAGCTGTGAGCAGAGAAAAGTACTAATAATAACTAGCACACACGGAATGCCAGGCACTGCGCTAAGGGCTTCAGATGCATCACCTCCCGTATGTAGACACGCAGGCACTGCGCTAAGGGCTTCAGATGCATCACCTCCCGTATGTAGACACGCAGGCGCTGCGCTAAGGGCTTCAGATGCATCACCTACCGTATGTAGGCATGCAGCCAGATGAGGCAGGTGCTCTTACTCTCATTTTACAGCTGAGGAAATTAAGACACTAAGAAGTCTAAGTAACTTCCTTAAATTTATAAAACTAGTAAATGGTCGAGTCAGGACTGAAAGCCAGGTCTATCTTAAACCAGCTAACCACTAACAGTAATAGACAGCACTGGTGGCCCAATGGTTAAGTGCTGGGCTGCTAACTAAAAAGGTCAGCGGTTCGAACCCACCAGCGGCTCCTTGGGAGGAAGACCTGGTGATCTGCTCCTGTAAAGATTACAGCCAAGAAAACCCTATGGAGACAGTTCTACTCCGTCATATGGTTGGAATTGACTTGGTATACAACAACAGCAACCCCATAAAGAGATTTCTGAAAAAATTACGGAGCTAAAGTATAAAATCAAGAAGCTGAAGATACCTCGGGATGATGAAGTAAGAGTATGCTCTTTTTGTTAGTCATGTGAAGTGAAAGGAAGTTAGAGGGGTACACAAAATGTAAAAAGAATAGATTCTACATTATTGTTAGCACCACCTAATCCAGGAGGCTGGACTCCTTACATTCATATGTAACAGCGAGGGAGTAGCAGAGACATCCTAAAGAACTTGGACATACAACAGTCTTCATAATGTAACTTAGTAGAGAAGATACAGAAACCATGCTATTATTATCACTTCTCCAGAGAATAGAATTTCAGAGCTGGAAGGGACATTAAGAGTAAATAGCAGTGACTCTCAAGCTTTAGCAAGGATCCAAATCACCTGTTTAACAGACAGATGCTGGGCCCTGTGCCCAGAGTTTCTGATTCAGTGGGTCCAGAGTGGGGCTCAAGAAATTGCACTTCTAACAATCACCAGACGATGCCGAGGCTGCTGGCCAGGAGACCACACTCGAGACCCACTGATCTATTCTAACCTTCACGCAGGACCCACGGCAAACAAGTTCACGCACTACTTCCAGAACAAGCTACTCCAAAACAGCTTATTTCTCAACAAACTTCTAGATAACATATCTCAAAGAGAAAATCAAAGCTTATATAGTAGAAGTGTATAATTTTTCCTAGCAATTTTCCCTACCTACACAATTGATCTTCTTTTAAAAAATTATGTAATGTGATGCTTTACTTAGAATCATATGCATCCTTGCCTGAGAATTAAGCATTATCCATATTCAAATAAACTGTTTTTTCTGGGATTGCTCCAGAATTAATATAAAAACCAAATCCACTGGCATCGAGTCAATCCCAACTCATAGCAACCCTAGAGGACAGAGTAGAACTTCCCTATAGGGTTTCCAAGGCTGGAATCTTTCTGGAAGCAGAATGTCACATCTTTCTCCTACAGAGCAGCTGGTGGGTTCAAATCACTGACCTTTTGGTTAGCAGCAGAGTACTTAACCACTTCTCCACCAGGGCTCCTTAGAATTAATATAGTAATACTAAAATACAAAATTAAAAGTGAAATAAAAACAATACTACATGGCCAGGAAAATCCGATTCTGACAAAGATTTAATGAATTTTACCTTTCAAGTGGAAACTCAATTATAGTATGAAATTTCCCCTGAAGTGCAGCAGGTCCTTCTCCTACTTCAATGTACTTATTTTCAGTTACAATCGGAGAGTTGACCTGAGCCTGTGTTCGTGCCTGGGCTTCTTCCAACGTCAGCAGCTTGGTGGAAGGAGAAGAAACCAGCAAGGACTTGGGCCTTGACAGAGAAGCTTTTGATGGAAAAGGAGAGCAATGAAGAGAGTCAAACATTTTGGCACAGAGGGGAGAAAACATGTGTGTGCATCTGATCTGTCTCCCCATCTATCTACCTATCTGTGTTGTTTTAAATAGTCTTCACCATTTTTTTAATAGCAAAAATAATAGTGCTTTATACTAAGTAAGGAATAGAAGATGATATACTAGGTTGTTAACACTTATATATATATTTTTGAAATTCTTTAAGCAGCTTAACTATTTTCTTGTCTTAAAAGGTATCAGAAAAGGCTATTACGCAGCTGTTTTTAGTTTTGGAAAAATTTTTTTCTGTTCCATATTATGACCTTTATATACATATAAATCACAGGTGCCACGTTATTTTTTAAATATGTCATAAAGTTAATATGACAACAGGTCTAGTATGTAGTATTCACTGTATACCACAAAATAACTGTTAAATTTGTGCATTTTGGAAAACAGATAAAAATTAGCTGCTAAATATAAACCTAACGTTTTTTTTTTAAATTTAGGTAGGAAATTCACAATTTTCCATTCTGTTAGAAGTTTATAAATACTTTCCTCGTAGGAGACAAAATCCGCGTTAGCCATACCTGCCCCTTCCTGGATGACGGCACTGATTTTGCCACTGAAGAGAACATCCACGTGATTGAGGATAAATTCCACAACTACAGACTGAATTCTCACTTCCATGAAAGCCGCCGTCCCACTGAAGCAGGCAGATTCTATCTGCTTTGACCTGTGAGGTGAACAACACTCCCATCAGAGAGTGGCAAAGCTAGCAGTCTTAAAGGACTTTTTTTTTTTTAACGTGTAAATCACCAACAAACCAAAGGAAGAAATCAGAATTTTACAGTTCCCTGACTAAGCCTCAGCTGCCTCTTTTAGGGAGAAGCTCATAAAAAGAGCAGATTAGTTTTCCTTTTTAAATTTTCCCTAAGGAACGCTGATGAATTAGACTTTTACTGAAGATGACTAATTCCACTTAAGGCTATAACGTCAAGTGTAAATTACCTGAGCAGGTTTGGAGCCCAAACAATTGCTAGGTTTTTTGCGTGCATATTTGTGATGGAACAATAGTCAGCTAGAAGAGACAAGTGTCTCATCAGGAACTCCAGTGTTCTGGAAAATGAAACAACATATTAGCAGAAAGAAAACACTGTACCAGTGCAGAACATAAAAAAGCCCACTCATTCATTTCTAAGTGGTCCATAGCAAAATGGAAAAAGAGGTCTTACAAAATCCAGTACATTTTTCTGCTATTAGGTTTGCATATTGTTGTTACTACAGAAGTGTTAGAAGAATGTTCTGGACACAGAACAAACACGTGACGCAGGCACAGTATGAAATGAGTCTCAGACAGGACTGGCTCTGGGAGAACCAGCCTTGGTTTTTAACAGAACTTCAGGAACCTCTGCTCCTGGCCGTCAGGTGTAGAGTTTCCGGGATACCCGGGAAGTGATTCCTCCAGCAGAGCTCATTTCTGCTCCAGATGATACCGTGACGCTAACGCTGTTCTGTTTGCAGCGGAAACACTAACAGGACAGGTTTAAACTCTTCTTCTATGAAGAAGGAGAACGGCATCTAACCCGTCTGAAACTAGCTGAAAGAAAAACCCCCATAGGTACCAAGGGGAGCGGATTTCAGCAAATAATGTGCCTTTGAAACAGCCTACTTGAAATCTAATAACCCAGTTTATTTTGTCCATTCGAAGTTTTCCTTATTTAAACAATCCCATATATACTGAGACTAAATAACAGGGAAGAACATTTTTGGAAGTAAAACATGATCAGTTTAAATGTAAATTAAAACAGACAAATACACACACACACAGAGGTATTATCTATCAGTTACCCTATCTTCTCAACGTGTCCCCTGCTAACTGGATAGGGATTAAAACTATCAAAGACAATGAATGAGAGCTGGCAGTATAAGGCTCCATTATCTAAACAGTTCTGATGAAAGTTCAACTCTGGCCCACATACGTGCTTAAAGATTCAGACGGATTCAGACGGGCCTGACACGAATCTGACAGGAAAGGGAAGATAACAACTAGACAATAAGCACTCTCAAGATGCTTTTACGGGTTATCTCATTTAGTTCTCATAATAAATGACCCTAAAAAGAGCAGAAGTGGCAGTGCTGTGACTGAAATCAAGGCCAGCTTGGCTCCAAAGCCCTGCTCGCTCAGCACCATCTACTGTAGCTGCTCTGATCTACAGTGACAACCGTAATTCTCTGTCCATCCCACACAAGACTAAATAAGGAAGGACGGACAGACAGACAGATAGAAGAGAGACTGGTCTGGAGACTACACAGAGGTGAGAATTTGAGAAATGTGTTTAGGAAACAATATAATATTTTGTTATTCAGAAGAGGAACAAGTCGGGGAAGGGAAAGAAATACAAATTAAAACAACCAAAGATAACATTCGTTCATCTATCAACACCTAGCAACAACTTTAACAAAATCAGTAAACGACACCAAAACCTAAAAGAAAAAAACAAAACAGGCTTAGTCAACCATTCGTTCGTTCATTCATTCATTCAATATTTACTAAATACCTATTAGATGCCAAGCACTGTGCCAGGCCCCAGGAATACAAAGACAAGTAAATAAATATAAAGCTGAATGTATGTATTTATTAATGAAATTTGTTCTGGGAAAAAAAACAACTCCAAAGAAGTTTAAATAATTAAAAACCCAAAGAGAAAAACTAGTTTTATACATCAACTGACTTACACCTTTGGCTGGTGCTTCACAACACCTGGCTTACCTGTAGTGTGGCGGGGGGAGCTGCTGGATGACATCATGAATCTTTATCAGCCTTTCTTCATCCGTTGCTGCCGAAACAGCATCCTGCAACAATCATAACGCACCATTAACCAGTAGGCGTGGCTTGTAAAAATGAAAATTCTTCACTTACAATTCAGTTTTCACTGTCAGATTAACTCGTTCTACTCTTTGATGCTAAATGAGGAAATACAACACAGTATCAAAGAATTTAAACTTTGTTTCTCCACACTACGTGGACATTAAAATCTATAAAAATATCGCTGTTTTGACAAAAGCTTGCTGATAATCAATATTAAGGGAGATGAGGTCAATGGCTCCAAGTCAGAAACTAGAAGAATGACTGAGTGAAAACAGCAGACCATGGACTAGCGAGCAACAATTGTTTCAAAAAAGGAAAAGGAGCCCTTTTAGTCACAGAACTACTTCTCACATGTTACCAAACCAATCTTTATGGTGTTTAAAATAAAACCATAACAAAGCTCCAGAAAGAACTTGATCCAAAACTGCCTTGTACTTACAGAAAATTTCTCATATAGCTGATACGTGAGCAGGGGGTTTGGAAGCTCTCGGAAATACAGCTTGCAAAGGGAGCCGACAGAATGGATGTCCTGAACATAAGGTTCTTTTGTCAGGTCGGGAACATGTTCAGAGTCAAATTCATGGCTAACAAAAACAGGTGAGAGAAACGAAACCACATGATTTTATTGAAGAAAAGTAAATGCATAACCCAAAAACAAGAAAAGGCCCGAAGTCCTAACCTCTACCGTAGTGAGTTAACAATTTTCTTCAAATGAGAATGTTCCTTAAAAGTTATATTTGAACTTCAGCAGTAATCGGATGTCTGATCATAAAACAAGTATCTTTTCATGTGGAAATTAAGGGTGTAGCTTTAATATTACAATGAGCAACAATCTCTGAAACTCATATGAATGAGCAGCTCTTACCACATCAAACTGAAAACAGAAGCCCTAATTTCTAACATTTTGGTGATTCTAGAACCTAGGGTTGAGTGGCAGCTGATCTCTGAAGAACTATGTAGAGAAAATGCTCAGATATAATTTGTACGGCTCAGTAACCCTTCACTGAAGAGAGGGAAGGAGGCCAGAATCCACAGGAAGAAATTCCCAGCAAGAATTACATTTCATTAGAGAGTAAAACCTGTAGCACTGAAGTGGGTGAAATGAAAGTTGTGCTCAGAATACTAAGGCAGATTAAGCTCCCTTTCTTCAGGAGGTCGATTAACATAAATCCACAGACACGGCAAGAAAACACCAGAAATTAATGTGTGGAGACAATCTGAATACGAGATTTACTGTGTCTGAAGCTAAAGACTGAAACCGTCTTTAGTACAAGAAGCAAATACAGTTTTTTCCGACAAGCATTCCTGGAAACAGATAGTCTTCAGAGACGAGCTCTGTAGTCAATTAAAATCCCTATAGGGTAACGGCAATTACCCTGCACCACAGAGAAAAAGACAGAACAATGACATAAAGAACAGACTGGAATCTAAGAGATTAAGCAAAAATAAAATTTCTATTGCTGGTGTACAGGAAACCACTCCTTTAGTCTCTGAGAAGATGTTGGGAGGTAACACATGCACACCTGAGCATGCACTACAGAAATGGGGCAAAGGAGATTAGAAAAGGTTTCACTTCTATTAATTTTAATTATGAAACTCAACAACAAAAAGACAAACAATCCAATTAAAAAATGAGCAAAAGACACAGACAGTTCACCAAAGAGGACATTCAACTGGCCAACAAACACAAGAAAAGATGCTTGCAGTCATTAGCGACTAGAGAGACGCAAATCAAAACAACAATGAGATACCATCTCACTCCTGGAAAAATGGCATTGATAAAAAAGATAAAAAAAAAAAAAACAGAAAACAACAAATCCTGGCAAGGTTCGAGGAGATTGGAACAGTTATCCACTGCTGGTGGGATTGTAAAATGGTTCAACCACTATGGAAAACGGTATGTCACTTCCTCAAAAAGCTAGAAACAGAAATGCCTCATGCTCCAGCCATTCCGCTTCTAGGTATATACCCTAGAGATCTAACAGCAGTGGCAAGAATATGCACACCTATGTTCACTGCAGCATTATTCACAATAGCAAAAAGATGGAAACAACCTATGTGCCCATCAACAGATGAATGGATAAACAAAATGTGGTAAATACATACAATGGAATACTATGCAGCCATGAAGAATAATGATGAGTCTTCAAAATATCATGTAACATGGATGAATCTGTAGGACATTATGGTGAGTGAAATAAGTCAATCACAAAAGGACAGATATTGTACAATGAAAGAAGACAAAAAACAGATACACATACAGAGACCAATGCTCACTGGTGGGTACGAGGGATGGGTGGGGAAGGCAAGGAGGAAGAACTGTCAAGAGAGTAGGCACTGGTCTCTGGGAGCATCTAGCTCAATTGGCATAATATAGTTTATAAAGAAAATATCCTATATCCTACTTTGGTGAGTAGCATCTGGTGTCTTAAAAGCTTATGAGTGGCCATCTAAGATACAACTATTGGTCTCTACTTGTTTGGAGAAAAGAGAAAGAAGGAAAACAAAGACTTAGAGAAGAAACTAGTCCACAGAGCTAACAGTCAACACCAACCACAGCCTCATCTACCTTGAGACCAGAAGAACTAGATGGTGCTTTGCTGCAACTACCGACTGTTCTAATCATGGCCACATTAGATGGATCCTTACAGAATGGGAAAGAACTCCAAGTCTTAAAAAGTCCAGGCTCACCGGACCAGCTGAGATTAGAGGACTACCCGAGACTATCGCCGAGATACACTTTAAACCTTAAACCAAAATTATCCCTTGAGGTCACGTGTTAGTTAAATAACAGATTGGATCATAAAATAAAGAATACTACCTGTAAGTAATGAGCTTCTTAAAAAAAAAAAAATCAAATACAGGAGACAAAATGGTCAAAAATTACTCTAAAGCAAAGATGAGAAGGTTAAGGGGGGCAGGGAAACTAGAGTACTGGAAATGATACAACCAGAATGGAATGAATGAGAACAGTGACACATTGTGGAAAATGTAACCAATATCACTGAATACTTTATGTAGAAATTGTTAAATGGGAACCTAATTTGCTATGTAAACTCTCCTTAAACACAGTAAAATGTGTTTAAAAAATTTAATTATGAACTAAAGAATAATTTTATTATAATGTAAATTTTATCTCTCATATTGTCATAGGTTCAAAAATGTCTCAATGTGCTAAAATGTTCAAACAGTGTAAACAGAGAAAATAGAAGTAAAGAAGTTAAGAAGGCATGGTTTTCTGATAATACAGATGAAGACATGCCAGTTAGGAAAATACATACAGAAAACAATATGGATATTATTTCCTATCTTATTCAAACTGTTGCTGAAAGAAACAGTTATCAAAGTAGGTAACGCAATTTTGAACTAATTTCATTTTATTGAGTTATATTAGGCATGAAAGAGAAAAATGCCACAGAAGGTTTTACCGTAGTCTCTGGATATTGGAGGCAACCCCAGAGAGACGATATATTCCGTCCACAATGCCATATCTCTCAATGAACGCTGTACAGCTCTGAAGAACCTGGGGCACTAAAGATAATTTTTAAAGGCACAGATTAGGAGTATTCACTGGAATCAAAGTCACGCAAAAATAAGAGAACCTCTCAATTTTCATAAGCAAAACAAAATTTGTAAATTAAAGTTAAAAGCGGTAGGGTAATTTACGACAAAAAACGATGAGGGCATATTTACTTAATTTTGCCTCTAAACTAGATGACTAGCTCCTGAACAGTCCATCCAGGACACGTCGGTCAGTGGTAGAGTCGGCACATTATCAGGACAGGCTCCCTAAGACATCTTTCCAGCAGAGTCGATCAGGTTGGGTCACACAGTACTCACAACACACCAGACGGAAACAACGTGCCTGTTCAGCTGAATTCTATACACAGTAAATGCACCATAATTGCCTCTAAGTGCTGCAAGTTTTCACTTCTAAAAAATCTTCCCTTATCGTTTCATAGTTAGGGCTAATTCTAATTTTATACAATAAAGAAAACAACCTAATGCAAAGGACAAAGTAATTAAAAAAAAGCGGGACTCTTCTACCTTCCTGCCCAGCCTTAGATTTACTGCTGTTCCTGCTCAGCAGCACCCTGAGGATAAGCAGAAAGAAGGGCACTCTCTGTACGCATAGACTATCTGATACAAGTCGGGGGCTATCCAGAGACCTATGGTCTAGAACGATACTTTCAAAGTATATGATAAATATATACATGACCATTCACAAATTTATAATCGTTAAAATTTGAACATTATTTTTTTGCAATGCAGTTTGATGAATTTACAGACTTTTTTACATGTGTTCATTTGATAGTATTAGTTAAAATTCCTGAAAAGAAATGCTTGGAAGAATATTATTTGTTCTGCAAAGAACTACAACACCAGAGATAAAACATTCAGAGTGGCAAACGAACTAAATTCAATATTTTAAATAAGATAATTTTAACTAACGATTTCATTTAAATAGTATATCAGTATATTATTCTTTAACTATCACAACAGAATTTTCCCAGGTTTTCCTGCTTTCTCTTGTCCCTCCTGCAGTCCATCTTTTAAATTCTGTTAGATCCTACTATTGTTTATATTTAAAACTTAAAACTCCTTAACTTTGAATAATTTTTAAAAAGCATCTTAATATTACTGAGCACCTAGTATTTTCCAGGCTGAGTGTTTTACAATGATAACTCTCATTTAATTCTCACAGAGATCCTATGTGGAAGGTATTACAATTTTCCTGATTTTACAGAAAGGAAGCTGAGGCTTAGTGAGATGATGTTTTACCTGAAGGCAAGCAGGAAGCAATGGTGGAAATGAGTTTCTAACTCAAGCAGTCCAACTCATGAACCGCTGCAATACACTGTCTGGTAGATGAGGTCCTTTACAATTTACACTCCATTTACGATTACCATATTTGCATATTTTACAACTCCAGGCTAATGAAGTCTCACATTTAGCCATACAAACCAGTTATTCTCTAACTCCTTTGCTAAACAATTTCCTCTACATGGACTTCCCTCTACCATCATCTTCTTATAGAAAACTGGCTATTTTTCAAAACCCAGGCAACAATCACTCTTGGACAGGCCTTCTTTGAATACCCGCAAGCAGGGGCAGCCGCAGCACATACCATTTTGAATGACCATTTATTTGTTTACACTATTATTGCCCCTTCTGGACTGTGAGCTCTTAAAGGGCACTATCATCTGTTCTGAATACTCAAAACTCCCGAGACTGACTGACACAAAGCACAAAATTAGCAAAGGAGTTAATTGACAGGTGCCCTGGGAGCCGAAAAAGTTATCTGATCAAACCAGTCGAGTTTCATACAGCTCTGTATTCATTCTTAGTTGTATGCTTTCTATCTCTAAGAATGTCCAAAACTTATAGCAACAAGAAAGGAACTATGTTTCTGTAGTGGGATGAAAGGCAGGGAGAGCTGTCGGGTATTTCCTGTGGACTGCTGCTGATAGTGAAAGCAATCCATATCAAAACGATCTGCAAAATATAAAATATCTGTATAAGTTAAGGGTTTCTAGGGCTATTAGTGCTTTAGGTTTCTATCTTACAAACCTAGAGATGGAAGAATAAAAATTGAGGCTGGGAAATTTTTATCTACTTCAAAGGAAATATATTTAGATATTATTGCGATAAACAGCAATTCCTTAAGAAAGAAAAAGAGTTTCTTTCCTTAAAAGACGCTTCTTATTACACATGCTAACTCAATCAGGAATAAAAAAGGTTTGCTTGAAAGAAAACCTTTCAGAGCCCAGCATTTTACTTCTGTAAAATCTACTATGCATTATAAAATCCCTCCAAACCCTCTAACAAATCAGCCAAATGCACACTAAACAATGACTCACTCAGTCAAAATAAAACATTAGAAACTTCTAAAATGGTTCTTCTAACATGCATGACAAAGCTTTCATCAAAGTAAGTTAGCATCTATAACAAAATACACATAACTTTTCTGGGACTCTCACACCCATGTGATATTAGACTCGTACCTGTTTATCTTCTCCCACACAAATAAGAAAATTTCAAAAATACAGAGATCTAGAGCTCTTTCCCTGATATTATGGCTAAACCTCTACAAACATAATATTTCATGGAAAACATATGAATTGTTTCTTTACATTTTATATTCCCTAAGTAAAAGGACTGAATGTCCATAAAACAATCACATAATGGGGTTTAATAAACAACTCTGTAATTGAACATAGTTATTATAATCTTAAGAAAGACAAATGAAATATTTAATAAAAATAGGCAACAAAATGAAAAGCATGAACTTTCATTATGAAGAAGAGAGTAGAAACTTAAGAACAGTGTCAGAAGATAAAAAGAGAAAAGATATGGTTTCCTTTCTCACTAACATGTATAAAAGCAATACAAGAACCCAATATATTATACCTTGGAAGAAATCCTTGAAAAAAAGCATTTTATTAGACATGTTTCCTCCCAAACCTTCTAACAAACCAGCCAAACGCACACTAAGTAATGACTCACCTAGTCAGAATATAACATTAGAAACTACTAAAACGGTTCTTCCAAAAGACCATTTGACCTAAGGAATTCTTCACACAGGCTCCAAATATTACATTTCGAATCCGCTTCAACTTAATATTTTAAAAATCATCATATAGCAATATAATAAGTAAATGTTTAAATTAAAACTAATGATCAGAATCATGGCTAAAATAAATATAAGCAAATATAACAAGAATTGTTGTTGTGATTAGTTGCTGTTGAGTTGATTCTGACTTATGGAGACCCCATGTATTAGTCCTTGACTTTTCTTGACAGTTTGGTTCAATTTCTGTTCTGTCCGTCCGTCCATCCATCCATCCGTCCGTTTGTCAGTCCATCCATCCGTCCAACATTTAGTCACTAGGTCTATTTTATATGCCAAGCATCATGCTAGCATTAAGGATACAGATGAAAAAGTCATCCCTTCTCAGGGACATGGCTTCGTGAGTGAGAAGGAAGGAAGACTAGGAGTTCAGTACAGTGTTAGTCATTAGAATGTGTCATGATGTTTTATGAGGAAAATATCATTACCTAAATGATTAATTTCCGGAGTCCTTTGGACCTTGTTTATTCCTTTCTACTGTGCTCTGATTATAAAATCTCTGAATATCTACAATAGTTAAAAAAAAAAAAAAACTTCTTGTTGAAAGGGCCAAATAACCTCAAGCACAGAAATAAGTAAAGGCAACAGATTTTCCTCTCCTTGGATTAAAATATATATATATATACATACATATATATACACACACACACATATATACATATACACACATATTATATGTGTGTGTATGTATATATATATACAGTAGTTTTATATAGTTTTCTACAAAGTTACCACATTTTTTTCTAGTAATCTCATTCCAAACTTTTAAGAAAATTCATTTCAATATGTGTAGCAAGTAAAACAACATGAAAACTATCTGTTCCATTCAAATAGATTTTTACCATGATGAAGGAATAAATAAAGAATACATGAACACAGCAGTAGACCTGTTAATTCTCAGAAAGGATATATTGGTGTCTGTTCTCTCCTCTCATACTTACTAAGAATAGCAACACACCCGGAACTTCAAAGTAGAACTAAAACTTGCTGAATTGATGCCTGAAAGCTAACAAGCATGGCTGACAGTAAAGAAGTAGATCAAACTGGAAAATGTTCGTAAGTGAAAGGCAAAAAAGAAACTTATTGGTCAAATCTAAGCAAGACTGAACAACGGTTAACAGATAAAAAAAGAAAAAGAAACTATGATAAAACAAATAAAAAAAACTTTGATTATATAATTAAGGATGTCCACATAAGCAACAAGTTAGACTAGTCTATCCACAACAAAAGGAGCCCTGGTGGCATGGCACTAGGCTGCTAACTGAAAGGTCAGAGGCTCGAACCCACCAGAGGCTCCTTGGGAGAAAAGACGTACAGATTACAGCCTAGGCAACCCTATGGGGCAATTCTACTCTGTCCTATAGCATCACTATGAGTCAGAATCGACTCGACAGCACAGACAACAGTAATTCACAGCAGAGTATTATGTGGGCAGATTTATAAAAAATTTGTTATACAGAAAACTGTGAAATAATCTTTAATCAACTCAATTCTAAACACTGAAGCCTGGGATAGTGGAAACTCTGGAAGATCCTCCAGAGTGAACCGTGGCACCAGGGAGCACAAATGGGGAAAGCCTGCCTTGTCAGCCGCTGGTATCAGCGCGACACAAGAGACAGGCATGTCTGTTATCTGCTCCAACAGGGAGGTGCTCAACAGTGAAGAGAGTACAGCGGCACAGTCTTTCTCCACAGCTGATTATTCACCAGGAACACTATTTGCAATTCAGAGAATGAGTCATGTAGCAAAACAATACTCTGACAGGAGCTTTTCTCAGAAAAATCTAGTGCCATCAATTTCATTTAGGGTAACGATACTATTTTAAAGTCTAAACTAAAACAGAATCATGAGAAGGAACGGTGTATACATACATATATATATGTACTATATCTGTATATTCTATATATAATATATATCATTCTCCTTCACAGTTATTCCAATTTTTAATTTAGACTTTAAAATATTATATATAATATATTCTAATTATTTTAATTTAGATTTTAAAATGGTATGTCTCCCCCATACACACAAACACACACACACACATACATGGTGTAACTGTAATTATAGACTATATACAGTGTACGGAGCCCTGGTGGCGCAGTGATTAAGAGCTTGGCTGCTAACCAAAAGGTAGGCAGTTCGAATCCACTGAATCCACCAGCTGCTCCTTGGAAACCCTATGGGGTAGTTTTACTTTGTCCTATAAGGTCACTATGAATAGGAATGGACTCAGTGGCAATGGGTTATACAATACATATGAATTCTCAAAAACTTAAAAACTGTTAATTCCTCACACATGTATTAAATCAAAGATAAATCACTTTAATATATAAAAAGTATATACCATTTTCTTTTCTAGTTAAAATTTTAGTTGATAAACTTCAAAGGTTTCCCTCTTCAGTTACTTTAGTTTTCATTTGCATATTTGGATACTCAAATCAATATCCTCCAAAATGAACATTTACTCTCCATCCCTGATAAAACAGGAAATTATTTTAATACACCAACTAGAATATATCTGATGTCAATCTTTAAGTAAGGCTTCTGTCTTTTCAAGTTTATCAAATTACAATTACACTCTAAAGTCACTAACTTTTGCTGGTAATTGTTTTAGAAAATCTGAAAGTACATTTTTTGTAGTCTTTTGAGTACGGCTTTTCTCTTCTTGACAGGCTTCAAGACTTTATTATGAAGTCTTGTAAGTTCATTTATAATACTCTTGTTTTTTTTTTATTGAAAAGGCAATGCAACTAAGAAAAAACATAAAAATATTCTGTACATCTGCTACTCTATCATAACTATTATTTATTTCACGTATTACCTAAGCATCCAGACTTCCACAAGATGTATATACTGTTTAGATATAACATTTTTCAGGTTTCTATACTGTATTCAAACTTAAAATTTTTAATAGTTAAAACCATTAAGCCCCTATACGTTATTTTGTTTTGTTGTTTTTTTTTTGGCTTTTATACATAATGCTGTAATGAACATTTTGTTTGTACTGAAACATAACCTTAGGATAATTCCGAAGAGCAGAATTGCTAGATGAAAGGAACACCTCAAGACCCTTGCTATGAAGTGCCAAACGCTTTCCAAAATGCCTGTACTAATTCACAGAGCTACCTGAAGCCAACGATTTTTACCCATTGGTAAAAATCACTCTTCTCTTAAACGGCACTTTGCACAGCTTTGCTATTTTAACCACGTTTACCAATGTAAAACAGTATCTCAAAATTGCAAAAAGATACATATCCATGATTACAAATAAGAATAGACACTTTTCGGTATAACTGTGAAACTTATGTATTTATATCTTTTCTCCCTTTTGCTAAAAAAAACAAAAAAACCTGTTGCTGTCCTGTCGATTCCGACTCATAGCAACCCTATAGTGATCCTACAGGACAGAGCAGAACTGCCCAATAGGGTTTACAAGGCTGTAAATCTTTACAGAAGGAGACAGTCACATCTTTCTCCCCCAGGGCATCTGGTGGGTTCCAACGGCCAACCTTTCAGTTAGCAGCTGAGCGCTTAACCACTGCACCACCAGGGCTCCTTTTTTCTACCTGGGGATTTAATTTTCTCATCATCTAAATGATAGTCTTCCACACTGTAACAGCGACATCTCCTCATATCCAAAAATGAGTATGTTTCTTAGTTTATGGTCCCTTTTCTTTACATGGGTGATTTTTCATTATATCTGCGTTATATATTTGAAGCCACCTGCTCCTTTGTAGTAAGCGTTCTGCTTAAACTTGGGAAAGCTGTGACTCCTCTTGCATACAAAAACAAACTAATCTCACACTGCTACTTCTCTAAGTTTAAAGTAATGAACTCTTTAACATATTTGGAGTATATTTTCAGTGTGTCATGAAGTGGGAATGATTTTTTTTCTAAATCACTATTTAATTGTTTCAATATATACTTAATAAGTAACTCTTCCTCATGACCTGGTTTTAAACCATACTTCATCATAATAAATTTTTATCTCATAAGAACTATTTCTGAACATTCTAAGCTATTTCACTTACGTTTCATCCTCTGCACTAACAGCATTCTAGGTCTGAATATTTTTTAGTGTCTGCTGAAGTTAAGATATCTCCTGTCCCATGACCTTTTCCCCCTTCAGTGCTCTTTGACAGTCTCATTGCTTTATTTTTCCACATGCAAAAATAATCCTCAGGGTTTTTGCTTATCTATTTGTTTTGTTTTGTTTTTTTTTAGGAACTGCATTGATATTAATTTGAGAATAACATCCATTTAAAATAGTATTTCGTCTTCTCTCTCAAGAAACATGCAGTTTGTATTAAATACACACTACATGTCCACTGGTATTTTTTAACCTGTGAGAAAGGCCTTACTTTAGACTTTATATTAATGGTGTTTCCCAGTGGTTTTCACTAATGGTCTTCTCAAAAGACACAATGACAAGTTCCCATCATGTTTGAGAATTTCATAAATCATCTATTTCAAGTACTTACCAATATTCTAGGTACATACCTCAATATTCTAACATGTCGAAAGGACACGGTAAAGTGCTAATAAAACAAAAACAAACAAAGGAAATCCTATCCATCCATCCATCCATCCACTCAACCAACCACTAAATCCTTGATTTAGAATTTAATTTATAGAGAAAGGAATTTAAATTTTTAGCTATAAAACTTGGCGATTGGATTTGGTATTTTATAGTCTCAAAACTATGACTTTTTCCCCAAGGAGAAATTAAATAAGTTAGGATAAAATACGAGAAGGAAAACTGGCTGAAGAAGCCATGTAGACATATATGAAAATAATGCAATATGATAGTGTTGTTATACCTTTTGTGCAACTGTCCTCTTCTTCCTAAATAGATCATACGCTTCTCTGATGTCAAAGTATGTGTCTTAGCCTTCTTGTTTTCTTCAACTGTACAAGCACTAAAATGAGTACCTGAGAAAGTTCCATAAGCTGCTCAACTGAAAGGCAACACACTGCTCACCTAATCTCTTTCCTAACTGTTTACAGAAATCCAGTCTGGAGAGGTCGGTAATTGAGATTATGAACTGATATATTTTATCTTTACCTTCAAAGCCAGAGTTCAGAAGGTGCTCCCCCAGGTCACAACCAAACACCCTCTCTTTCAAGATCCCCCGCTGCTTTAGTTTCTGTTTCGTTGGACGAGACTTCATGAATGTGCGTAAAAACGTAATGAGCTTGCCGTGTTTTTTAGACACTAAAAAAAAAAAAAATAATAAAAAAAATAAATAAAGAGAAAATACTTTAGTTGTGGCAACAAGGTACATTTTACTTAGAATAAAAATAAACAGCTACCTCAACAGGCTGACCCTAAAACTGCCTGATACAAGTACACTTTCTGTTCTGTAGGGAATTTACACCAAAAATTTAGGAAGGAGTAGCTGCCTAAGTAACCTCAGAATTTCGCACTTTCTTACCAGTCTGTGATTGTACTTGATGGGGTTCTGAACAAATTTAACGTTGGAATCTGTGACCTTTAAATCGAGCTTGGTAATGCCGCCACCTTCCAATACATAGCTAAGGATACAGTATCACTACAGTTTTACTACTCTAAGACGTTCCTTTGGAGATATTCAAAGTAAGTAAGCCTTAAAATGGTGTAAACATAGTTTGTATTTCTAGTCATTTACTAAAATATTTTACTTGGTGGTGAAAATTTTTCACAGCATGTTGCAATTTCATCAGTACAACTGAAAACAAGAAACAACTTCCTTCTTCTCCGTTTACAAAGGGGACAAGCCTGTAATGATACTAAACACAGTTATCACCCAAATGGTTACATAAATATTGAAAAGAAGAAGAAAAACAGGTATTCTACTAACATTCCTCTATAATGTGCTAAATACATCATCTTAAAACCTTTTTAGAACAAAGCACGAGATAAGTAAATAAGTATGGAGTGAAATATTTCCACGGATTGCTATGTTAGAGAGACAACAGTGAAACAATTTAAAACAGGCAAATTCCTAGAAAAATGGCTTTTGCTGAGGAGTGCAGCCTACAGGGATAATTACTTTAAAACCCAACACACAACAAATATCATGAGTTTAGAGATTAGTTGCAGGATAGAAGACTAAGCCATGTGGCCTCAGTCCTCCAACTCCAGTTTCCAGATGACTACCTGGTGTCTTACTGAATCCTACTTAAGAGTCTTGACTGAACCCAAATCCTACAGCACCCTCTGAACTGACGGCACTTCCAGGGGGAACCCTGGGTGCCTAGGGTAACTTGTGGCGAAGATGGGCCTTTAGGGTTATGAAGGACCAGATCAGACACTGGAGTCTGTTCCTTTTCATTTTATGGGGAACATTATTTGCAGATATAGGATCTTTCTTGTAAAGGGTAAGTAACCCCTTGAGGGTGAGCAGGGGGAGAGGTTTCCGGGGACGTGTAACTTTCGGTGCAGAAATCTGGAAAGTATCCAGGCAAACCAGGACGAGGTGGTCACCTAGAATGTATGCAGATGAAATGGGAAACATATTCTTTCCTATGTCAACTGTTGAAAATTTACTTAGAATCATCAAGATAATTCTGATGTTATCTCTGGCATGCTCTGAAGCTCTAGGTCAATTATAGCTCCTCCAGCATCTGAGATTCCTTGCTGTAAAATAAACCACTGCCTCCTTGTCTGCTTCCTAAGTATATGTGACTGCTAATGAGGGATTTACAGAATACCTGGATGTATCCAGAAGTACATCACATGAACTCTAACTGCACTATATGAAGGGTTTTATTGAACTGGTATGAGTTTTATTTCCTCCTAGCAGACTATGTGCTATGAATCTCTGGTAAACAGTAGCCTTTAACCTGTTCCTGTTCATTTTCAACATTTTCTACATGAACTGTAAAATAATTTTGACACTGTTCCCAAAAAATACAAATGAGTTGTATTTGCAACAATGTAACATTATACATTAATTTGGAAGAATTTTAATTTCTACACTATTTCCACCTGGAAACAGGGTATGCCTTTATTTTTCTAATTCTTTAATACCACTTAGTAAAATTTTCTAATTTTCTTTATAAAAGGATGCACTCCCCATATTTCTTGGTAGGGACATTGTTAGGTATTTTACTGTGGTGGTGGTTGTTGCTCTTGTAAAACAATGCGTTTCTTCCATTACGGCTTTAACTGGCCATTACTGGTGTACTGGAAAACAATTTCTTTCCACACATTTCAAATCTGATCATCTACTGAACTCAACAATTTCAGCAGAATTTCAGCTCATCCTTTAGGATTTCATGGATATGTAACTATATCAAAGCAAATAAGTAATTCAACCCTTTTCTGAAATGAGTAATTTCTGTTTCAAATTTTACTAATTGGCTGGAACTGTCAAATCGCATGTTAATAGCAGGCATTCATATTTTGATGCCAAATAAAATGAAAATATCTGTTGAACGTGATAACTGCATATGATGTGGATAACTAGTATGAGTTACATATTCTTTATTATGTTAAGAAAGTATTCTTTTAGTCCCAGTTCTTCAAGACTGTTTCAAAGGAATGAGACTTGAAATATAACTATTATTCATTCAATAACAAATATGTTAATACCTACTATATATCTCAGTAACGGCACTAAATCTCGAGGTTACGGCAGGGAAACATGGGGTAAGATCCTTGCTACCACAGCAGTTAAATACAGTCAATATTTACTTTACAGTTACTATGAGCCAGTCACAGTCAATATTTACTTTACAGTTACTGTGAGCCAGTCACCACACGGCGTTTTACGTACTCATCAGTCACTTCTAACAGCATTCTTTAAAGGAAACACTACCTTTTAAAGGTGACTTTTACAATAATCCAGTATATGTATTAAATACCCAAATGCGCATTAACCCCTATTGCCCCACAGGACAGAGTAGAACTGCCCCACCGGGTTTCCGAGGAGCGCCTGGTGGATTTGACCTGCCAATCTTTTGGTAAGCAGCCGAACTCTTAACCACCAAGCCACCAGGGTTTCCAAATGTGCATTAGTAGGGGATTAGTTGAATAAGTTATGATACATCCACACAGAAAATTACTAGTTTTTTTTTTTAAAAAGGAAGATCTCTATCTATTGATGTAGAGTAGTCCCCAGGATATATTATTAAGTAAGAAAAGCATGGGAGAGAACAGGACATTTAGTAGAAAGGACAGGGAACACACACAACCCCCCACTCCCCCGCCCGGACAAATTCACTCAAACACACACACACGCAAGTACATACATATGTGCCTATTTCCGCAAAAAGAAACACTGGAGGGATAAACCAGAAACTAACAAAAATGGGTGTCAGGGGTAGAGAAAGAGTGGCGGGTGCAGACAGGAAGTAAGACTTCTCTGAGCATACTTTTCTATACAGTTTTCACTTTCGAGTTGTGTTAATGCTCTTTCTACATATTCAAACATAAATTTAAAAAGCTATAAACGCAAAATCCTAATATTGAAAATAAACTGAAAAAAATATATCTAACAGTTTACCAAATTGCTAACATACTCAACTGACAGAAAATAATTATTTTAAATGGCTTGTAAAGAGTACTCTGACCATACATGCTTAATGGGATACATTCTAAGGTCAAAAAAAAAAAGGGGGGGGGCTAGGAAATCTTTTATTTCATTCAGCTGTTATACTATCAGAACTAGTAGTGGTAGTGTAATTTACAAATACACACACACACACACACAAATAAAAAATATATTAATGTTATTAGGAACCAGGAGCCCCGGTGGTGCAGTGGTTAAGAGCTTGGCTACTAACCAAAAGGTCGGCAGTTCAAATCCACCAGCCACTCCTTGGAAACCCTATGGGGCAGTTCTACTCTCTCCTATAGGGCTGCTATGAGTCGGAATCGACTCGATGGCAATGGGCTTTGTTCTGTTTTTGGTATTAGGAACCAACATTTTTGGTGTGGGAGAAAAGAAATACAATTCAAAATCAAGGAAGTTATGAAAAACCCAGGTAATATTAACCCTGAATTGAAACATCAACATGAACTCATGATTAACACACACACACACACACACACACACACACACACACACACACTTCCTAAGCTCTAGCCACAGAAAAGGCTTAGAAACAAAGATATACCAGTGGCAATGAACACTCTGGTCTCAGATCTGGGCTTCTAAATATTCCCTACTAAACCAAGCCTCCTTACTGAAGTGCCTGACTACAAGCGGACAGCACCAAAGCAGGAGGTGAGATTGGGAAAATCACACGGTGATGGGAAGCAAGGAAACGCCCAGACTCATGGAGGCGTGCAAAAAGGATCAGGCTTGAACAAAGCCCAACTAGTCAGATTTGGGACAATTTGAACGTCATAAAGAATAACCATAATTGGTGGTACAGTGGATAAGAGCTTGGCTGCTAACCAAAAAGGTCAGCAGTTTGAATCCACCAGCCACTCCTTGGAAACCCTATGGAGCTGTTCTACTCTGTCCTATAGGGTTCCTATAAGTCAGAGTCAAATCAACGGCAATGGGTTTGGTTTGGTTTTTGATAATAATTGGTTGTTAAGACATCAAGTAAATAATTAAATCGAAATCCATTAGTCTACAGAAATACTGCCAAAAAGAAAGAAAAGAAAGCATGGAGTGACAGTTTCAGTACAAACGGAGCTAGAACATTTAAAAAACTGGTCCTCCAATAGTAAAGATTATGTTTATTTCTTTTAGCAATTATTAATTAGCACTATCATAGCTGGAATTATTGACCACCATTAATTATATATGAAGCAGTAAATTCACACTTTCATAATTCAGTAACTATACTGACATAGATTTATAACCACGATCCTCCGACCAAACTCACATACACAATGAAGTCACATTAGTCAGAGGGCAGCTTGTAGGGAACTGGACTTTTCCAGGACACTAAGTAGCTTTGAGGCTGACTCAGCTTTCTTGTTTTGATGTCAAGTTTGGCTGAAGAACAAGGAACCTGGCTATCTTTTCCTGTGAGGGTAAAGACTACTGATGTTTATTCTTCCTTAACAGTGACGTAAGGCCCGAATAATTAAACGCTGCAGTACAACATAACATTAGCACCTGTGGAGAGTGTCACTAGCTACTGTATGTCCCTACCTGGTGCCCCAGGGTCCTGGGACGCTGTACTGATACACGCACCACTCTGGCCTCTGGCTTCTACTCTGGGTGGCCACCTTGCTTCTGTTATATTTCTAAAAATCATTACTAAATTAATTGGGAACTTTAAATCTAAACCTGGAATGGGAGAAGGGGGCGGTGGGTGTGGGCTCTTCTTGCCCATGTGCAGCCCACTCTGAGACAATACAGTAACTGATATTTACAGTGGTGACTAGAAATAAAAGAAAAATTAAAGTATGTTCTGTATAGTTTTAGTTTTGGTGTTGTTACTATTACTGGCATTCTAATTCACTGACACAGAGACCGTTACAGTGAGAAGCTCCGGTATCCATAATTAAATAATCCATCATCTATCAAGGGAGATAATTTTCACTGCAGTAGAAATTTAAAGCAATAAAAATATTCTATTTAACTATACTCAGATTTGAAGATCTAACAACACTTCCAAATATACATACATGTCTCTTGATATTAAATTTTCTTTCCATTCCTAAATAATAAAATGGCCAAAAAGAGCTTATTTTTGACACTCACCCTGTCCTCTACCCATCCATCCAATCTAACTAGATCCCTTTAACAAACAAGGTATTGCCTCTCTGTTCGTGGTAAAAACCTAGCAGCAGAACGATGAAATACCATCAATTACATCAGAAAACCTCTGCTGAGGAAGGTAGAGGGGGTTTGGTTTTAGACAGCTGAGTGCTTACAAACCCATTTCTTCAGATGGACACTGGAATGTAGCAACGAGGGTGTTAGGGTTAAAGTCCACAAAATATGCTCTAGTAGAAACACTAAAATAATAGCAATGGTATTTCCACAGATAAAATACACCGAAAATTAAAATGTAAATTAATACTCATACAAAGGCAAATAATGCCATCTGATATTTGAAGATCCTATTCTAAACTCAGAATGTAACATTTAGGCACAACAGATTTTATATCTGCAATCTTTCTTCAAACTTGAGACCAATCCTACTAGACCAGTCTTTCCAGTAGTTAAAAGCTTTATGACACAGGACTTAATATCGCCAAAGCAAATCTTCATGATACCAGTAACCAGTTTACAGGGATTTAGTAAAAATATTCAGTTGAGCAAGCTGTAGTGAAACCTGACACGGAGAGGTGGGACCATGGGTGTTTTTAATTACATGAGCGTAATGCTTCTCCAGCAAAACCACAGATTTCTTGCTTTCCCATAATACTTCACCTAAACCAGAGTCCTCTAAATTGGTTCTCAGAAATCTTTCAGGCTGATTTGAAGAAGTTTGGGCTTGGATTAGCTTCTCCTGGAGAAAAGAAAGATAGTTTGAGCCCAGGTAATATGCCCTAAGTTCTGAGATCTGTAATGCATTCAGAAAGTCAGGCAGACAAAATGAGGAAGTGAGGGCAGGGACAGATACCTCTGGAGATTGCTCTGGTTAAACCTAAGGTATGATAAAGTATGAGTATAACGTTCAACATGTCCAGTGGATTTTCACACACTGTATGCAATATCCTGTCTTTACTCAAACTTCTCAAACACAGACTAGATGACCATTTGGTGGAAATTTAGTGGAGGGGAAGACAAACACAGGCAGCTGGACTATGTGATATTTAAGGCTCTCTAAGAACCTTTCAGATGCTATTACTCTAAGCCTCTGTTGCACGCCTTGAAATACCTTATGTTAAATAACTATCAAAAGGTTTGAATTGTAACTTCAAATTCTATAACTTGCTTTTATTTAAAGCATAACAATATATCTATTCACATCAATGAATACAGACAGTTTTTCTCTAAATAGCTGTCAAATCCATTTTTCTCACTTTGTTACTATATAATGTTCTAAAAAAGAGTCCTGATGGCACAAGGGTTAAGTGTTTGGCTGCTAACTGAAAGGTCAAGGTTCGAACTCACTCATACACTCCATGGGAGAAAGACCTGACAATCCGATTCCATAAAGGTTACAGCCAAGAAAACCCTATGGGGCAGTTCTGCTCCGTCACATGGGGTCACCATGAGTCGGAATCAACGCAACAGCAACCACAACGTTCTAAAACTCCTTCTTTTGTAAAGAAAATTAAAAAAGCGAAATTTACAAAAACAGAAAAATTGCTGAGACAAAAGGTCTATCATATTATGCTTAGTATTGAACTGATTACTATTTAAATAGTTACTGATCTAAACAAAGCTTGCTTGTGAGTAAATTCCTATCTAGTTAGTGAATGCCCCTCTCCCTCCCTCCCCACCCTATAACCATCAAAGAATGTTTTCTTGAGTTCTTATAATAGTGGTCTCATATACTATTTGTCCTTTTGTGGCTGACTAATTTCACTAGATAGTAGACAAGAATCATATTAGGTGAAGGGAAGGACAACACACAATACAGGGGAAGTCAGCACAACTGGACTAAACCAAAAGCTAAGAAGTTTCCTGAACACAACCAAACACTTTGAGGGACAGAGTAACAGGGGCTGGGATCTAGGGACCATGGTTTCGGGAAACATCTAGGTCAACTGGCATAACAAAGTTTATTAAGAAAATGTTCTGCATCCCACTTTGGTGAGTGGCATCTGGGGTCTTACAAGCTTTCGAGTGGCCATCTAAGATGCATCAATTGGTTCCAACCCACAAAGGAGAATGAAGAACACCAAAGACACAAGGAAAATATTAGCCCAAGACAGGAAGGGCCACATAAACCAAAGACTCCATCAGGCTGAGACCAGAAGAACTAGATGCTGCCTGGCTACTACCAATGACCGCCTGACAGGGAACACAACAGAGAGTCCCTGATGGGGCAGGAGAAAAGTGTGGAGAAGATTTCAAATTCATGTAAAAAGACCAGACTTAATGGTCTGACTGAGACTGGAGGAACCCCTGAAACCACTGGCCCCCAGATACGCTGTTAACCCAGAACTAAAACCATTCCCGAAGCCCACTCTTCAGACAAAGATTAGACTGGACTATAAAACATAAAATAATACGTGTGAAGAGTGTGCTTCTTAGTTCAATCAGATACACGAGACCAAATGGGCAGCTCCTGTCTGGAGGCAGGATGAGACGGCAGGAATGGACAGGAGCTGGTTTTAGGGACACGGAAAACCCAGGGTAGAAAGAAGGAGTGTGCTGTCACTTTATATGGATTGCAATTAGTGTCACATAATAATATGTGCATAAATTCTTGCAGGAGAAATTAACTTGAGCTATAAACTTTCACCTAAAGCACAATGAAAAAATAAATAAAGCTTGCTTAGCTTTGTACTAATAGAAGTCTTCAGTGACAGTTATCAGAACAAACTAACTGGAAAACATGACCAGAAGAGAGAGGTCTCGGGTCATTATTTTCCTGGATAATCAGGAGGTAAGGAACTGAGACAAAGTATTAGAAGCCTATGTAGGAATACAAGCTTAAAAAAGATTTTTTTTTTTAATTTTAAAATATTCAATACTTTGAATATGGAGTAAACTGTAAGAGGATAATATAATGAAGGCCCATCTACCCATCATCTAGCTTTTCTAAATCTTAACGTTTTGCCATATTATTTCCTCAGATTTTTCCTTTTTCAAAAAATAAGTTTCCTTAACTTGCTTCCTTTAATTAAAGAAATCCCCCATGCATCTGTCAGCTTGTTAAAAATGAAATGGAACACATAAACATCGATATATTAGGCATTAGTGAGCTGAAATGGACTGGTACTGGTCATTCTGAATCAGACAATCCTATGGTCTGCTATGCCGGGAATGACAAATTAAGGAGGAATGGCATTGCATTCATCGTCTAAAACATCACTTTAAGATCTATCCTGAAGTACAATGCTGTCGGTAATAGGATAATATCCATACACCTACAAGGAAGACCAGTTAATACAACTGTTATTTAAATTCACGCACCAACCACTACGGCCAAAGAAGAAGAAATTGAAGATTTTTACCAACTTCTGCAGTCTGAAATTGATAGAACATGCAATCAGGATGCATTGATAATTACTGGTAATTGGAATGAGAAACTTGGAAAGAATAAGGATTGGTAGTTGGAAAATATGGCCTTGGTGATAGAAACGATGCTGGAGATCACATGATACAATTTTGCAAGATCAACAACTTCTTCATTGCGAATACCTTTCTTTCAACAACATAAACCGTGACTATACATGTGTACCTTGCCAGATGGAATACACAGCTATCAATTCGACCACATCTGTGGAAAGCGATGATGGAAAACCTCAATATCATTAGTCAGAAAAAGGCCAGGGGCCGACTATGGAACTGACCATCAATTGTTCCTATGCAAGTTCAAGGTGAAACTGAAGAAGATCAGAAGAAGTCCACAAGAGGCAAGGTACGATCTTGAGTATATCCCACCTGAATTTAGAGACCATCTCGGGAACAGATTTGACACACTGAACACTAATGACTGAAAACCAGATGAGTTGTGGAATGACATCAAGGACACCATACATGAAGAAAGCAAGAGGTCATTAAGGTTGTGATTAGCCGGGAAAATGGCACTCTGGGCAGAAGCACCACGCCGTCCCTCCACAACAAAGATCCGAAAAACTAAGCCGAACAGAGAAAACAACAATCCTGAAACCCTAAAACATCAAATGAAGAGATAAAGAAATCAGCCAAGCACCAAATGGAGTGAGAAAACTGACAGAGAACGGGGAGCGAGGAGAGATTCATGCAGAGGTCCCCCATCAGC
>NW_004444000.1:8671090-8672534 GCF_000243295.1 Trichechus manatus latirostris | reverse complement strand
AAATACCTGGCTCTGTGCGCCATCTTTGCTTCTTCCTGAGGGGCTACAGAGCTCCGGTAATTTCTGATATATGCTTTCCCACCCCCTACACCTCTTCACCCACACTCGGCCTCCTCTGCTTCCCGCAGACACAGTCTCTTATCTGGGAAACACTGGCTGCTTGGATTCCACCAGCCCACACTAGCTGGCTCTCTGAGTGCCATTTGTTGGCTGCTGGTGTTGCTTTTTATCCGCTTCTTTTGATTTCTTCCTTACCTCTCACCACCTCACCCTCCTTTCACTCAAATACCTGGCTCCGTGCACCATCTTTGCTTCTTCCTGAGGGGCTGCGGGGCTCCGTTTGAGTGTGGAGCTGCTTCCCGCTCTGGGCTGTCATGCTGGTGCAATCCTGGGGCTTTTGCTCGTTTGTTTGTTTTGAATTGTTTGTTTGTTTTCTTTCCCTTTTCTTGAGTTGGGAACCGTTCTGGCCAGGCGGTGCTCCGTGGCTTGGAAACGACCCCCTGGGCTTGCACAGACATGCAGAGGGATCCCTAAAGGCATTTCTTTTTTCGTTGTTTTTTTTTTTTTTTTTTTGTCGGCTTTTCTTGTTTTTTTCTTTTTTTTTAAATTTGTTTTGTTTTCTTTTCCCTCTTTTCCCCTTTTTGTCTGTCTTCATTACACAGTTTCTCGTCTCTCTGTATCTTCCTTCTCTTTCTGTTCCTGAATACCTGGCGTTGTATACCTATAGCCTTCTAGCCAGGCTGCAACACCTGAGAACAACTTACCAGACCTCATAGCCCCACAGGTGGGATCCCTGGGAACTTCGCGGTTCTTTAACCTTTCCGATTTTTATTTATTCATTCTTTTCTTTTCCTTTTTTTCTTCCTCTTCCCCTTTTTGTTTTTTTCTCCATTTCATATTCTCTCATCTCTCCACTCTGACAGCAAGCTCTCCTAGCACTCTTTTTTGTTTGTTTGTATGTTCTTGGCTCCTGTTCCTCTCTCCTCTCTCCCATATCCATCTTAGTTCCATGCATAACAATCTCCATGCTACATTCTGCCTACCTGCACCGTGCGCTTAACATCACACCACCAAGCAGCACAGGCACGGCCTACCGGAACCTGCACTGATTACCAACCCGCCATGGAGGCTGTAGTAAGTGCCACAAACAACCCATCGCAGTAACTCCTCTTCAGCTAGACCTGCCCTGCCATACCATATCTGATTGAGTGACCCTGCCAAGTGGAGAAGGAGGTGAAAAGTATTGTGCCCACAGACGAGCAAACAACAATGAACACAGAGCCCACCTGCTCAGACATAGACAAATTTTTCAAAAAAGGGAAGAAACAAACAAATCTACAATCAATAAATGAGAAAAATAACTACTGAATGCCCCGAAGACAGCAGACAGTATCAAAACATTTACAAAAACAAGACAGGATAGTTCCAGTAGGAGTCCAAAATA
>NW_004444000.1:8645260-8663796 GCF_000243295.1 Trichechus manatus latirostris | reverse complement strand
AAAAAAAAAAAAAAAGAGGTCATTAAAAAGACAGGAAAGAAAGAAAAGACCAAAACAGATATCAGAAGAGACTCTGAAACTCGCTTTTGAATGTCAAGTAGCTAAAGCGAAAGGAAGAAATTATGAAGTCAAAGAGCTGAACAGAATATTTCAAAGGGCTTGAGAAGACGAAGTATTACAATGACATGGGCAAAGACCTGGATACAGAAAACCAAAAGGGAAGAATATGCTCGGCATTTCTCAAGCTGAAAAGAACTGAAGAAAAAATTTAAGCCTTGAGTTGCAATAGTGAAACTGGAAAACATGATCAGGAATGAATGAATGATGCAGGAAGCATCAAAATAAGACGGAAGGAATACACAGAGTTACTGTGCCAAGAACAATTGGTTGATGTTAAATCTTCTCAGGAGGTAAAATATGACAAAGAACCCATAGTACTGAAGAAAGGAGTCCAAGCTTCACTGAAGACACTGGCAAAAAATAAATGCTCTAAGAACTGACAGAATCCCAACTGAGATATTTCAACAAACGGATGCAGCGATGGAGGGGCTCACATGTCTATGCCAAGAAATTTGGAAGACAGCTACCTGTCCAACTGACTCGAAGAGATCCATATTTATGCCTATTTGAAAGAAAGGTGATCCAACCGAATTGACAGGGAACTGCCAGAAATTCAAGCTGGATTCAGAAGAGGATGTGGAAGGAGGGATATCATTGCTGATGTCAGATGGATCCTGGCTTAAAGTACAGAATATCAGAAAGACGTTTACCTGTGTTTTATTGACTATGCAAAGTCACTCAACTGTGTGGATCATAATAAATTATGGAGAACATTATGAAGAATGGGAATTCCAAAACACTTAATTGTGCTCATGAGGAACCTGTACACAGATCAAGAGAACAGAACAAGGGGATACTACGTGGTTTAAAGGCAGGAAAGGTGCGCATCAGGATTGCATTCTTTCACCATACTTATTCAATCTGTAAGGTGAGCAAGTAATCAGAGAAACTGGACTATATGAAGAAGAATACAGCATCAGGATTGAAGGGAGACTCATTAAAAACTTGCATTACGCAGACGACACAACCTTGCTCACTGAAAGTGAGGAGGACTTGAGGCTCTTGCTGATGAAGATCGAAGACTACAGCCTTCAGTATGGATTACACCTCAACATAAAGAAAACAAAAATCCTCACAACGGGACCAATAAGCAACATCATGATAAACGGAGAAAAGACTGAAGTTGTCAAGGATTTCATTTCACTTGGATCCACAATCAATGCTCATAGAAGCAGCAGTCAAAAAATCAAAGAAAACATTGCATTGGGGAAATCTGCTGCAAAAGACCTCTTTACAGTGTTAAAAAGCAAAGATGTCGCCTTGAAGACTAAGGTGCACCTGACCCAAGCCACTGTGTTTTCAATCAGCTCATATGCATGCGAAAGCTGGGCACTGAATAAGGAAGACTGAGGAAGAACTGACGCCTTTGAATCATGGCACTGGTGAAGAATACTGAATATACCACGTACTGTCAAAAGTACGAACAAATCGGTATTGGAAGAAGTACAGCCAGACTGCTCCTTAGAAGCATGGATGGCGAGACTTCATCTCACATACTTTGGACATGTTATTAGGAGGGCTCAGTCCCTGGAGAAGGACATCATGCTTGGTAAAGTAGAGTCAGTGAAAAAGAGGAAGACTCTCAATGAGATGGATTGACACAGAGGCTGTAACAATGGGCTCAAGCATGACAACGACTGTGAGGACGGTGCGGGACCAGGCAGTGTTTTGTTCTGTCGTACACAGCGCCACTATGAGTCGGAACCGACCTGATGGCACCTGACGCGACACCCTATTTAAGAAATAAAGCACTACAGATATAGCTGAAGCCTCTATGTATCTCTCTGCAATCCTATTTTCCTACAAAGAACCATTATCCGGAATTTAGACATTTATCATCTCATGCGTTCTTTTACACTTTTACTACACATGTACTTAACCATTTGTTTTTGTTAGTTGCCATTGAGTTGATTGCGACTCATGGCCACCCCATGTGTGCTGAGTAGAACCGCTCCCTTCGGTTTGGAAGGCTGTGATCTTTAAGAAGCAAACCAAGAGGTATGTCTTCTGAGGTGCCTCTGGGTGGGTTCAAGAAGCCAACCTTTCGGCTAGGAATTGAGTGGTTAACCATTTGGGCTACCCAGGGACTCCTTATGTAGCCACAGTAAATATATATTACCAGTTTTAAAGTTTAGAGAAACGGAATCTTACTGTATCAACCCTTCTGTAAAATTATATATTTTGAAATAATAGCCATAGTACCTGTGGCTCAGTATATTCATTTTTAACTACATTATACTATTACTCCCTTATAAATATACACTACAGCTTTTACTTCCATTCTCCTGTTGACTGGCTTTTAGAGAGTTTCCAATTTTTTGTTATTAAAATCTTTATTGCATTAAGCAATTTCCTAAGTGTTTCCCTTGATACAATTGAAAGACCATGGTGCTCACGCCCAGGAGTAAGTTCATTCGGTTGCAGTGTGCTATTTTTCAACCACATTTCAGCTTTGCTAAAATATTATTTAAGGTGATTTACCAATATACACTCCCACAGGAAGTATTTTTTGGTTTTCATTCTCCATGTCTTCGTTCTATTTAGTTTTGTCAGACTTCTTCATTTTGCCAATCTGATGAGTATGAAATTGTATTTTGCTTAATATGCACTTCTGTGATTGCAAATCAGATGAGGCATTGTGCTTCATGTGCTTACTAGCCATTCAGCTTTCCTCTTTGGTGAAATAACGGTTCAGATCATTTGTCCATTTTCTACTTGGTTGTCTTTTTTTTCTTACTGATTGGAAAGAATTCATTATAAAATCTGGAAATGAATCCCTTGTCAGTTATACATGTTGCAAACATCTTCAAGTCTGTGGCTTGTCTTTTGTTGTACAAGTTTTAAAATGTCTTTATGTGTAATTTCTGTGCTTTAAAGTATCTTTCCATACCCAAAGGTCATAAATATATTGTCCTACTCTAAAACTTTTGTTTTTTTCACTTTTTTTAGGTTTTCGGTTGACTTGAAAGTTTTTTGTGCCTAGGGTGAAATAGAAATTTTATTACTTTTTTCCATGCTTAACCAAATATTCCATCACTTTTTACTGAATAATCCTTTTCCCAATTATTTGGAAGGTTGATTCTGTCTTGCAGGAAAAATGCATACAGTGTATACTGGGGGCAAGGGGAGGGCTGTTTCTGAGTTCTCTCAGTTCTATCAGTGTATGTATATCTCTGTCAGTACCTTCCTTTCTTAATTACTACCACTTTATAATATCTTAGTATCTAAAAGGATGAGTCCCTCTACTTACTCTTATTCTTCAAAACTGCGTTATGCTTTTAGCCCTTTATTCTTTCATATGAATTTTAAAATCAACTTGTCACTTTACAGGAAAAAAAAAAATCTTCTGGGACTCTGAATGAAGCTGCACTGAATTATAATTATTTTGCAGGAGAACTGACTGCTTTATGAAATTGAGCCTTCCCATCCATAAACATAATATCTCTCTCCACTTATTATTCTTTGTGTCCTTCAATATATTAAAAAAATTTTTTTCCATAAAGATCTTACACACTTTTATTATTATAGCTCTTATTAGGAACTTCATAGGTTTTTTTTTGTTGCTATTGTAAATGGTATCATTTTCTTATTGTTCACCCTGGTGTGGAGGAATGCAGTTCACATGATGGTGGGGAATACAGGCACGGTACTCAGAATGCCTGGGCTCCCAGCTTGCCTCTACCTCCTGTGCGATCATGGGCAAGGTACCTAACCTCTTGGTATTTCATTTTCCTCATCCATGAAAAATACCTATCTAGACAGTTGTGAGGATTAAATAAATTAAGAGATATAAAACACTTGGTGTAGAACAGAAAGAACTTCATCAACGTTAGCTGCTATTACTGTTGTTGTTATTTATCTTTTATTTAGCAACATTGCTGAACTCTGTAATTACTTTTAGTAATTTGATTATAGATTCTTTTGGATTTATAGACAATCATATCATCTGCAAAGAATGCAGATTTGCTTCTCTTTCCAATTCTTTTATTACTTTTTGTGTTACTGGACTGGACCTCCGATAAATATTTCTTGTTCCTGACTTTAAAGAAAATGTTTCTTACATTTCACCATTAAGAACAAAATTTGCTTGAGGTTTTTAGGAGAAACCTTAAACAGATTAAAGAGATTCCCTATTCCTAATTGGTAAGGCATACAAAATGAACAAGTGTTGAACTTTATCAATTAATTTCTCTGAATCTATTAAGATGATCACTTAGTTTGTTTTATTTAATTTTAATTTTTGAATGTGGCACTATACCCGCTTTCAAACATACTGCTTTTATACTTATATAATAAGTACCCCTTACTCCTCTCTCCTTTTGATCTTCTTCAGGAACGTAAAAAAGTGTGAGAGACTTGAGAAGGGTAGCAGCAATTTTAAAAACAAAAGCATTAAGTCATGAAAAGTTCCCTCCTAGAAATTATAATAAACATAAGAATAAACCAAAAAACAAAAACAAAAAACCAAACCCGCTGCCGTCAAGTTGATCCTGACTCATGGTGACCCTACAGGATAGAGCAGAACTGCCCCATAGAGTTCCCAAGAAGCGCCTGGTGGATTCGAACTACCAACCTTTTGGTTAACAGCCATAGCTCTTAACCACTATGCCACCAGAGTTTCCTAAACATAATAACAGTGTACACATATTAGAAACGAGCTTCTAGTAAAGGAAGATAAATGGAGAAGAACTCTATAGGGTGAAAGTAGAAACGAAGAATTCCAAAAACAACAACAAAAAATAATAGGTCACTGATGCCTTAAAGAAAAATGACACAGACAAAAATGACACAGACAGATTTACATTTATACAGTCTTAAGTAAATCACTGAAGTGAACATGTTACTTAGGATTTCAAATTTATTAAATGGGATATTGCCAAGAGGTGTAAAAATTAACTTATTTTTAGCAGGCCTTGTCATATAACTTAAAAGGATCTTTGAGCAACTGAGAAAAATAGTTCTTTTGTTTTTTGTAGTCAGCACTTATGCTGGGAAAAGGTGATGCGATTCTTACTTAGTGTATAGCCCTGAGTATATGAATTAAATTAGTTTAAACTAAACCAACAAAAAGAATCTCAAGAGAAAAAACCAGTCCAAAGGGCTAATAGCCTACATGAGCCATGGCCTCATTTACCCTGAGATCAGAAGAAATAGATGGTGCCCAGCTACCACTACCAACCGTTCTGATCAGGGCCACAACAGATGGACCCTGACAGGACAGGAAAAAAAACACAGAACTCAAATTCTTAAGAGGCCAGTTTACCAGACCAGTTGAGACTAGAAGACTCCCTGAGACTATCACCCTAAGATGTGCTTTAAACCTTGAACCGAAACTATCCCCTAAGGTCACCTTTTAGTGAAATAACAGATTAGCACACAAAATAAATTATATTATCCATGAGTACAGTGCTCCATTAAAAAACTATCTGTATGAGACCAAAAGGTCAACAATTACTCTAAAGCAAAGATGAGGAGAAAGGGGCAAGGAAACTAGAGCACTGAAACGGACCAACCAAAACGCAGTTCAAGAGAACGCTAGCACATTGCGAAACATGTAACTAACTTCACTGAACAATTTGTGTAGAAACTGTCAAATGGGAACCTGATTTTCTGTGTAAACTTTCACTGAAAACACAATAAAGTATTATTTAGAAACATCTATGTAACAATGAGAAGTACATATTTTTTTAAAAACGGTCTTATTTGCAAATAAATTTACCCGTAAATTAGGCTGTGATTCACTAGACTAATACGTTTACAAACCTTTCAAAGAAAAATTTCTAGGTAGCTCAGCAAGATTCCAGTACATGACTTAAATATCACTTAAACTAAACTGAAACATGTTTTCTAGTGACTGAAATAGAGAACCTGTTAAGCAACTTTTCCTTTTAAATAACAGAAAACAACTTTAATATAAATAAAGCCTTTAAGATAAGCAATGATGTAAAGAAAGTTCTTAAGCCAATGACTGAAAATACACACGAATAATTCTGATGATGTGTTTTTTGGTTTTATAAAATACACCTTCCAAATCATATAAAGGAGTTTCTTGCAAATCAAACTCAGAGGAAGTTTTTATTTGATGGCATAAGGACACACCCAAGAGATTTTTGTCACCCACTCTATTCTTATCTCTGTAAATCTTCTTGTCTATTGTGACAGATCTGCCCTTTCCCTGGCCCCATCCATCCATTATTCCCACTACTTGAAAAGCTATATGAAGATAAATCATACACCCAACAAAAGCTGAAGAAAAATATAGAAACAAACAATATTACAACAATAATCACAGCATAACTAACATTTGTTGAGTGCTTACTATGTGCCAGTGGTTTACATATGGTAACTAATTTCATCTCGGTTTGTGTTAATATCACACTCTAAATGATTTACACTGGAAATATAAGCTAGTCTCTGATCACCAAAATCTTCTCCTTTAAAGTTTATGTCAGAAGAACAGGTATATTAAATAAAATACAATTCATCTCTCATTATATTCTACGTAATGACTTTTAAATGTAAGGGTCATCAGAATAATGACACGTTATACCTTTCGCCTGCTCTACATATCCAGCTTTCAGTGGCAGAATTCTCATCTTCATGCAGGAGAAAAAAAAAAAAACCCGTTCCTGTCGAATTGATTCTGACTCATACTGACCCTGTAGGACAGAGCAGACCTGCCCCATTGGGCTTCCAAGGAGCAGCTGGTGGATTAGAACTGCCAACCTTTTGGTTAGCAGCTGAGCTCTTAACTGCTGCACTGCTACCAGGGCTCCTCCATGCAGGAGAGCTGAGTTCAATTCCCAGCCAATGCACCTCAGGCACAGCCACCACCCATCTGTCAGTGGAAGTTCGCATGTTGCTATGATGCTGAACAGGCTTCAACAGAGCTTCTAGATAAAGATAGACAAGGAAGAAAGGCCTAGCAATCTACTTCCAAAAATCAGCCAATGAAAACCCTACAGATCTTAATGGTCTGATCTGTAGCCGACCGTGAAGATGACACAGGACCAGGCAGCGTTTTGTTCCATTGAGATGGGGTCGCCATGGGTTGGGGCCAACTTAATGGCAGCTAACAACAATCATTATCACCATGACCTAATACTCACATTTCAATTCTTTTTTTTTTTTTTTGGTGCTATCCTCTAATAGCTAAATATATAGTTTGTATGTGATAAAAATACGTAGTAACTAAAAATCTTAAGCAAATCTCTTTGAAGATTAAAAATATATACGTAAGCAAATAACCTAGTAACTGAAAGCTGTTAAAGATTTCTAATAATAAGACAGACAATCCAGTGAAGATCATCCATTTGATTCTGCCTACTATTGGCCAGACATGTGCAGTGAAGAAGGTACTGAACCAAGAATGTGGAGATATGGTCTCAGTCCTGATCCCATCAATAAACATGGTATGAGATCTTAGTTAAGGAAGTTAACCAGTTTAGAACTCAGTTTAATAGTATGAAAAAAAGAAATAAGTCTGACTAGGCAATTTATGAATTTTAGGTTTCAGTGAGAATACCTATAAAAGCATGAGGAATTCTGAGAAAGTATGACATTAGAATAACATAGAAATTTCAAGACCTATGGAAAATGTCTTTGCTTTAGAAAAATTTATCAGGAAGAAAAAAGGGACACTGTTTAAAACTTCATTGGAGAGCTTTGTTTAAAAAAAAAAGAAAGCACTCCAAATCATCTTGGAAAAGGTCTATTATAAAAATTTAAAATAACAAAATATCATTGTTAAATATTTTTTTGTATAATATATTAAGTGTACCATTTTGCTTCTGTCTGTCTACCTACCTACCTACCTACCTATCTCCATGAATACTGAGAAAAGTAGGAAGGAGTCTTTGTACAACTGATTTATACAAGTAGCTTTTAACTATTTCTAAAACTTGATGTTTAATTGTACTATCTTGAGTTGTTAGAGACATGCCATATCATACACTATTATTTCTTTATTTGCTAGCAAGTCCTGGTGAACAGCACCATCACCACTGATAATACTGCTCTTACAGAAAATGTCATATCTTTTATAAAGATTAATTTTTGATACAGGTTCTAGAAATTCTCTGTAGTAAAGGAGAAAAAAGGCAAACACGGTCATGCATCACTTAACATCCAAGCTACTTTGTGTGGAATAAACTACAAATTATGTGACCTGGACGTTGTGTGAACAGCGTATTATACACTTAGCAAAGCTATACGGGACACCTTTCGTTTCACTTCCCAAATTGAAGCCTCTCCTGTGCCTCTTGCTGCTGCTATCACTCGCACTGGTTTTACTGTGTCTGGGAGCCATGAAGCACTTCACAGTAGTATTTTCAAAAGAAAATTAAACAGAGAGATAACAGTACAACACTCAAGAACGCGTGATACACGAGATTGGACGCTGCTGCCTACGCGTCGAAGCACACACTGTTATACGGTCAACTTTTTATTTGTAAGTAGGGAAGTTCACATTAAAGTAACAACAGAAAGTACACTACGTACGTAAGCCCGTAACAGACGCTTATTATGACTATCAAGACATACGTGTTATAGATGATATACGGACTGTACAATTACATGCCTGGCAGCGCAATCACCTTGTATACAAGAGACGTGAGATACGCATGTTGAGTGCTGGAAGCTGCTGTGTTCACTATGTCCAGTTACGTTTGCTACAACCCATTCTCCGATCGGGATTTCTGAACACTATTATAACCTTATGGGACCACGGACGTACATGCAGTCAGACGCTGCTTGAACAGACGTGATGTAGCACATGACTGTATTACTATAGGCTGTAAACTTCTGAAAATTGATACTCTATCAGGTTTGTGCTCAAAATGCAAAATAATCCTCACTGTCTCTCTGTGAACCACGAAGCTCAGTTTCTAATTTTCAAATTAGGAAAAACAACAGTTTTCAGCCTCACATTTCATTTTTCACTCAAGTACATGTCCAAAAAAATCTTCAGGTAAATCGAGTCTTAAATCCTAATATTCTGTTATTGTGGAACTAGAGAGTACAGATCATTTTTGATCAATATATCAGAAATAATTTGGAAAGTAAGAGATTAAAGACTAGCTCTCTAATGAACTCAAGCGTGTAACAGCTACAGGGACTGCCACAGAGAAAACATCTGGGACAGCCCAGGGATGAGGTTCTAGAATGTGGACCACTGTTACGGTTTGATAACTTACATTCCAACCCAAAAGGGAGGAAAGCAGGTATCGGAGAGATGTTACGTATACTCTTAAGGCTACATTAAAAATAGCACTGAGACTAATGGCGCTTGATTAAAAAATGGGAAAGCTACTGAGAGTAAAATAGGTTTCCTTTTACTTATGAGAGAGATGAGGAAGCATTTTAAGCTGACTGCAATACAAATGGATGATTAAAGGTTCTAGAAAATAAACATGGAGTATATTTTAGAGAAGACTCTTTCAGACACAGAGGGGACAAAAACAATCCACTTGGAAAAGAGAAGCAGAAAATAGGCAACAAATTGCTTCCTTGGGATACTCAGCCTGCCAGTGTTTAACTATAATATCTGGGCATTTGAATTGAACTCTCTCTCTTCTTCAGGGTTAAGAATACCACCAAAGCAACAACATTCTACCGTCCTTCCTACAGGAGCACACAAACAGTTACGACGTAAAAAGGGCACGATATGCGAGATTTTCAAAAATCATAGTTTCCTTGGGAAAATGGTCCTAAGATTAAGAATATGACTCTCTTATTATCTACACGACATTTACTATTTCGGGAGCTACAGATTTCTGTTACAAATATTGAAGAAGATTCAAATTCAGCTTATGTGATTTTAGGTTGACATAAATATGCTACACATTTTTCTTGCTGAAACTGTTACCCATGGACTTTTATTTTAAAAATTTAAATTATAAACAACAAATTTGATTTGTTCCTCAACTCTGTACAAAAACACTTTTTTTTTTAAACTTCATGACTTTAACACCTGAGTTATTATATAAAAGACTGTGACTAATTGCATTTCTAAATACAGAACAAAAGGAAGATTTGCATTTTAGCAGAAGAGAGTAGGAGAAAGTGTGAGGTGGATGTAACTTGCCGACACTGAAGATATTCTAACACTGGATCTACAGGCTATCGAATCATCTCTGCTGAGGGCTTTCATGTTGTCTGGGCTCTCACTTTTCCAGGATGAACTAATACTTATTTGATATGAAGCTTAAAAACTATTACTTTGTAGGGGGACATTTGTTTGTATATTCTCTCTTATAAAAATTAAAGTATACCAACCACAAATCTTTAGGAACTGCCAGAGAGAGAAACTGATAGCAGACACCTTGCTTTGTTTTTTTTTTTTTTTAACCCACAAAATCAAATATTCACTGTAAAGAAGTTTCTGACCAGGATTGATCCTGCCACCGGCTGCTCTTTCACCAAAGTTGCTAGTCTTTTCTTTCCTGTTCTAAGTCTGACTTGCTGAATTTGAATTTCAAAAAATATGGCGAGGGGGAGGGCCGGAGACCATCCTCTGACTTGACATCAACTCATCTCAGTAAAGGGGGAGGGCAGGGTTCAATCAATCATGTAACGATTAGCCAATATAGCTCATTTTCTATATTTCTCCCTCTTCTCTTTATAAGCCTCACTGTACCTAGCTTCTGTGAGTTATTTGATTTTTCTTGAATCAAAATGGTCTCCCGATATGTATACGGAGTAACTGCTCAGAATAAACCTCATGTTCAAATTTTGTTCAGTTCTGATTTTTAACAGAACTCAGTAACATGAAAGGTAATAAGATTATCCAAAATACCAGATGAAGGTCTAGAAACTGGAAATTTTAGAACATGAATCTTAACAGTGTAATAACTCTCTTTTCTTGAATTTTTCTTTTTTTGATTTAATTAAAATGTAATCACACTCAATTTTTAATGTCACATAATCCTTTGCACTTTATTAAGCTATGGAGTACGGCCTGGGACACTGACATGATCACAGGAGCTTTGTGCTTGTTTTAATGAGTTTTTTTTTTTGGAGGACAGAGGGAGAAGCTTCACATTTGGAGAGTATGGAGCTGGTACGAGGACTCTCTAAAGGCAAAGTCTTGGAAGCCTGCTCTACGGAAGATCTGACCTTTAGTATGGCAAATTAAGAGCACGGACTTTGGAGTCAGAAAGAACAGAGGGTTTGAATCCAGGTCCTAATCTTTCTCAACTACAAGATCTTGAGCAAGTTACCTATTTAAGTCTCAACTGCCTCAACTACACAATGGGAATAACAATAACAACACCCATCATTCAGGGTCACTAGGATGCTTCTATGAAATAAGAAATGCCCATGTAACAGGCCTAAGCAGGAACCTCCCTCACTCTTCAGACCAAGTTAATCTAACCTGGTTATACATCCTGAATTCAGGGCTGAGATCACCAAGGAAGAATGCACACAAAGACGCACACTTTCTACTCCTTCGTCCCATGCTTTTCTTCAATGTAAACTTAACTCAAGAAACCTTAGATTGATGTGCCCTTCTCCTGAATAACATACAGGACCATATAGTACCTAGAAAGAGAAGTAATTGTCTCAAACTATTACCACATAAGCAACAGATACTTTTTAAAAACTGATGATAAAAAAGCACTTTAAATTCTGATATTCCCCCATTACTGGTTTTGAAAATTAAAATATTGTTATCATTTAAACAGTAGTGCAACAATCCTGGAAAGAAAATGTTCGACTTCTTAGCAGGGCTGATTTGTGATTCAGAGAAAATTCTGGTCTCCATGTTATTTTAATGAAAAGCTTTTATCACCAAGGTCTTAAAAAGCACTGCAAAAATATGGAATGGCATCCCAGCAATAACATTTCTACAACAGCAAAGAAGTTAATAAAAATACTTTATGGTTATCCTTACTAATGCCAAGCACAAAGAGAAAAGCACAGTATCTGAAGGGAAAGGGGCAGAAAGTTTACTTCCTTATGCAAATCTGAACAGCCTCTTTATCAAGTCTCAAATTATATTAAATAAATCAACACTGCCTAGTTTTCATTAACCAATAATAGAAGTATTATCAGCCCACCAGGAAAACTTGATGAATAAGGTATATACTGACTACTTAGGAAATAAAAGTATGGTCTTCTAATTCATGGAAACTTTTGTTATATTGACCTCAGGTCTAGAAAACATGAAGAACGTTAAGATTGGGAATAACAGAAAAATAAGCATATATGTCCTGAACCTGACTAGGGAAGGGAGGTCACAGACATACTGCCTAATACCTACGTGGTACAATCAACAAAACCCTACTCCAAAAATGATCATCTCTCTACAAACATGACAAATATCAGTGCTCAATTATTCCATTTACAGATAATTAAATAATTAATCAGTCACCCCAAAGCAACCAAGGTACCATGTGTCAAAATAATCTACAGTTTGTCTCAGGGACATAAGCTGAATGCTGTTTGAATCAGACATTTGAATAGCTGACTGAGATCTCCTTACCTCTTACTGGGGTACAGCCTTTAGGATCAATCCTTAGAATTATTCCGAAAGACTGTATTTAGCAGCAGATTCCACAGGATACAAGAGCTCAGCATTCCGTGCAAAAGCTTACAGATGTATTACAATCACACTGGCTCAGACCTTATCCACACAAAATATTCTACAGCAAAGCTTCACAGTATTTTCAGGCTCCAGCTCTGTTTTCTGGGCCCCCTTCCTGTGGGAGTTTCCTTGGCCCTGTTTGTGGTCCCTGATGGAGCCTAGGCGGCGTGTATAAGGGAATGCTCAGGAGCTTACTCCTCCTCTCTCAGCCCGCACTGCTCTGCAACACCACAGAAACGCCCAGAGCTAAGCTCACACTTGCAGAACTGGCTTCACCAGTAGAGCTCCACCCACCAACTTCACAGGTGAACATTTCCTGTTCAGAAAAGACCAGTGTAAAATCGATATTTAATTGTATATTTTAATCTTTTAAAAAATTGCTTATTATTCAGTTGTTTATATTTGCTATCTAAGTGGGAGAGAGTGTATTCAATAAAAACGACAGCATTTTAGGTCCAAAAAAGATCAGAAAAGTAATTTATCAAAATAGGAAGTGCTGCCAGTGAAAGTCCGAAGTGTTCAACCAGCAGAAACAAGCTAAGAAAGCGTATCAGACTGTTTAATGTCTTGACTGATACTGAGCTGTGATGGTTATTCCACTAACATGTATTTTAAAAGTATCAATTTACACTGCTTCTGTGTGAAAAAATTCTGAAAAAGACACTCATCTACTTTGCATCTATAAGAGAAAAACATTATGAAGGTTTTTTTTCAGAACTGAAAAAGCAGAATTAAACAGATTTTTCATTAGTATGACCTCCTAAACAGGGTGCCTACCAAATCTGTTGCTGTCAAGTCAATTCCAACTCATAGCGACCCAGAAGGACAGAGCAGAACTGCCCCACAGGGTTTTCAAGGAGTGGCTTCAAACTGCTGACCTTTTGGTTAGCAGCCAAGCTCTTAACCACTGCGCCACCTGGGCCCCATAGGGTGCCTAAGAGTTAAATATTAAATAACATTGCTAACTTGTGTTAACCCAATTAGAATTATTTGAAGAAATAAATGAGTTGAAAGATTCTAAATAACTTTCTACTAATACCAATGTAAATTCCCTATTCAGATATTTATTTCTTTTTGATTAATAAAATAGTTTTATAGCACTTGCTACATGCTAGGAACTACTCTAAGTACTTTACAAATATTCCTCAGTATAACTCTTTGAGGTTGATACTATTATTATCCCCATCTTACAAATGAGGACGCCAAGTTAGAAAGGCTAAGCCATTTGCCAAAGTCACACAACCAATAATTAGTGGATCCGAGATTCCTAGGAAGTATTTATCACGCACCATGACAAACTCTTCTGCTACAGGTTGAATTCATTCTTTTCTTCCTCTCTGAACACATTTTTGAATATAAAATTGTTGGTAAATGTTAGGCCACAATAAGAAAACAACGAATTGATATAATTTTATAATATGAAAGATCACAGAGAATTCCAATATGTGGTAGGAATGAAATGTGTTAATTTTTACCACTGGAACAGCTGTGGATTTACAGATTTCTACTGAATACAAAACAAGTCTCTTCAGGTTTATTCACCCTTCTTTATTTTTAAACTGAAAACACCTCTCCTACCCATTTCTTAGTCAGCATTAAAGACAGCAAGAGAGGATGAAGGAAAGAGGAAAAGAGAAAGAAGAAAAGGAGAGAGAGAGAAAACAAAGAATACATACTATATAAAAACCATTTTAGGAACGCTTAGTACAGCTCATTATAAGCCCCTCGGATGACCTAAAATATGAGCATACATGTTGTTGCGATTAAGTTGCCATCAAGTCAGCCCCCGACTCATGGTGACCCCACCCATGCACGATGGGATCAGACCACTGTCATCCACAGGGTTTTCACTGGTTGATTTTTTAGAAGTAGATCGCCAGGCATTTCTTTCTAGCCTGTCTTAGTACGAAAGCTCCGCTGAAATCTGTTCAGCTTCATAGCAACATGTAAGCCTCCACTGACAGAGAAGTGGTGGCTGCACTTTGGCTGGGTATTGAACCCAGGCCTCCCACATGGAAGGCAAGAATCTACCACTGAACCACCACTGCCCCGTAAGCATAGATAAGTAACTAATTTCACAACAGTTGCCCCAGAGAGTGTGGGAAAATTCTACAACTCATGATAATAACTGTCACCTGAAATCCAGAAGTCAGATGCATGCCATATTAAAAATATATGAAAACTATGAAAGCATGCAAAAACTGGTGAAATTCGAGTAAAGTCTGTACTCTAGTGATTTGTATTGTGATAACGTTAATTCTTGGTTTTGATAACCTACCACATAGTTATGTAGATGTCACCACTGGGAAAAGTTGGGGAATGGGTACATACAATTTCTACAACTTCTTCTGAGGCTATAATTATTTCAAAATAAAAAGTTAAAAATATATGGCTGACTGCAAAGTAACTACATTATGTCTTCTAGTGACTGCTTATTACATAGGAGAGTTTGCTTGTCATTTTTCTCTCATACTGCACAAAAAGTCTGGACGCCATCCATCCATGAAAGATCAAGGTGAAATCTTTGTGGCTAGGAGGGGCAACAAGAGAATTCACAGGCTAGGCAATGGCTACGTTTCAATCATTCAACTATGAAAACTACCTGAAGGATTCAAATAAAAACTGTCTGCAAATTCTCTCCAAGTTTAAAATATATTCAAAATCAGACCACCTCTCACCCCTTTCACAGCTATCATCCTGGTCTGAGCCGCCATCACCACTTGGCGTGGATCATTCCAACAGCCAACTGCCAGTCTTCTCGTCTTCCAACATGCCCTCTCCCATTCTTAACACAGGAGCCAAAGGTATCCGTTGACGAGCTAAGTCAGATTAAATAACTCCGATCAAAACCCTCTAATGCCTTACCATCCACTTCTAAGTAAAAGCCAAATCTGTAGAGTGGCACACAGGGCACAAGGAGAATTTGATCCCCTTTCACTTTAACCGAATCTCATCAACATTATCGCCTCATCAACTGCATCTTCTCAATCTGCTTTAGCCAACCTGACCTTCCTGCTGAGCCTGCAACAAGCCAGACATGCATACAGCACAGCACTGCTGCACGTACCAGTCCCTCTCCCTGGAAAGCTCTTCCCCCAGATACGTGCACACCTCCCCCCTCAGCTTCTTCAGGTCTTTGCTCATTAATTTACTAATTAATCATTAATTAATTTGTTCATTACTTCTAATGAACCCTTCCATGACCATCTACTTTAAAATTATAATTTCACATAAACCACATCCCAGCACTTCCTAGCCACCAACTCCCTTTTCTGCTTTCTTTTCTCTGCTGCTGTTAGGTGCCCTTGAGTAGGTTCTGACTCACAGTGACCCCATGTATAAAAGAAGAAATTGTTGCCCAGTCCTGGACCATCCCCCCAATAGCAGGTACGGTTAAGCCCACTGTTGCAGCCACTGTGTCAAGGCATCTCCTTGAAGGTCTTTCTTTTTGCACTCACCCTCTCTATACAGCTGTTTTTCTCCACAGTACTTATGAATCATACTGTACATCATACTATATGTTTTACTTGTTCGTTCATCTGTTTCTCTCCTTCTCAACACACTTGAATATAATATCCAAAATGGCAGAATCTCTGTCTGTTGTGTTCACAGTTTTAGCCCTAGAACTTAGTGTGCACTCAATAAATACCTGATGGATGAATAAACACTGGAAATGACCCAAACGGAAAAGTGATTTAGGGGAAGGAGAAGACTGATTAGAAGCCTGTTCCTAGCATTGGCTAAAGCATATATCAGGGTTCAGAACACATTTTTTTTTTCATTTTTTTTTTTTTTTTTACTGTTGCAGTTTAAATGAAGTTTACATTTCAAGTTAGTCTCCTATACAACATTTTATACATACACTGTTATGTGACCCTAATTGCTCTCCCCATATGGTGACAGCACACTCCTCCTTTCCGCCCCTGATTCCCCGTGACCATTCAACCAGCTCCTAACCCTCTCTGCCTTCCCATCTCACCTCTGGACAGAAGCTACCGCTCTGGTCTCTTGTATCTGCTTGAGCTAAGAGGTGCACTCCTCACAAGTATCACTTTCTGTCCCACAGTCCAGTCCAATCCCTGTCTGAGGAGTTGGCCTCAAAAATTGTTTTAGTTCTGGGCAGACAGAGAATCCAGGGTCATGCTTTCTGGGGCGCCTCCAGTCTCAGTCAGACCATTAAGTCTGATCTTCTTACTAGAATTTGAGTTCTGCACCCTATCTTTCTGCGGCTCCATCAGGGACTCTGTTGTGTTCCCTGTCAGGGTGGCCATTGCTGGTAGCTGGGCACCATCTAGTTCTTCTGGTCTCAGGCTGATGAAGTCTCTGGTTTATGTGGCCCTGTCTGTCTCTTGGGCTAATACTTTCCTTGTGTCTTTGGTGTTCTTCATTCTCCTTTACTCCAGGTGGCTGGGACCAATTGATGCATCTTAGATGGCCACTTGCAAGCTTTTAAGACCCCAGATGCTACTCATCAAAGCAGGATACAGAACACTTTCTTAATAAGCTTTGTTATGCCAATTGACCTAGATGTTCCCTGAAAGCATGGTCCCCAGACCCCTACCCCTGCTACTCTCTCGAAGTATTTGATTGTATTCAGGAAACTTCTTAGCTTTAGTTTAGTCCAGTTGTGCTGACTTCCCCTGTAGTGTGTGCTGCCCTTCCCTTCACCTAATTCTTATCTACTATCTAGTTAATAAATAACCCTCACCTTCCCTCGCCACCCTCGTAACCATCAAAGAATGTTTTCTTCTGTGTTTAAACCTTTTCTTGAGTTCTTATATTAGTGGTCTTATACAGTATTTGTCCTTCTGTGACTGACTAAATTCACTCAACGTAATGACCTCCAGCTTCCTCCATGTTATAAGATGTTTCACGGCTTCATCATTGCTGTTTATTGTTGCGTAGTATTCCATTGTGTGGATATACCACAATTTGTTTATCCATTTGCCCACTGATGGGCACCTAGGTTGCTTCCATCTTTTTGCTATTGTGAATAGTGCTGCAATGAACATGGGTGTGCATATATTTATTTGTGTGATGGCTCTTGTTTCTCTAGGATATATTCCAAGAAGCTGGATAGCTGGATAGTATGGTACTTCTATTTGTTGCTTTTTAACGAAGCCCCAAATTGATTTCCAAAGTGTTTGTACTATTTTACTTTTCCACGAACAGTGTATAAGTGTTCCAGTCTCTCTACAACCTCTCCAGCATTTATTATTTTGTGTTTTTTGGATTAATGCTAGCCTTGTTGGGTTGAGATAATATCTCATTGTAGTTTTGATCTGCATTTCTCTAATGGCTAATGATAATGAACATTTCTTCATGTGTCTGTTAGCCGCCCGACTATCTTCTTCCGTCAAGTGCCTGTTCATATCCTTTGCCCATTTTTTAATTGGGTTATTTGTCTTTTTGTTGTTCAGGTTTTGCAGTATCTTGTAGATTTTAGAGATTAGATGCTGATCGGAACTGTCATAGCCAAAAATTTTTTCCCAGTCTGTAGGCTGTCTTTCGACTCTTTTGGTGAAGTCTTCTGATGAGCAATAAGTGTTTGATTTTTAGGAGCTCCCATTTATCTAGTCTCTCTTCTGGTGCTTGTGCATTGTTACTTATGGTTCATATTGTGTTTATGCCATGTATTAGGGCTCCCAGTGTTGTCCCTATTTTTTCTTCCACAATCTTTATCATTTTCAATTTTATATTTAAGTCTTTGATCCATTTTGAGTTAGTTTTTGCGCATGGTGTGAGGTATGCATCTTGTTTCAGTTTTTTGCAGATGGATATCCACTTATGCCAGCACCATTTGTTAAAGAGACTGTCTTTTCCCCAATTA
>NW_004444000.1:8642974-8645160 GCF_000243295.1 Trichechus manatus latirostris | reverse complement strand
TTGGGCCTTTGTCAAATATCAGCTGCTCATAGGTGGATGAGCTTATATCTGGATTCTCAACTTTGTTCCATTGGTCTATGTATCTGTTGTTGTACCAATACCAGGCTGTTTTGACTACCATGGCGGTATAACAGGTTCTAAAATCAGGTAGTGTAAGGCCTCCCACTTGGTTCTTCTTCTTGAGTAATGCTTTATTTATTCGGGGCCTCTTCACTTCAGAAACCATTTTTGATAACTATAATAGAAATTATTCATGTTTATGATTATCAATCAAGAACTGTTATGGAGCATCCATTACGTATAAACAATGCAAATTATCATAAAACAGACTAAGTGCCACAAACAAAACAATCTAGGTAGGGAAAAATGACACTTTTTGGTGTATCAAATTCTAAATGAGATAACTCAGTGCCATACACTATTCCCAAAACATGCTCTTTGGACCAGTGTTATCAATATCATCTGGGAGTTGGTCGGAAATGTGGAATCCCAGCCCTCACCCCAGATCTACTAAATCATGATGGACAGTTTAACAAGATCCCTCAGGTGATCTGGATGCACATTCCTAGAGAGCCTTCAGTGAAGGAGATAGTAAGTTATTTCAGGAATGAGATCTTCTTAGGAAAGGAAGAAGGGAACCCAAAGCATTAGCAGAAAAATAAGGAAATATTTTACTGAAGCTGAATACATGGAAAAAATGGGGAAAGATAGGCTACCAAGATTAGTTAGTTCTAGTACTTGTGAAGCACCTTAAATTATAGGCTACAGATTATGTATATTATTTTGGTAAACCACCAAAGTTTTCTGAAAATAGGGATTACAAGATAAAAGTTGTGTTCTAAAAATGTATTTTAGTAGTAAAATTAGGATGGATTAATCCAACAGGCATTAACTGTGCGTCAACCGTATGTACTATGAGGGGATAAAGGTGAATGAGACGTACTTCCCACTGGTGAGCAGAGTGCAACTCAGAGAGCAAGAGATGTAACTGCTGTTAGTTTTAACGAGGAGTGGGGAGGGGCTAGGGTTGGGGAGAGATCGGTCAGGGAAGCTTTCATGGAAGAAGTGGCTGAGGGCTGAGTCTTACAATAGAAGGAGGATTCCAACAGGTCAAACCAGGGCAGAGAGCAGTTCAGGCAGCAGGGACAGCAGGAGCAAAGGGAAAGTCATGAAGCCATGTGGCACGTTCAGAGCACGAGCAGTCCAGGAGAGGACGCAGAGAGGAAGGCTAGAACAGGAGGCCGGAAAGGGAGGGTGGCTGAAAATGCCATAATAAAATCGAATCAGGAGCTATGTTTTAATGAGGAAAAATTGAAAGATTTTTTGAATTTTAGAAAGGCACTGGGAACTATGCAAATATTTTCATAAAGAGGCTAAAAACAAAATGAGCAAGTTAAGTAGGTTCCCTTAAGCAATTCTCCACCTCAGATCAACCCATCTTTCATCCTGCTCACATAGGTCTTCTGGAAATTCCAATACATTTTTATTTATTCCTATTGTGATAAAAGCAAACGAGAGAGCAAACAATAAGCATGATCTCTCTTCAGTGCTCTATAGTGGGAAGAACTCTGGGTTTTGAGTGAATCCATTCCAGATGCGTTAATCTACTCAACTGCTGGGTCCACAACTTGGCACACAGTAAGTACTATACACGTGTTAGCTACTATTACTAATATTAGCTGTCAGAAGCCTTCACTATGTCCTAGTGTAAACACTCAGGCTAACCTCTTAAGCTTTTGGAGTCTCGGCTGCTTTGTTTAAAAAAAAAGGCGGGGGGGAAGGGTGGGATAGAAAAATATACCTTATACCCACCTCCCTCACAGGGTTGGACTGAGGTTCAAGTTCCAATTTAAATAATGGAAAAAAGTATTCATAAACTCTAAAGCACTTTAAAAATATAACACATTGTGAAGTTTTAGCTGTCTTACCCTGATTTACAGTGAGAAAATATTATCTTGCCTTATATTCAGGGAGAAATCTTCCACAGGCATTCTAGTATTTCTGATTTTAATGTCTGATTCTTAAGAAGTCTTAGCCTTCAGAAGGGGACAAGGAAGCTGGTGATGGGAATCCAAGGTTGAGTAAGGATAGTGTTGATGTGTTGTGAGGTTGCTAACCATTGTCATAGGGCAACATGTGTACTAACTGTTAAATGAGAAACTATTTTGTTCTGTAAGCCTTCATCT
>NW_004444000.1:8616339-8642874 GCF_000243295.1 Trichechus manatus latirostris | reverse complement strand
TGTTGTGGGGTTGTTAACCAATGTCATAAAACAATATGTGTACTACTGTTTCATGAGAAACTATTTGTTCTGTAAGCCTTCACCTGAAGTACAATTTAAAAAAAAAAAAAAGTCTTAGCCTTCAGAACACAAGTAAGCATCTGCTCAACCTGATGACTATTCAACACAGGATTCCATACAGGACAAGTAAACACCTGGACCTATTTTACCCAACACAGAACATCTGGTCACTTCATACTCAAGTGGCATGTAAAGAAATCCGGCTACAAGGGGGCAAAGTGCTGGAAACTCAAAGAAAGAGAAACCAAAAACAATTCAAAAGCAAACATGCAGATAAAGAAAAGAGAATGTAATCAGGCAAAACAATCCAAGAAAGCAAGATACTAGAGGCCCCATTTCCGAAAAGAACACTGCAAAGAATTTTTTTATTTCAAAATCATACTACAAATTCAGGTTAATTTGTTACCTTATAAACTACTTTTTAAATAAACATAAGAATCTCATCAGAGTGACGTCTGATTACTAAGTCCTCCCCCAAGCGAAAGCTTCAGCGACCTCTGGGTCTGCCGACAACAAGAACCGCAACAACAATTGGCCGTGATGCACAAGAAGACAGAGATGTGTGATGCCAACTCCAAGCAACCCTCAGGGAAGCTCCCTCCCCCACGCTGGTCCCAAGAAAATACTGCAATTCATGTGTTTGGTGATATACTGTGATATATATTTATCCTAGTAAATAATATGTTAAACAGGCATCTATATAAACCAAATAAATCTAGTTTCAGCACAGAAACTATAAAAAATGACATGACACAGTAGATAAACGTTAACATCATAAATACTAACAGCTGCCATTTATTAAATATCCAGGGGCTTTAGGCTCTGGACAGGGTGAAGTTAAGGGAGATTACAATCTACTTTTTCCTATTTTGTAAGGAATAAATGTTCACTGTAAAGAATCTGAATAACATAGAATAGAGGGAAAAAATGAAAGGTTTCTGGATATCTCTATAATTCCATTCCCCTGTCTAGTCAAGTATACACCCTCCCAGATCCTCTCCTATTGCATTTACAGTGGGATCATGTTGGACATACTTTTCTGTGATTTGCTTTTTCATTTTACAGCAGATCACAGAAAAAAATTCCCCAGGTTAGTGCATATGCCTCGACCTCATTCTTTCTATTCTTCCACAGTACGGAAGCACCAAGTTTATTTTGTAAATGTGTTTTCCAACATTTCAGTATCAAAGCAATGCTGCAAAGAATCTTCATGTGGCTGAAAGGTATACTACAAAGATGCAGAACGAAATGCTGCCCCTCCTCGACAATCCTAACCACTCAGAAGAACTCTTGCCATGGTGAGCACAGAGAAGTATCTTACTTTTGCTTCTTTATCCCCTTCCAACAGAAACTTTCTATTACTCTACACAAAAGTGTTAGTAAAATCAACTTCAAATATCATAGCTTTTTAAAAGAAAATTTTATTGAATATGATACATTGAGAAAACTGCGTAACGTCTGTGTATAATTCAATGAATTAACCGAAAGCAAAAATTTCTGTACAATCACTCCTTGGATCAAGAGAACATTACCACATTCCAGAATCCTGTCCCACCATCCCAATCATTCACCTCCTCTCCAAAGGTGACCAACAGGCTAACTACTAACAGCACAGCACAGCTCTGAGTGCTCTGATTCCGAACGATATATGTATAATACATACTATACACGTATATATGTGTAATATATGTATACAGAAGTCCCTGGGTGGTGCAAACGGTTAACACGCACAGCTGCTAACTGAAAGGTTGGCAGTCTGAATTCACTCAGAGGCACCTTGGAAGAAAGGCCTGGCAATCTACTTCGAAAAGATCAGCCACTGAAAACCCTATGAAACACAGTTCTACTCTGACACACATGGGGTCTCCATGAGTCAGAGTCAGCTCAGTTGCAACTATTATATACCTAAGAATGGAACTGCAGGGTCATAGGGTATGTGCGTGTCAACTTCAGTAGATAATGTCAAATAATGATTGTCCTGAATTACACTCCCACTAGTAGTACTAGGAGTTCCCACTACTCTACATCTCTGCCAACTTGTGGTATGGTCACTTTTGAATTTCAACCATTCTGGTGGGTATGCACTTGGTGTCAATGAGGTTTTAATTTACATTTTCATAAAGACAAATAAGGTTGAGCATCTTTTCATATGAATCCTGAGCAATTTTTCAAAATTGTACTTCAGATGAAGGTTTACAGAACAAACTAGTTTCTCATTAAACAGTTAGTACACATATTGTTTTATGACATTGGTTAACAACCCCATGACACCTCAACGCTCTCCCTTCTCAACCTGAGTTCCCTATTACCAAGTTTCCTGTCCTCTCCTGCCTTCTAGTCCCTTTAGTGTCGTTTTGTTTTATGGGTCTGTCTAACCCTTGGCTGAAGGGTGAACCTCGAGAGTGACTTCATTACTAAGCTAAAAGGGTGTCCAGGGGCCATACTCTCAGGGTTTCTCCAGTCTGTCAGGCCAGTGAGTCTGGTCTTTTTTTGTGAGTTAGAATTTTGTTCTACATTATTCTCCAGCTCTGTCTGTCCCTCTGTTGTGATCCCGGTCAGAGCAGTCAGTGGTGGTAGCTGGGCACCATCTAGTTATACTGGACTCGGTCTGGTAGAGGCCATGGTAGCTGTGGTCCATTAGTCCTTTGGACTAATCTTTCCCTTTTATCTTTAGTTTTTTTCATTCTCCCTTGCTCCCAAAGTGGGGAGACCAGTGGAGTATCTTAGATGGCCGCTCACAGGCTTTTAAAACCCTAGATGCTACTTACCAAAGCAGAATGTAGAATATTTTCTTTATAAACTATGTTATGCTAATTAAACTAGATGTTTCCTGAGACCATGGTCCTCACAGCCTTCGCCCAACAGTTCGCTCCCTCAGGGAGTCTGGATGTGTCTATGGCGTTTCCATGACCTTGCCTTGTACAAGTTGTGCTGGCTTCCCCACGATTGTGTACTGTCTTACCCTTCACCAAAGTTACCACTTATCCATTGTCTATGTAGTGTTTTCCATCCCCACCCCTCCCCTCCCTTGTAACCATCAAAGATTGTTTCTTTTTGTGTGTAAACATTCTCATGAGTTTTTATAGTAGTGGTCTCATACAATATTTGTGCTTCTGTGATTGACTAATCTCCCTCAGCATAACGTCCTCCAGATTCATCCACGTTACGAGATGCTTCGCAGATTCATCATTGTTCTTTATCTTTGCATAATACTCCATTGTGTGTATGCACCATAGTTTGTTTATCCATTCATCTGCTGATGAGCATCTAGGTTGTTTCCATATTTTTGCTATTGTGAACAATCCTGCAGTGAACATGGGTGTGCATATGTCTATTCGTGTGACAGCTCTTATTTCTCTGGGATATATTCCTAGGAGTGGGATTGCTGGATCATATGGTATTTCTATTTCTAGCTTTCTAAGGAAGCGCTGTATCGTTTTCCAAAACGGTTGTATCATTTTGCATTCCCCCAGCAGTGCATAAGAGTTCCGATCTCCCCACAGCCCCTCCAACATTTGTTATTTCCTGCTTTTTTGATTCATGCCAGTAATGCTGGGTGAGATGGTATCTCATTGTGGTTTTCATCTGCATTTCTCTAATGGCTAGTGATCCCGAGCATTTCCTTATGTGTCTGCTGGCTGCCTGAATGTCTTCTTCAGTGAAATGTCAGATCATTTCCTTTGCCCGTTTTTTAATTGGATTATCTGTCTTTTTTTTGTAGTGGTGTTGGAATTTCTTGTAGATTTTAGAGATTAGACCTTTGTCTGATTTGCAATAGCTAAAATTTTTTTCCAGTCTGTAGGTTCTCTTTTTACTCCTTTGGTGAAGTCTTTTGATGAGCGTAAGTGTTTAATTTTTAGCAGATCCCAGTTATCTAGCTTCTCTCCTGGAGTTTGTGTGTTGTTGGTTATGGTTTGTATCCTGTTAATGCCGTGTATTAGGGCCTCTAGCATTGATCCTATTTTTTCTTTTCTGAACTTTATAGTTTTTGGCTTTATATTTAGGTCTTTGATCCATTTTGAATTAGTTTTTGTACACGGTGTGAGGTAGGGGTCCTGTTCCATTTTTTTGCAGATGGTCACCCAGTTTCGTCAGCACCATTTATTAAAAAGACTGTCTTTTTCCCATTTGATGGACTTTGGGCTGTCGAGCAATTTCCATATTTTCTTCTGAAAAGTACCTGCTCAAGTTTTTCACTCATTTAAAAAAAAAGTCGATTCATCTGTTCTCTTCTTTTTGATTTTTTACGTATTCTGGTTAGGAGACCTTTGTCAGATATGTATACTATAAACATCTTTTCTCACTCTGTGATTGGTCTTTTCATCTTAATAGCATATTATGAAATGAACTGAAGTTTCTTAATTTTAAATAAGTTTAATTATTAAATTTTCCAGTTATGATTAAAGTTTTATGTCTAACCTAAAGTCATGAAGATAGGTCATGAAGATATTCTACTGTATTATCCTCTAAAAGTTTTATTTTACCTGTCACATACAGATCTATGATTTTCCTGGAGTTAATTTCTGTGTATGAGGTTAAACAGGGTCAGGTTTCTCTGTCTTTTTTCTATACAGATGTCGACCTGACTTAGTACCATTTATTGGAACGATTGCCCTTTTTTCAATACTGATCTGTAGTGACACCTTTGTTGTAAATCAAGCATGTGTATGTACACAGGCTTGTTTCTGGACTCTATTCTGTTCACTGATCTATTTATCTATCCTTGCATCAATACTAGTATCTTAAATACTGCACTGTAAGTTTTGACAGCTACTACAGCAAATCTCCCCACTTTTTTGTTGTTCTTCAGAACTGTCTTGGGTATTCTTGACTCTATATTTCCACGTAAATTTTAGAATCGGTCTGTCACTTTCCACAAAAATTGGGGCATTTATCAGTAACTCTCCCCTGCTGAGCTCCGAACTCCAATTTTTGTCCCCTGACCCCTGTGACTTCCTCTACTCTGTCAGTGGATGCCTCTAATGTCTCCACAGGCTGGGCTCACCACTTTGGGTTTCCTTCTCCTATTTGACCTGGGTTCCGTAATTGTTTACTGCTTTATTAACTTTCCAGTGCTTCAGAGAAGTGTTTTTATATTCCTCTCCAACTTTTCTGTTTTGAGAGGGAAAGTATGTCTAAATTTCAGAAGTTCATGTCCCAAAAGTAAACTTTGCTTCCCACTCTCCTTCCTCCCTCCCTCCCTTTTTCTTCCTTTCTCTCTAGTGGAATAGATGGATAATATGGAAAGATGGGGAATTCCAGCACGGAAATTATAAAAAAGAACCAAATGTTGATTCTATACATGAAAACTACGATATGAGAACTGAAGAATCTATTAGATGGGCTTAAGAGAAGGCGACACAGTTCAGAGAGAAGACTCAGTGAACCTGAAGATAGGACAATGGAAAGTATCCAAACTGAAAACAAGAAAGAAAATAGAGTGAGAAAAAAAAAATAGAACAGAGTCTGCAATCTGTTGGACACTACCAAAGTGTATAAACCCATGTGTAAAGGAGAGGAGAGATAGAATTAGACAAAACAAATACTTGAAGAGATAATAGCTGAGAAGATTAAAAACTTTAAGGAAGACATCAATAAGCACGTCCAAAATGCTCAGCGAACTCCAAGCAGGATAAATACACACAAACCATGCTGTCATGGATTGAATTGTGTCCCCCAGAAATATCTGTCAACTTGGCTGGGTCATGATTCCCAGTATTGTATGACTGTGTACCATTCTGTAATCTGATGTGATTTCCTTATGTGCTGTAAACTCTATCACTATGATGTAATAACATGGATTAGCGGCAGTTATACCAATGAGGTATACGAGATTGGATAGTGTTCTAAGCCAATCTCTTTTGAGATACAAAAGAGAGAAGCGAGCAGAGACACACGGGAACCTCATACCATCAGGAAAGCAGTGCCAGGAGTAGAGCACATCTTTTGGACCTGAGGTTCCTGCGCAGAGAAGCTCCTAGACCAAGGGAAGATTGATGACACAGACCTTCCTTCAGAGCTGACACAGAAAGCCTTCCCCTGGAGCTGTAGCCCTGAATTTGGACTTGTAGCCTACTGAACTGTGAGAGAATAAACTTTCCTTTGTTAAAGCCATCCACTTGTGGTATTTCTGTCATAGCAGCACAAGATGACTAAGACAAACGTGCTTTCCCTTCCACTTCCCCCATCTCAATCTCAGCATCTTCCCTCAAACCAGGCCCTACGGTGGCTGAACTAAAGGTCAATTTCATATAAACAAGCTTTCACCTTTCTTCCTCTTTCTTCTCTTTGTTTTTCGTTTTTCCTGTCTCTCTCAATCTCTCACTTTATTTTTAATGTACCATGGATACTTGCTATCTCAATTAGGACACTGTGACTAATTAATTTTATTTTTGTATATGAAGATAATTGAACATATTGAGAACATTAAGAACAGGCCCAAGAAGACACATTTTCTATTAACCTTGTTGTGTAATAGTATAGGGAGCTTTAAAATTTTAGTCTCAAACTATAGGTGCTTCTTTCAGATTTAGCAAAAAGCAGTGACAGATGGCAATGTTAAAAATAAATAGAACATTCAAGTTGTTTATACTGTAGGCTAAGACAATTTTAAACTGTGAAACAAGCCTGAAGCTGACAGAATTCACATTTTCCTTTTCAAAATGTATTAAGGGTGCACACTTCCAACTCTGCAATGCTGCTCTCAAAAATTAAAAGACAAAATACTAGTTTTTGAGGGTGATCTAGTTTTTAAAATATTTTTATTCATATAAAATTAACAATGAACGGAAACCTGTTTTTCAAAACTATCAACAGCTAATGAACTTTCCCAAGTTTTAAAAACTTCCGGAGGTTATCACTGTTAAAAGTGTCAGTTTTCCATTCAGAATTTGAGAAAGTATTTGGTAGATACAGTTTATTTTAATAGCATTATTAAAATAATTTTAAAAACTCACTTTACGGTACATCTTCAAGTCAAAATTATCTAAGATGATATTTAGTAGCTAATAATACTTTACACCACAGAAAAATGCATAAAAGCAATGTACAAGAAATCACAATAAATTTTTGATGTTAAATCTTAATACCATCAAAGCAGTGAACAAAAATTTAAAAAAATGATCATCTCAATAGACAGAAAAAACATTTGACAAAATCCAACATTATTTCATGATAAAAACGCTAAACAAACTAGGAATGTAAGGGAACTTTCTCAACTTGACAAAGGATGCCTATGAAAAACCCACAGCTAACATCATACTTAATGGTGAAAGAATGGATGTTTTCTCCCTAAGATAAGGAACAAGACAAGGGTGTCTGCTCCCCTCACTTCTACTCAACATTTTACTGGAGGTTCTAGACAGGCCATTTAGGTGAGAAAAAGAAGTAAAAAATGGCATCTAGATTGGAAAAGAAGGAGTAAAACTACCTGTCTTCGCAGATTACATGACCTTGTATGTGGAAAATCCTAAGGAATCCACTAAAAAACTTAGAACTAATAAATAAGTTCAGCAAGGTTGCAGGATGTAAGATATAATCAATTCTATGTCTATGCACTTGCAATGAACAATCCAAAAATGAAATTAAGAAAACAATTCCCTTTATAATAGTACCAAAAAGAAAAAAGCACATAGGAATATATTTAATAAAATAAGTGAAAAACTTACACTCTGAAAACTATAAAACATCGTTGAAAGAAATCAAAGACCGTCTAAATAAATGGCAAAACATCCCCTGTTCATGTACTGGAAAATTTAATATTGTTAAAATGGCAATATTCCCCAAATTTATCTACAGATTCAACTCAATTCCTATCAGAATCCTAGGTATCTTCTTTATAGAAATTGACATACTGATTCTAAAATTCAATATGAAATTGCCAGGGACCCAGAATAGCCAAAAACAATCTTGAAAAAGAACAAAGTAGGAAAATTCGTACCTCCTGCTTTCAAATAGCAACCAAGACAATATGATACTGGCATGAGGGTACACATATAGTCCAACAGAACAGAACTGAAAGTCCAGAAAAAAACCCATGTATCTATTAGTCAACTGGTTTTCAACAAGGGAGTCAAGATAATTCAATGGGGAAGGAATAATCTCTTAAACAAATGGTGCTCGGACAACTGAATATCCATGTGTAAAAGAATGAAGTTGGACCCCTACACCTCACACATACACAAAAATGATCTCAAAATGGGTTGAAGATTTAAATGTAAGTGCTAAAACTATAAATGACTTAGAAGAAAATATAGGAGTAAATCTTCATGACCTTGGGATAGGCAAAGCCTTCTTAGACTAACACCAGAAGAATAAGTGACAAAGGAAAAAATAAACTGGGCTCCATCAACATTAAAAAAACTTTTATGCTTCAATGGGCACTATCAAGAAAATGAAAGACCCATAGAATGGAGAACATATCTGCAAAGCATTTTATCTGATAAGAGACCTGTATCTAAAATATATAAAGAACTTTTACAACTCAATAATAAAAATAAGCAAAGGATCTGAATAGACATTTCTCCAAAGAAGATATAAATGGCCAAAAAGCACATAAGAAGATGCTCGACATTATCAGCCATCAGAGAAATGCAAGCCAAAACTACAATGAGATACCACTTTACACCTACTAAAATGGCTGCTGGAGCCCTGACGGCACAGGGGTTAACAGCTTGGCTGCTAACCAGTTTGAATCCACGGCCTCTCCTTGGAAACTCTACGGGGCGGTTCTACTCTGTCCTATAGGGTCGCTATGAGCCGGAATCGACTCCACAACAATGGGTTTAAGCTGGCTACTAAAAAAAAAAAAACAAATGAAAAACAAATAGCAAGTGTTGGTGAGGATGTGGAAAAATTAGAAGCCTCATATACAGTGTTGGGAGGGTTATAAAATGGCACAATTGCTTTGAAAAACAGTCTAGCAGTTCCCCCAAAAAGTTACAAATAGAGTTACCATATGATCCAGCAATTCCACTCCTTGGTGGAGTGGAGAAATAAAAATATACATCTACACAAAACGGTATACATGAACGATCATAGCAATATTATGCATAATAGCCAAAATGAGAAATAACCCAAATGACCATCAGCTGATGAATGGATAAATAAAATGTGGTATATTCATACAACAGAATATTATTCAGCCATAAAAGGGATCAAAGTACTAATACATGCTACAACATGTACTGGATGAACTTGAACGAAAGGCCTGGTGATCTGCTTCCATAAAGACTGAAGTCAAGAAAACACCATGGCACACTTCTACTCTGTAACATATGGAGGCGCCGTGAGTGAAAACTGACTCATCAGCAATGGGTTTGGTTTTAGTTTACCTAAATACCATACAAGACAAGATGGTTTGGTGTTAGCTTTTAGGGCAGAAGTGGGACAATGCAAAACAAGAAAAAAAATAAACTTTTTTTTTCTTTCCTAACTGTTACACACAGGTCCTAAATCTTGAAAATACTTTTAAGGAAAACAGTCCATCTAAATCCTGAGGCCCAAGATTTTTTTTTTTTTTTTGCTTTCTATAGGCGAGGACCGGGACGTTTGGAGGAAATGTAATACAATTAGGCAAAGTAAACTTGATTACATCCTCATTCCTCCAAAGCTTGTAAGTCTTTGTTTTTATGTTGTTTTTTAAAAAATTTACATTGGATTAAAAAGTTTCAAACTAGGTATTCTGTAGAATCTTTCTGAGATGAAATCACCTCAATAAATAAATAAGAAAAAATGCATTTTCTTGATTTTTATCCCCTGCGACATTGCCTTACTTATTTGGAAAATACTTCACATATTTGTAGAGCACTGTAAGTATACTATGTAAATAATAAGAAATACTCTTTAAAATAGCTTTGATGTTCATAAAAACTGATAAAATACACATTTCCTTCATCTATTAATTTTCAGTTACTCATATCATCTCTGTTAGTTCTTTAAACCTCCATTTTTTAATCATTTTATTCAGTTATAAGCTATACTTCTACTGTACAATTGAGAAAGCAAATAATGACACAGTTTAATGGAGCAAAATCCTCTAAAGACTTGAATGTGTATAAACCTATGTGAAATGAGCAATAGGGAAATAAGAACACACTAAAAAACAAAATCACACGTACAGTATATCAATAAATGCAAAGAACAGCAAAACAAGATATGTACTCTACTGGAAAATGTTATCTTTAATCAGTTCATAAAATAACCACATTGAAGAAAAAATGCACTCACCTGGTTTTGGCACAGAGTTGGTCACTGACTGGGGAACCTTCTGGTTAATTAACTCTACACAGTGTCCAGGGAAGAGTCCCACCTGTAAAAGGAATGAGGCAAAGAGAGGACTCTGAACCAGAGAAGAGACCAGTATGTGAGCATTGCCAATTGAATTCCAGTAATGTACTCCACAGTCCCTCCCAAATGATTCTATTCTTCCAAGATTGTAAATAACAGATCTGCCAACTATACAAACAAAAAATAAAACAATCTGTTGCTAAGAGTACACAGTTATGTGTTTTATTTGTCCAACTATCAACGTAAGTCTTCTTTTTTAGATTTTTAATGTTCCAAGCCTTTTCTACACCAATTATTTAATCTGATAAGCTATGGATGCAGAAGGTATAATTTTTACCTCTTTATAATTTATTTTGCTGAAATACCAATCTGGTTGTGTTGATATCAACTTATTATGCTTACTATCTTCTCTATGACTTTTTAAAAAATCAACATTAAGCCACAATTCATTTTTTTTTTTTTTTTTGAGAATTTTCTCTTCCACAAACTTCATGAAAAATGAGTTAGGATTAAAAATAAATTTGTGAAACCATCAGTGATATAAAAAGCCTAGTTAGTCACTGCTGTAAGAGCTGGTAATGGGTGGGTAAGGGGAAAGTAAGAGAGGGGAAAACAGCCAAGTTCAGCAGTGGCAACAGACACTGGATCTTGAAAACACCACCCTGACCTTGTAGGAGAACTGCTTGTGTGGTAGAATCCTAAGAAGTTGTATTAAAAAAAAAAAAAAAAAAAATCTGAGCTCCATATCACCCAGCAATACTGCACGGCCAGGGACCACAAGCCAGCGGGATGAGTGCAGAGGTTAACAGTCTGGAAACAAAAGTAAGAAGCAAACCATGACCAATATTTAGAGATGTCTCCTGAGACAGGAACATAACTGGGCGGCCCTACAGCAGATGTTAAAGCTGAAACATGAAAACAACATCACTTTGTACACTGCTCTGTTGACAGACTCTGGGGAACAACGGGATGGTCTTCCAAAAGTATGAGTCATTGTCAAGTTCTGAGCTGTATAATTTCCATCTGTGTGGGATCACTTTCACATACTCATTTGCTGCATTCTTATTTCAATTTCTGGATCAGTGTTCTATAGCGGTTCTTAAATTATGAAGATGTAACCAGCTATCATGAGCTAAAAAGAGTTTATTAATAAATTATGAAATCTGCTTGAAAAGATTTGAATTTAGGATTCTTAAAGGCTCTATGCATTGCCTTCCAAAGCAATGCTCAGGGATTTGTTTTATTGGTGAGATCCTATAGCACATTCTATTCAACCTCCTATTTAACTAAACAAGTAGAAATTCTTCCATGATTGGCTAGGACCCACTAAGAACCAACTGGAAAAATACTCATCACCTCTTACACAAACCAGCTGTCATGAGGAGTGTGGCCTAATGGTTCATGGCGCAGACTCACGAGTAAGAGCACCTGGGTTCAATTCTAGATTTGCCACCTGCAGGCTCACATTTCTAACCTAACCACTCTGTGCTTCAGTTTCTTCATCGAAACATAACAATAGTCCCTATCTCACAGAATTAAGTGGATTAGTGTAAGTAAAATGCATATAGTAAGCACTCACAAACGTTACCTATTATTAGCCCATCACCACTCATCTGTCAGTTTCTCGTACTGCGGTGGCTTGTGTGTTTCTGTGATGCTGGAGGCTATGCCACCAGAATTTCAAATACGAGCAGGGTCACCCATGGTGGACAGGTTTCAGCAGAGCTTCCAGATCAAAACAGACTAGGAAGAAGGACCTAGTGGTCTACTTCTGAAAAAACTGGCCAGTGAAAACCTTATAAAAAGCAGTGGAACACTTGTCTGATACAGTGCTGGAAGATGAGCCCCTCGGGCTGCTGCAACGAGGGGCTCAAGCGTAACGATTGTGAGGATGGCATGGGCAGGGGATGGCACAGGACTGGGGTAGTGTTTTGTTCGGTGGTACACAGGGTCACTATGAGTTGGAGCCAACTCGATGGCACCTAACAACAACAAGATTATTATCCCAGTATGTAGGATACTAGAACGCCTAGAAGGCTCTAGTCTCCCCCCATCAACTGGATATGACACATAATACTTGCCATCTTTTGCATGTGTGCTTAAATTTCCTCACTCTCAAATAGCATTCTTTCCATAAAATTCTCATTCAATTTCTAAACATTTTCTGCAGTCTGGTATAGAGAAAGTACCTAGCCTAGTTTCTAAACTCTAGTTATCTTTTAGCAAACAATAAAAATCAGTTTTCTATCACTTCCTCACAAAGCCTGAACAAAAGAGCTTAAGAAAATTCTTTGGGGAACTATATCAAATATATTACTTACTTCTTCACCTTTTAAATTTGTCTCAACACATGAGGTTTAAGTACATGGGAGAAAACGCTATTGCACATCTAACACCTACCTCCAATCCTGTCTCTCTTGCCTGCCTTCATTATGAGCTGTAATATTACCAAATACTAGCTAAATATTCAGTAACATTCTAATACTCAGTTTCCCGAACTTCTTGCATCCAGTTGTAGTCAAGGCACGTGTCAACACAACTCTCTCTCTTCTCCTTCTCTCTGCTATGAATACAGACGTCATGTCGGTGCTGCAGTAGCTACTACTTGACCTTTACAGAATCTTAGACACTCTGGCCTGATATCATTAAGCTGCTGACTCAACAGTACCAATCAGCCACCTTTTCTGTTTCTTGCAGCCAAATGCATTCCTAACTGTTAAGGAATCTTTAATGAAATCTATTTGTGAAAGGCAAACAGATTCTATTTTCCAGTCATAAAATTTCCATCATAAAAATGAAACTATGTTATCTTGAAAATACTATACACAAGAATGTAACCAACCCTAATGTCTAGATAATGAACCTATATACTTTTCTGGTGAAACACTAATGCTTGAAATAATTATACTTAACCTAATATTTCACCTAATGCAAATAATTCTAGTAAGCTCAAAATGTCAGAAGTTAGAAGTGACTGGACCTCCGGCAATACGATCTTTGATCTATATCATCCTGTTTCATATTTTATTCTTTCTGCAACAATGGCAATTTCTAAAGCTTTTTAAAATTTATACGGCTGGGAAGGACAAGGGGAATTGCAGGGGTCAAAACGAGATTCAACTCTAATAAGAGGATGGAAGAGAATGAAAAGAACAGCATTTAGGGCCCATGGGGGTAGAGAAAATGATGATGAAAATACACTGATAGAAGGAAAAAGACAACTTAAAGATAAGTCTGGAACACATCAGGTGTTCCAGGGAATGAGTTTACAGAGCGAGAGGGGATCTTCAATTTGGGAGTTTGTTTCCCAAGGGTTTGGGATACAGTGAGAAGCCAGAGATGCTACTATATCCCGTGGCGTGCTGGTAAATGTTTAACAAAGAGCTCTCCAGGGTGGGGAAACATCTGGATTTACAGCATTTGCCAGTGTCCAGGGTGCAAATACTCCCATCCTGGCTGATTTCAAGCTACCAACACGAAAGCACTGAACACAGAGTGGAAAAAGATGCCGAGCAGCAGGCTGTTACATCATTTCTACCATACGGATCAACTAGGTATAAATAATCTTCAGAACATAAACAACAGTAAATGTGGTAAAATAATTACAAAAATTGTCTGATAATTTATTACCTTTGTTTTTAATACCATTCATTTAATTGTAAATTTATATATTTTAATTTTTAAAAATGGCTGTGTTTAACCACTGGACCTCAAAATACCTGAACATTTAAAAACTTTCTCCAGCTCACCACTGATTTATATCTAGACATTTGGTCCTGTTCCTGTCCCACCTTTAGTAGCTCTGACAGGTTCCCACCTTACACAGGTTCTGGCTTTTGCAGGTTTTACTGTATATACCTCATCCTCTGACTCAAAGAGAATAAGAAGAAAACATCTAAAGGGAACAAACTGCAACTGGACTCCTCTGATCTTCTACCTTAAGGATATCCTCAAATTATAAAGAAAACCAGGTTTGGCTTCAAAAATGAGTATACTGAACCTTAGAATGTTAGCTAAGAAGCTACTTCTATAAAATAAGCCTGGAGCTTCAGTAACATTAGGCATCTAAAAGAAACACTGCTTAACAAACAACAGACACTAAGTCTACCTCTAACTCTCTCTGAACCACCAGACAGCCAAGCAAAACCTAAAAAGGACTTTCAACATAACAACAATGCACTAATCATTGACTTAAAAAAAAATTCCTATTCCTGTTGGTGGGAATGTGGAGAAATTGGAACCATCACCCATTGTTGGAGGGAATGTGGAGAAATTGGAACCCTCATCCGTTGTTGGCAGGAACGCAAAATGGTACAGCCAACGTGGAAACCAGTCTGGAGGTTGCTGAGAAAACCAGAGGTAGAGCTGCCGTCTGACCCAGCAGTCCCACTCCTAGGTTTGTCCCCAGGGATCTAAGAGAAGTAACGTGAACAGACACGCCCACCTACGTCCATCACAGCACTAGTCACGATAACAGATGGGAACGACCTCAGTGCCCACCAACGGATGAACGGACAGGAAAATGTCGTACGTAAACACAACAGAATACCACTCGGCCACAAGCAAAAATAAGTTCCCAAAACATCTTGGAACCTGGGTAAGTCTGGAGGACATTATGTTGAATGAAATAAGTCCATCACAAAAAAACAAATACTGTATGTATTCACTTTCATGAAATGACAGGAAGAGGTAAATCTGCAGAAACTAAGGTTCATTAGTGGTTACCAGGGATGGGGGAGAGGCAGATTCATTTTCTAGATAGCAGACCCTTGTTAATTCTGATGATGGGAAAGGTAACACTGAATGAGGGTGAAGTGTGCACAGCTTCACAAAGGTAAACAATATAACTAAAAGGTACACAAGAAAAAAGGGGCCCCTGCTAACTGCTATGACACACGTAATTTTGAAACCACCACCAAAACATGTATGTGCAGGTATATGTGTATGTAGGCAGGCATCTGTGTGTATAGATATGTATATGTGAGTATCTGTGTATATGTATAGGTGTATGTATACATACATACTGCAGGACTCTGAGACTTTTACCCTGAGATATTCTTCAAACCTAGAACTAAAATTAACCCAATGTCACCTTGTAGGTAAATAACAGATTCGTTCACAAACTCATGACTATCACCTATAAGTACTGTGCTCCTTTTAAAAATCACCTATGAGACCCCAAATGGACAACAATTACTTTAAAACAAAGACGAGAATGTAAAGGGGACAGGGAAACTAGATTAAGGGAAATGGAACAACTAGAACATGAATAATGAGAACGTCTCACGTTGTGAAGAATGTAGCCAAACTCACTGAACAATCTGTGTAGAAATTATTGAATGGGAACCTACACTGCTGTGTAAACCTGCACCAAAAACACAGCATTACTTTTAAAAACTCCTACTCCAATGGTTTATTTATTTATTTAACTTATGGCTATTGAAACTGTAGGGTTCTTGGCACTGCAAAAACATTTTTCCCCCAAGATACCATGCAACTTTTTTTTTTTTTAAATAAATTCTACTGTGCTTTCAGTGGAAAATTAAGAGCTCAACTTAGTTTTTCTTTCAAATGTTTATGCCCATATTGTTTTGTGACATTGGGTGCAATCCCCACCATGTGACAGCATTGTCCCCCTTTCCACCCAGGATCCCTGGGTGTGTTCCTCCAGTTCCTATCCCCTTCTTCTCATCTTGCCCATTTCGTCTCCTACACTTGACTGAACTAAGCAGCACATTCCTCACCTGTGTTACGGTTTGTTTGATAGGCCTGTCTAATCTTAGTCTGAAAAGTAGGCTTTGGGAGTGGTTGCAGTTCTGAGTTAGCAGAGTGTCTGGGGACCACAGCCTCGGGGGTTCCTCCCGTCTCCGTCAGACCAGTTAGTCTGGTCTTTTTTCCTGAATTTGAACTTGCTCTATGTTTTTCGCCTGCACTGTCCAGGACTATCTGCTGTGATCCCTGTCAGGGTGGTCACTGGTGGTGGAACGGTCACCCTCTAGTTCTGGCCGCAGGCTGGTGGAGCCTCTGGCTCACGTGGTCCTTTAGTCCTCTGGGCTAATATTTTCCTTGTGCATTTGGTTTTCTTCATTTTCTTTGCTCAGGACAGGATGTGACCAATAAATGTATCTTAGATGGCCACTCGCAAGCTTTTAAGATCCCAGACACCACTCACCAAAGTAGGATGTAGAACATTTTCTTTACGAATTATGTTATGTCAGGGGCCGTAACGGTACAGTGGTTAAGAGCTCAGGCTGCTAACTAAAAGGTCAGCAGTTTGAATCCACTAGCTGCTCACTGGAAACTTTATGGGGCAGTTCTACTCTGTCCCATATGGTCACTATGAGTCAGAATCAACTCGATGGCAATAAATTTTTGGTTTTGGTTATGTTACACCAATTGGCCTAAATGTCCCCTGAGACTATGGTCCTCAGACCTCAGCCCTAGCAACTTGGTCTCTCAAGGTGTCTAGATGTATCTAGGAAGCAACTATGCCTTTGCCTTTGTCAAACTATGCTGACTTCCCCTATATTGTGTGTTGTATTTCCCTTCACCAAAGTTACCATTTGTCTTCTATCTAGTTAGTGATTTCTCCTCCACTCCCAACCCCATCCTCGTAACCATTAAAGACTGATTTTTTCTGTGTAGAAATGTTTTCTTGACTTTTTGTAATAGTGGTCTCACAAAATATTTGTCCTTCTGTGATTGACTTATTTCACTCAGTATAATGCCCTCCACTTTCACCCATGTTGTGAGATGCTTTGAGGATTCATCCTTCTTTACTGCTGTGTAGTATTCTATTGTGTGTATATACCATAATTTGTTTATCTGTTGATGGGCACTTAGATTGTTTCCATCTTTTTGCTATTGTGAATAGTGCTGCAATGAACATGGTGTGCCTAAGTCTACTCATGTGACGGCTCTTATGTCTCTAGGATATATTCGTAAGAGTGGGATTCCTGGATCATATATTATTTCTATTTCTAGCTTTTGAGGAAGCATCATACTATTTTCTATAGTGATTGTACCATTTTACATTCCCACAAGCAGTACCTAAGAGTTCCCACCTTCTCACAACCTCACCAACATTTGTTATTTTCCGTTTTTCGGATTAGTGCCAGTATTGTCGGGGTGAGATAGTATCTCATTGTACTTTCGATCTGTATTTCTCAAATGGCTAATGATTGCAAGCATTTCTTCATGTCTTTGTTAGGCACCTGAAGCATCTGTTCATATCATTTGCCTATTTTTTAATTGGATTATTCCTCTTTTTCATTTAGGTGTTGAAGTGTTTTGTAGATTTTAGAGATTAGAACCTTGTCAGATACGTCATAGCCAAAAATTGTTTCCCAGTCTGTAGGTTCTCTTTTTCCTTAAATCACTGAAATATATATTTATTTATTTATACATGTATTCATACATACATATTTACATACATTCTTTTTTTTTTTAATTCTGCTTTAAGTGGACCTTTACAGTTTGAGTTATTTCTTATACAAAAATTTATACACACATTGTTATGTGACCCTAGTTGCTCTCCCTATAATGTGACAACACACTTCTCCTTTCCACCCTGATGTCCTGTGTCCCTTCAACCAGCTCCTGTCCTTTTCTGCCTTCTCATCTTGCCTCTGGACAGGAGTTGGCCAATTTAGGCTCATGGATCTACTTGAGCTAAGAAGCACACTCCTCACAAGTAGCATTTTCTGTCCCACAGTCCAGTCTAATTCTTTGTCTGAAGAGTTGGCTTCAGGAATGGTTTTACTTTTGGGCTAACAGAGTCCGGGGGCCATATCTACCTGGGTCCCTCCAGTCTCAGTCAGACCATTAACTTTGGTCTTTTTACTAGAATTTGACATCTGTACCCCACTTATCTCCTGCTACATCAGGGACTCTGTTGTGTTCCCTGCCAGGGCCTTCACTGGTGGAAGATGGGTACTATCTACTTCTTCTGGTCTCATGCTTATGGAGTCTCTGGTTTATGTGGCCCTTTCTGTCTCTTGGGCTAAAATTTTCCTTCTGTTTCGTGTTCTTCATTCTCCTTTATTCAGGGTGGGTCAGGACCAAAGGATGCATCTTAAGAGGGCTGCGTGCCTAAATGCTTCAATCAACCAACTTGATCTCATAGACATATACTGAACACTCCACCCAACAGCAGCCAAGTGTACTTTCTTTTCCAATGCACATGGAACATTCTCCAGAATAGACCACATATTAGGCCATAAATCACACTGTAACAAAATCCAAAACATCGAAATATTACAAAGCATCTTTTCTGAACATAAAGCCATAAAATTAGAAATCAACAACACAAAAAGCAAGGAAAAAAAATCAAACACATGGAAACTGAACAACACCTTGCTCAAAAACTACTGGGTTATAGAAGAAATTAAGGAGGGAATAAAGAAATGCATAGAGTCAAACAAGAATGAAAACACATCCCACCAGAACCTTTGGGACACAGCAAAAGCAGGGCTCAGAGGTCAGTTTACAGCAATAAATGCACACATCCAAAAAGAAGAAAGGGCCATAATCAAAACATTAACACTACAACTGGAACAAGTAGAAAGAGAGCAGCAAAAGAAGCACTCAGGCGCCAAGAGAAAGGAAATAGTAAGAATTAGAGTACAATTAAATGAAATACAGAACAGAAAAACAATTGAAAGAGTTAACAAGAACAAAACCTGGTTCTCTGAAAAGATCAAGAAAATTGATAAACCACTGGCCAAACTGACAAAAGAAAAACAGGAGAGGAAGCAAATAATCCGAATAAGAAATGAGATGGGTGATATCACAACAGACCCAACTGAAATGAAAAGAATATTAACAGAATATTATGAAAAACTGTACTGTAACAAATTTGAAAACCTAGAGGAAATGGACAAATTTCTAGAAACTCACTACCTACCTAAACTAACAAAAAGAGAAGTAGAACAACTAAATAAACCCCTAAGAAAAGAAGATATTGAAAAGGTACTTAAAAAAAACTCCCAACAGAAAAAAGCCCCAGCCTGGATGGCTTCACTGGAGAATTCTACCAAATTTTCAGAGAAGAGTTAACACCACTACTACTAAAGGTATTTCAGAGCATAGAAAATAATGGGATACTCCCGAACTCATTCTATTAAGTCAGCAAAACCATGATACAAAAACCAGGTAAAGACACCACAAAAAAAGAAAACCACACCAATATCCCTCATGAACACTGACGCAAAAATCCTCAACAAAATTCTAGCCAATAGAATTCAGCAACATATCAAAAAAATAATTCATCATGAATCAGGTGGGATTTACACCTGGTATGCAGAACAGCTCAACATTAGAAAAACAATCAATGTAATTCATCACATAAATAAAAGACAAGAACCACATGATCTTATCAATCGATGCAGAAAAGGCATTTGACGAAGTCCAACACCCATTCATGATAAAAACTCTCAACAAAATAAGAATAGAAGAGAAATTCCTCAATATAACTAAGGGCATTTATACAAAGCCAACAGCCAACATCATCCTAAATGGAGAGACTTTGAAAGCATTCCCCTTAAGAATGGGAGCCAGATAAGGATGCCCTTTATCACCACTCATATTCAACATTGTGCTGGAGACCCTAGCCAGGGCAATTAGGCTAGAAAAAGAAATAAAGGGCATCCAAACTGGGAGGGAAGAAGTCAAAGTATCTCTATTTACAGAAGATATGATCTTATACACAGAAAACCCTAAAGAATCCACAAGAAAACTACTGGAGCTAATAGAAGATTTCAGCAAACTTTCAGGATACAAGATAAACACACAAAACTCAGGTGGATTCATTTACACCAACAAAAAGAACGTCAAAGAGGAAATCAACAAATCAATACCATTTACAACAGCCCCCAAGAAGATAAAATACTTAGGAATAAATCTAACCAGAAACGTAAAAGACCTATACAATGAAAACTACAAGCTACTACTGCAAGAAACCAAAAGAGACCTGCATAAGTAGAAAAACATACCATGTTCATGGACAGGTAGACTCAGTATTGTGAAAATGTCAACTCTACCCAAAGTGATCTACAGATACAATGAAATCCCAATCCAAATTCCAAAGGCATTTTTAATGAGATGGAGAAACAAATAAGCAACTTCATATGGAAAGGGAAGAGGCCCTGAATAAGTAAAGCATTACTCAATAAGAAGAACAAAGTGGGAGGCCTCACACCACCTGATTTTAGAACCTATTATACCGCCATGGTAGTCAAAACAGCCTGGTACTGATACAACAACAGACACATAGGCAATGGAACAGAACTGAGAATCCAGACATAAATTCATCCACCTATGAGCAGCTGATATTTGACAAAGGCACAAAGTCCATTAACTGGGGAAAAGACAGTCTCTTTAACAAATGGTGCTGGAATAACTGGATATCCATCTGCAAAAAATTGAAACAAGACCCACACCTCACACCATGCACAAAAACTAACTCAAAATGGATCAAAGACTTACATATAAAATCGAAACTGATGAAGATCATGGAAGAAAAAATAGGGACAATGCTAGGAGCCCTAATACATGGCATAAACAGAATACAAACCATAAGTAACAATGTACAAGCACCAGAAGAGAAACTAGATAACCAGGAGTTCCTAAAAATCAAACACTTATGCTCATCAAAACACTTCACCAGAAGAGTAAAAAGACAACCTACAGACTGGCAAAAAAATCTTGGCTATGACAAATCCGATCAGCATCTAAGCTGTAAAATCTACAAAATACTGCAAAACCTCAACAACAAAGAGACAAATAACCCAATTAAAAAATGGGCAAAGGATATAAACAGGCACTCCGCCAAAGAAGATATTCAACTGGATAACAAACACATGAAGAAATGCTCACGATCATCAGCCATTAGAGAAACGCAGAACAAAACTACAATAAGATATCATCTCACCCCAACAAGGCTAGCATTAATCCAAAAAACACAAAATAATAAATGCTGGAGAGGCTGTGGAGAGACTAGAACACTTACACACCATTGGTGGGAATGTAAAATGGTACAACCACTTTGGAAATCGATTTGGTGCTTCCTTAAAAAGCTAGAAATAGATGTACCATACGATTCAGCTATCCTGCTCCTTGGAATATATCCTAGAGAAATAACAGCTGTCACACAAATAGATATGTGCACACCCATGTTCACTGCAGCACTGCTTACAATAGCAAAAAGATGGAAACAACCTAGATGCCCATCAACGGAAGAATGCATAAACAAATTATGGTATATCCACACAATGGAATACTACGCAACAATAAAGAATAATGATGAAGCCGTGAAACATCTTATGACATGGAGGAATCTGGGGGTCATTATGCCAGGTGAATCTAGTCAGTCACAAAAGGACAAATACTGCATAAGACCACTATTATAAAAACTCAAGAAAAGGTTTAAATGCAGACGAAAACATTCTTTGATGGTTAAAAGGGTGGGGAGGGAGGGTGAGAGTTATTTACTAACTAGATAGTAGATAAAAATTATCTTAGGTGAAGGGAAGGACAGCACACACTACAGGGGAAGTCAGCACAACTGGACTAAACCAAAGCTAAGAAGTTTCCTGAATATAACCAAGCACTTTGAGAGACAAAGTATCAGGGGCAGGGGTCTGGGGACCATGCTTTCAGGGGATATCTAGGGCAATCGGCATAACAAAGTTTATTTAAAAAATGTTCTGCATCCTACTTTGGTGAGTAGCATCTGGGGTCTTAAAAGCTTGCAAGCAGCCATCTAAGACACATCAATTGGTCCTAACCACCTGGAGTAAAGAAGAATGAAGAACACCAAAGACACAAGGGAAGTAGTAGCCCAAGAGACAGAAAGGGCCACATAAACCAGAGACTTCATCAGCCTGAGACCAGAAGAACCAGATGGTGCCCGGCTACCACCAATGACCACCCTGACAGGGAACACAACAGAGAGTCCTGGATGGAGCAGGAGAAAGGTGGGGTGCAGAAGTTAAATTCTAGTAAGAAGACCAGACTTACTGGTCTGACTGAGACTGGAGGATCCCCAGAAGCATGGCCCCTGGATTCTCTATCAGCCCAAAACTAAAACAATTTCTGAAGCCAACTCTTCAGACAGGGATTGGACTGGACTGTGGGACATAAAGTGACACCCGTGGGGAGTGTGCCTCTTAGCTCAAGTAGATACAAGAAACTAAATGGGCAGCTTCTGTCCAGAGGTGGGATGGGAAGACAGGGTTAGGAGCTGGTTGAATGGACATGGGGAGTCAGGGGTAGAAAGGAGGAGTGCACTGTCACCGTATGGGGGAGCAATTAGGGTCACGTAACAATGTACGTATAAATTTTTGTTTGGGAGACTAACTTGAAATGTAAACTTCATTTGAACTATAAAAATAAGAAAATAAATAAATTTAAAACAAAAAGAGGGCCGCCTGCTAGCTTTTAAAGCCCCAGACGCCACTCACCAAAGTGGGATGCAGGACATTTTCTTAAGAAACTTTGTTATGCCAACTGACCAAGATGTCCCCTGTAACCATGGTCCCCAGACCCTCGCCTCTGCTACTCTCTCCCTCGAAGTGTTCGGTTGTATTCAGGAAACTTCTTAGCTTCTGATTTAGTCCAGGTGTGCTGACTTCCCCTGTAGTGCACTGTCCTTCCCTTTACCTAACATAATTCTTGTCTACTAGATAGTTAGTGAATAGTCTGCTCTCTCCCTTCTCATCCTCATAACCATCAAAGAATGTTTTTCTCTGTGTTTAAACCTTTTCTTGAGTTCTTATAATAGTGGTCTCAAACAATATCTGTCCTTTTGTGACTGACTAATTTCACTCAGCATAATGCATTCTAGATTCAATGATCTTATGAGATATTTCACGGCTTCATTGTTGTTCTCTATCGTTGCATACTATTCCACTGTGTGAATATACCATAATTATTTTATCCATTCGTCCACTGATGGGCACCTAAGTTGTTTCCATCTTCTTTTTCCTATTGTGAACAATGCAGCAATAAACATAGATGTATGTATCTATTTGTGTGACAGCTCTTATCTCTCTAGGATATATTTCAAGGAGTGGGATTACTGGATCCTACGGTACCTCTATTTCCAGCTTTTAAAGGAAGTGCAACATCAATTTCCAGGAACTCCGGTCAGAGAGGAGGGTACGGGCAGCATTTAGGAAGCGCAGCAGGGGACTTCCGGCAACATGGCACTCTAGGCAGAAGCACCACGCAGTCCCTCTACAGCAAAGATCCGAAAAGCTAAGCCAAACAGAGAAAACAGCAATCCTGAAATTCTAAACTTCAAATGAAGAGATAAAGAACTCAGCCAAACACCAAATGGAGTAAGAAACTGACAGAGAACAGAGAGTGAGGAGACATACATGCAGAGGTCCACTATCAGCTAATGCAGCACGGATCCACTATCCTGGACTGCTATCAGAGACCAGCAAATAGGGGTATGAGAAAGCAGCTTTATGGAGCTTCCAGCAGGAGACAGAACAAGAGGTAACTGGCGATATACGCTTCACCACCCACCACCCTTCTTCACCCCCACTCAGCCTCCTCTGCTTCCCACGGCCGTCTCCTGGCCGGAAAGCACCAGCTGCTTGGATTCCACCCACCCACACTGGCCGACTCCCTGAGTGCCATTTGTTCACTGCTGGTGTTGCTTTTTTCTGCTTCTTTTGATTGCTTCCTTACCTCTCATCACCTCCCCCTCCTTTCACTCAAATATCTGGCTCCGTGTGCCATCTTTGCTTCTTCCTGAGGAGCTGTGGAACTCTGCTGGAGTGTGGAACTGCTTCCCGGTCCGTGCTGCCATGCTGGTGGGATCCCGGGGCTTTTTTGTTGGTTTGTTTTGAATTGTTTGTTTGTTTTCTTTTTCATTTCTCTAGCTGGCAGACCGTTCTGGCCAGGCACTGCTGCGTGGCATGGGATCCACCCCCTCAGCTTCCATAGATATGCAAAGGGATCCCTGAGAGCATTTCTTTTTTCGTGGTTTTTTAATTTTTTTGGTGGTTTTTCTTCTTCTTTTTTTAAAATTTGTTTTGCTTTCTTTTCCCCCTTTTTCCCTTTTTGTCTTTCTTCATTACTCAGTTTCTCGTCTCTCTATACCTTCCGTCTCTTCCTATCCCCAGAATACCTGGTGCTGAGTGACACTTCTAGTACGCCTTCTAGCCAGACTGTACTTCAACACCTGGGAACAACTTCCCCAGACCTCGTAGCCACACCGGTGGGATCCCTGGGAGCTTTTCTTTTTCTTTACACTTTTTACTTATTCATTCCTTTCTGTTCTTTTCTTTTCTTTTCCTTCCACTTTTTGCTTTTCTCCATTTCATAGTCTCTCATCTCTCCACTCCAATGGAAAGCTCTCCTAGAACTCTTTTTTGTTTGTTTGTATGTTTTGGGCTTCTATTCCTCTCTCCTCTCTCCCATACCCATCTTAGCTCCACACATCACAATCTCCCCCCTCCATCCTGACTACCTGCACTGTGCGCTTAACATCACACCACCAAGCAGCACAGGCATGGCCTACCACAACCTGCCCTGCACTGATTCCCAGCCCACACCGCTGGCTGTAGTAAGTGCCACAAACAACCCATCCCAGCAAATCCTCTTCAGCTAGACCTGCATGCTGTACCATATCTGAGTGACTGACCCTGCCAATTGGAGAAGGAGGCAAAAAGTATCATGCCCAAAGACAAGCAAACAACAGAACACACACCCTGCCTGCTCAGAGATAGCCAAGTTAAAAAAAAAAAGGATGAAACAAACAAATCTACTATCAATAAACGAGAAAAATAACTGCGGAATGCTGACAAGACAGCAGACAATATCAAAACATTTACAAAAACAGGATAGGATGGTTCCAGTAGGCATCTAAAATAAAACATCAGATGACTTTCCAGTAGAAGAAAAGGCACTAGAATTACCTGATAGGGAAATTCAAACCTCTAATACTCAAAATTATCCAAGATTTGAAGCAAAAAGCAGACAAAAGTGAGGAAAACATAGACAAATTGATGGTAAAGGCAGACAAATTCATGGAAAATACAGACAAAAAAATGGAAGACTTCAGGAAAATAATGCAGGAACAAACTGCCAAAATAAATTCACAACTAGAAATTATACAAAAACAACAATCAGAAAGCCAAAAGATAACAAGATTTCAGAAATGGACAGTGTCATAGAAGGGCTGAGCAGCAAGTCTGAAATGATGGATGACAAGATCAGCGAAATTGAAGACGACACTTGACTACAGCTCTGTTCGAGGCAAATTCAGAAAAAAGAACAAAGAAAAATGAATGGACTCTGAGAATTATAAGGGACACAATCAAAAGCAAAAATTTGCAAGTGATCAGAGTTCCAGAACGGGGGGAGAAAACGGAAAACAGAGAGAGGATCATTGAAGAACTGCTGACACAAAACATCCCCAATATCATGAAAGATGAAAAGCTGGCCATCCAAGAAGCTGAATGAACCCCATATAGGATAGACCCCAAAAGAAAATCAACAAAGCATATCATAATCACACTCAGCAAAACCAAACACAAACTAACAATCCTGAGAGCAGCTAATGAAAAACAAGAAGTCACATACAGAGGAGAAACAATAAGACTAAGCTCAGATTATTTGGGAGAAACCATGCAAGCAAGAAGGCAGTGGGATGACATATATAAAACTTGAAAGAACAAAACTGCCAGCCAAGAATAATATACCCTGCAACACTCAGATATGATGGTGAAACCAGGACATTTCCAGATAAACAGAAATTAAGTAAATATGCAAAAACCAAACCAAAATTACAGGAATTATTAAAGGGAGTCCTCTGTTCTGACAGCAAACAACTTCAGCTAACAGGCTGAATCTAGGATCCAGATACCAGTCTAGGAAATGAACTCTCAAGGACAATCCAAAACCAACAGAAATACAACAAGGAATCAGAGCAGTTAATCTGTAAATGGCAACAACATCAAAACAATAAAAGAGGGACTAAATGGTGTAGGTATAGAATGTTCTAATGGAGAGGAAGGCAAGGTGATACCAAGTAATAATAGACTGCTTTGAAGTTAGAAATAAAAGGGTAAATTTCACGGTAACCACAAAGAAAGTTAACAAACATACTCATAAAAATAAAGAGGAAAAACATAAAGTCTCAGCAAAAACAAAACATACAAAAACAAAAGAAAT
>NW_004444000.1:8544556-8612093 GCF_000243295.1 Trichechus manatus latirostris | reverse complement strand
TCTTATAAGGTAAATGGTGGTGCAGGCCACACCCTCGGGAAACTCCCTTTACATTTGATCAGGGATGTGACCTAGGTAAGGGTGGTGTTACAATCCCACCCTAATCCTCTTTAACATAAAATTACAATTACAAAATGGAGGCCAACCACACAATTCTGGGAATCATGGCCCAGCCAAATTGACACACATTTTTTGGGGGACATAATTCAAACCATGACAGTGGTGAAGTCACTTCCGAGGTTCACCGTTCAGCCGGGGATTGGACAGCCCCATAAGACAAAATGGAGCTAATGAGGCACAGCAATCCAGGGACAAGGACTAGAAGATACAAGGGGACAGGAAAGCTGATGATAGTGAACCCAAGGTTGAATAAGGACAGGGTTGACATGTAGTGGGGTTGTTAACCATTGTCATAGGGCAACATGTGTACTAACTGTTTAATGAGAAACTATTTTGTTCTGTAAATCTTCATCTAAAGTGAGAATAGCAGCACAACTGGAAGAACATAATCGTCACTGAATTGTGCATGAATAAATTTTTGAAATGGTGTATCTTTGGCTATGTATATTTTTACCAAAAAAAAAGGTCAAGAAGGGAGCGTGTTGACATGTCACGGGGTTGTTAACCAATGTCATAAAACAATATGTGTACTGACTGTTTAATGAGAAACTATTTGTTCTGTAAACCTTCACCTAAAGTACAATAAAAAAGAATAAGAAAAGAAATCAGTTTCCAAAGTGGTTATACCATTTTGCATTCCCACCAACAGTGTTTAAGAATTCCAGTCCCTCCACAACCCCTCCAATATTTATTATTTTGTGTTTCTGGATTAATGCTAGCCTTGTTGGGGTGAGATGGTATCTCACTGTAGCTCCCATTTGCATTTCTTTAACAGCTAATAATAGAGAGCATTTCCTCATGTATCTGTTAGCCACCCAAATGTCTTCTTTGGTGAAGTGCCTGTTCATATCCTTTGTCCATTTTTTAACTGGGTTTTTTTTTGTGCTTGAGGCTTTGCAGTATCTTGTAGATTTTAGAGATTAGACGCTGATTAGATTTATCATAGCCAAAATCTTTTTCCCAGCCTGTAGGTTGTCTTTTTACTCTTTTGGTGAAGACTTTTGATGAGCATAATTTTTCGATTTTTAGAAGCTCCCAGTTATCTAGTTTCTGTTCTGGTGTTTGTGCATTGTTACTTATGGTTTATATTCTGTTTATGCCATGTATCAGGGCTCCTAGCATTGTCCGTATTTTTTCTTCCATGACCTTTATCTTTTCAGATTTTACATTTAGGTATCTGAATCATTTTGAGTTAATTTTTGTGCACGGTGTGAGGTATGAGTCTTGTTTTTACGCAGCTGTATATCCATTTTTGCCATCATCATTTGTTAAAGAGACTGTTTTTTCCCCATTTAACAGACTTCAGGCCTTTGTCAAATATCAGCTGCTCATAGGTGGATGAATTTACATCTGGATTCTCAATTCTGTTCCATTGGTCGATGTACCTGTTCTTATACCAGTACCAGGCTGTTTTGACTACCATGGCCGTATAATATGTTCTAAAATCAGGTAGTGTGAGGACTGCCACTTTGTTCTTCTTCTTGAGTAATGCTTTAGTTATCTGGAACCCTTTCCTTTCCAAATGAAGTTGCTGATTCATTTCTCTATCTCATTAAAAAATGCCGTTGGAATTTGGATCGGGATTGCATTGTCTATGTAGATCGCATTGGGTAGAATTGGCATTTTCACTATGTTGAAACTACCTATCCATGAGCAAGATATATTTTTCCACTTATGTAGATTCCTTTTAGTTTCTTGCAGTAGTGTCTTGTAGTTTTCTTTTTACAGGTCTTTCATGTAAGTATTTTATCTTCTTGGGGGCTATTGTAAACAGTATTGATTTAATGATTTCCTCTTCAAAATTCTCTTTGTTCGGGTATATGACTCCAACTGGTTTTTTGTATGTTTATCTTGTATCCTGATACTTTGATGAAATCTTCTATCAATTCCAGTAGTTTTCTTGTGTATTCTTTGGGGTTTTCTGTGTAAAAGATCGTATCATCTGCAAACAGAATTATTTCTAATTCTTCCTTACCAATCTGGATGCCCTTTGTATCTTTTTCTAGCTTAACTGCTCTGGCTAGGACCTACAGCACAATGTTAAGAGTGGTGATAAAGGGCATCCTCGTCTGCTTACCGTTCTGACGGGGAATGCTTTCAGACTCTCTCCACTTAGGATGATTATGGCTGTTGGCTTTGTATAAATGCCATTAATTATGTTGAGGAATTTCCCTTCTATTCCGATTTTGCTGAGAGTTTTTATCATGAATGGGTGTTGGACTTTGTCAAATGCCTTTTCTGCATCAACTGATAAGATCATGTGGTTCTTGTCTTTTATTTATGTGCTGGATTACGGTGATTGTTTTTCTAATGTTGAACTATCCCTGCATACCTGGTATGAATCCCCTTGGTCATGGTGAATTATTTTAATAGGTTGTTGAATTGGTTATAATTTTGTTCAGGATTTTTGTGTCTTTGTTCATACGAGATATTGGTCTGTAATTTTCTTTGTGGTGTCTTTACCTGGTTTTGGTATCAGGGTTATGTTGGCTTCACAGAATGAGTCTGGGAGTAGTCCATCCTTTTCTATGCTCTGAAATAACTTTAGTAGTAGTGGTATTAACCCTTCTCTGAAAGTTTGGTAGAATTCTCCAGTGAAACCATCCGGGCCAGGGCTTTTTTTTGTTGGGAGTTTTTAAATTACCTTTTCAATCTCTTCTTTTCTTAGGGGTTTATGTAGTTGTTCTACCTCTGTTTGTGTTAGTTTAGGTAGGTAGTGTGTTTCTAGAAAATTTGTCCATTTCCTCTAGGTTTTCAGTTTTGTTAGAGTACAATTTTTCATAGTATTGTGTTATGATCGTTTTATTTTCAGTTTGGTCTGTTGTGATATATTGCCCATCTCATTTCTTACTCGAGTTATTTGCTTCCTCTCCTGTTTTTCCTTTGTCAGTTTGACCAACGGCTTATCGATATTGTTGATCTTGTTTTTGAAATAACCATTCTTTCAATTGTTTTTCTGTTCTCTATTTCATTTAATTCTGCTCTAATTTTTATTATTTGCTTTCTTCTGGTGCCCGAGGGTTTCTGTTTTGATTTTGGCCCTTTCTTCTTTTTGGATGTGTGCATTTACTGCTATAAATTGACCTCTGAGCACCGCTTCTGCTGTGTCCCAAAGTTTATGGTAGGATGTGTTTTCATTCTCAGTTGATTCTGTGAATTTCTTTATTCCGTCCTTAATATCTCCTATAATCCAGTAGTTTTAGAGCAAGGTGTTGTTCAATTTCCATGTGTTTGACTTTTTTTTCTTGCTTTTTCTGTTATTGATTTCTACTTTTATGGCTTTATGGACAGAAAAGATGTTTTGTAATATTTCGATGCTTTGGATTCTGTTAAGGCTTGCTTTATGGCCTAATATGTGATCTATTCTGCAGAATGTTCCATGTTCATTGGAAAAGAAAGTATACTTGGCTGCTGTTGGGTGTGTTGGGTGGAGTGTTCTGTGTATGTCTATGAGATCAAGTTCATTGACTGGGGCATTTGGATTTTCCATGTCTTTACTGAATTTCTTTCTGGATGTTCTGTCCTTCACTGAAAGTGGTGTGTTGAAGTCTCCCCTTCACTGAAAGTGGTGTGTTGAAGTCTCCTACCATTATTGTGGAGCTGTCTATTTCTCTTTTCAATTCTGTTAAGAGTTTGTTTTATATATTTACGAGCTCCGTCGTTGGATGCATAAATATTTATTATAGTTATGTCCTCCTGGTGTCTTGACCCTGTAGTCATTATATAGCGTCCTTCCTTATCCTGTGTGGTGGATTTTACTTTAAAGTTTATTTTGTCAGAGATTAATATTGCCACTCGTGCTCTTTTTTGAGTGTTGTTTGCTTGATATATTTTTTCCTATCCTTGGAGTATTAGTTTGTTTGTGTCTTTAAGTCTAACGTGTGTCTCTTCCAGGCAGCATAATTAATGCATTGTGTTTCTTTATCCATTCTGCCTCTGTCTCTTCATTGGTGCATTTAGTCCACTTACATTCAGCGTAATTATTGATAGGTATGAGTTTAGTGCTGTCATTTTGATGGTTTTGTTTTTTTCAGTGTTGTTGACAGTTTCTTTGTTCCACTTAATTTTCTGTGCTGAGCTGTTATTCTTTATTTATTTTCCTTTCATCCTTTTCATTGTTGTTGATTTTGTACTTGCTGACCCTTTATGATTTTCTTGTTTATTTTGATATGTTAGTTTCTTTTGTGGTTACCTTAATATTTACTCCTATTTTTCTAAGTTTAAATGACTCTTTTATTTCTTTATATTGCCTTGACTTCCTCTCCATATGAAAGATCTATGACTACATTATTTAGTCTCTCTTTTTTGTTTTAATGTTGCCATCTTTTACATATTGACATCTCTGTTTCCCTATTTTCAGTGTTTTAGCTTTATTTGTGACTTTCCTACCTGGGCTGATATCTGGTTGTTCTGTACTGTCTTCTAGTCTTGGGTTGTTACCTGATGTTACTGATGTTTTAACTGGAGGACTCCATTTAGTATTTCTTGTAATTTTGGTTTGGTGTTTACATCTTCCCTAAACTTCTGTATATCTGGAAATGCCCTAATTTCACCATCATATTTGAGAGACACTTTGGCTGACTATATAATTCTTGGCTGGCAATTTTTTTCCTTCAAGGCTTTATATATGTCATCCCATTGCCTTCTTGCCTGCATGGTTTCTGCTGAGTAGTCTGAGCTTAGTCTTACAGACTCCTTTGTAGATGACTTCGTTTATCCCTAGCTCCTCTTAAAATTCTCTCTTTATGTTTGGTTTTGGCAAGTTTGATTATAATGTGTCTTGGTGACTTTCTTCTGCAATCTACCTTGTGTGGGTTTCGATGAGCTTCTTAGATAGATATCTTCTCATCTTTCATGATATCACGGAAGTTTTCTGCCAACAAATCTTCAACAATTCTCTGTATTTTCTGTTATCCGCCCCTGTTCTGGTACTCCAGTCACTCGTAGGTTATTCCTCTTGATAGAGTCCCACATAACTCTTAGGGTTTATTCATTCTTTTAAATTCTTTTATCTGATTTTTCCTCAAATAAGTTGGTGTCAAGTGCTTTACCTTCAATCTCACTAATTCTGACTTCCACTGCCTCAATTCTGCTCTAATGACTTTCTATTGAGTTGTCTAATTCTGAAATTTTATTGTTAATCTTTTGGATTTCTGTTTGCTGTCTATACATTCTTGCAGCCTGTTAAATTTCTCATTATACTCTTGCATAACCTTCTTGAGTGCCTCTATTACTTGGTCTGTGTCTCCTCTGGCTTGTTCTGCATTTTGTCTGATATCCCTTCCTGATCTCTTGAGGAGCTCTGTATATTAATCTTTTGAATTCTACCTCCAGTAATTCCAAGAAGTTTTCTTCCTTCAGAAGACTTCTTTGATTCTTTGTTGTCGGTGCTTGTTGAAGCCATCATGGTCTGCCTCTTTATGTGACTTGATGTTGACTGTTGTCTCCAAAGCATCAATAAGTTATTATATTCATTTATTTTAACTTTGCTTACTGTGTCCTAGCTTTTTGTTTTGTTTTGATATGCAGAAATAGGCTGCTCATGTGAGCTACTTTGATTATTGGTGTCTGTGCAGTTCTCACGCCCTATCACCAGGTGGTTGGAGCTGTTACTAGGTATGTGAGTCCAGGAGTCCATTTTCTTTCCTTTTATGGATTCAGCTCAGGTGTCCAGGTAGTTGGTCACCAAGTGTGTGGTGCAGGCTCTCACCTACACTCCTAGATGGGTAGGCGTGTGTCTTAGTCATCTAGTGCTGCCACAACAGAAATATCACAAGTGGATGGCTTGAACAAAGAGAAACTTATTTCTTTACAGTAGAGTATGCTAAAGTCCAAATTCAGGGTGTCAGCTCCAGGGGAAGGCTTTCTCTCTCTGTCAGCCTTCTCATCAATGTTCCCCCGGACTAGGAACTTCTCTGCGCAATGACCCTTTTCAAAGGACGTGCTCTGCTCCCGGCACTGCTTTCTTGATGGTATGAGGTCCACCTGTCTCTCTGCTCACTTCTCTCTTTTATATCTCAAGATATTGCCTCAGGACACAATCCAATCTTACAGACTGAGTCCTACCTCACTAACACAACTGTTACCCATCCTCCCTCATTAACATCATAGAGGCAGGATTTACAACATATAGGAAAATCACACAATACTGGGAATCATGGCCCAGCTAAATTGATACACACATTTTTAGGGGGACATAGTTCAATCCATGACAGGGTGATTGGAGTTGGCACAGGTATCTGGCTGCAGTAGGGGATCCTGCACTGAGCGAAGGGGGCTGACGGCTGCTCCTGATGTCTGAGAGGAAAGTGTGTCCCTGTTTTTTACAATGCACAGGTGGGTGGGTTTTGTAGCCAGACTATGGGCACCCAATGCTGTTGGCTGTAAGGACTGGGAGGCACCACCTATTCTTGGACCCCTATCATGGGTGGTTAGGTGGCATGGGTGGAGCCACCAGTCCTCAGGCCCCTGATGTGGGTAGGTGAGGATCCTACTTAATGAGCACAGCAGTGTCAAATGTCACAAATCTACCACTCCACCATATAACTGATAAAGCTGAAATTAGGCTTCAGGTATATACCCTCTCGTACTGTGGTAATGCAGGCCTACGCTGTTGAAATGGGCCCACACAGGTCTGTGCAGGGGTGAAAGGCATTCGAAGTCCGTGGACCCCTTATGCCTGTGCCGAGGCAAAGGAGCTGTGCCTGACCTGAGTTCCCAGGTTAGGGGAACTGGTAGATTATTTTTTCCTGTTTGTTAATTTGTTCCCTCTCCAAAGCTGGAAGAATGGCTCAGGGTGCACGATGGGACGTACTTCTGGCCCAGGTGATGCAGCAACTGCTGAAGCTGGCCCAACCAGGTGCAGAGTATGGAAGGGGCAGGTAAATGGGAAAAAGTTTATTCCCAAAGGGAGTGCTTTTTTGATCCACGCAGTAGGTTAGATGCATGAACTTATCTTTTGCTGATCGAGCACCGTTTCTTGCTGGTTCTGGAGGTTTGAGCCAACTCTCCACCACTCGGTCTCTCCTGATGCGGAAAACGCATCCTGAGCACCACTGCTTGCCTCACCGCGCACGCCCGCCCAACTGGCCTGCAGGGTGCCGGTTCCTGCCGGGTCAGGTCTGGCAACTCCTGGCTGCTTCTGAATCATCTCTCCCTCCCCCTGCCACTCAGTCTGATTCCCCAACTTTGCCTTTGATATTCAGGGCTCCTAGACTGTCATATATAATCGATTCAGTTGCTTTTTCGGGTCTTTGTTGTAAGAGAGACCACAGGGAGCATCTGACTACTCTGCTATCTTGGCCCTACCTCTCTCTCTTTTTACTCTTTTGGTGAAGTCTTTTCATGAGTATAAGTGTTAACATTTTATGAGCTCCCAGTTATCTAGTTTATCTTCTGGTGTTTGTGTATTGTTAGTTATGGTTTGTATTTCATTTATGCTATGTATTAGGACACCTAGCATTGTCCATATTTTTTCTTCCATTATCTTTACGGTTTTAGGTTTTATATTTAGGTCTGTAATCCATTTTGAGTTAGTTTTTGTGTATGGTGTGAGGTATGGGTCTTGTTTCATTTTTTTGCAGATGGATAACCAGTTATGCCAGCACCATTTGTTAAAGGGACTGTCTTTTCCCCATTTAATGGACTTTGGCCTTTTGTCAAATATCAGCTGCTCATGGATGGATTTATGTCTGGGTTCTCAATTCTATTCCATTGGTCTATGTGTCTGTTGTTGTACCAGCACCAGGCTGTTTTGACTACCACGGCTATATAATAGGGTCTAAAATCAGGTAGTGTGAGGCCTGTGACTTTGTTCTCCTTCTTCAATTATGCTTTACTTATCTAGGGCCTCTTCCCTTTCTATATAAAGTTGGTGATTAGTTTCTGCATCTCATTAAAGAATGCTGTTAGAATTTGGATAGGGAGTGTGTTGTATATGTAGATTGCTTTGGGTAGTAATGACATTTTCACAGTGTTGAGTCTTCCTATCCTTGAGCATGGTATGTTTTTCCACTTATGTAGGTCTCTTGGTTTCTTGCAATAGTGTTTTGTAGTTTTCTTTATATAGGTCTTTTACATTCCTGGTTAGATTGATTCCTAAATATTTTATTTTCTTTGGGGTTGTCATGGATTGAATTGCGTCCCCCCAAAATATGTGTTAACTTGGCTAGGCCCTGATTCCCAGTATTGTGTGATTGTCCATTTTGTCATCTGATGTGACTTCCATATGTGTTGTAAATCCTACCTTATGATGTTAATGAGGCAGGACTCAATCTACAACATTAGGTTTTGTCTTAAGTCAATCTCTTTTGAGATATAAAAGAGAGAAGAGAGCGGAGAGACAGGGGGACCTCCTACCACCAAGAATGCAGAACCAGGCGGAGAGTGCTTCCTTTGGACCCAAGGTCCCTGCACTGAGAAGCTCCTAGCCCAGAGGAAAAGATAACAAGGACCCTCCTCCAGAGCCAGCAGAGAGAGAAACTCTTCTCCTGGAGCTGACAACCTGAATTTGGACTTCTAGCCTACTAGACTGTGAGACAATAAATTTCTGTTTGTTAAATCCATCCATTTGTGGTATTTCTGTTATAGCAGCACTAGATAACTAAGTCAGAATTTGGTACTGGAAGAGTGGCGTGCTGCTCTAACAGATACATAAAATGTGGAAGCAGTTTTGAAACTGTGAATGAGTAGAAGCTTGAGAAGTTTTAAAGTGCCTAATAGTGGAAGCCTAGTTTGCCTTTATGAGAATGCTGGTGGGATTATGGATGTCTGTGCAATTCTGGTGAGGACTCAGAATGAAGTGAAGAAAGCTGTTACATAGGAGATCAGCGCAAAACAGCGCTAGAGTTGACCTATGGACTGAGAAAGTTGAATGCCTTTGTGTAGGAGGCTTCCTGGCAGAGTGGGGTGCCTCCGGCCACGTATTGGTGGAACTAAAGAGCTTTGGAACACTTGCCCCAGCAGGGCAGATGTAGGCAGCCAGGCTCAAGGGGCCATAAGGTCAAGGAACCAAGAAGCAGAAGCTGAAGAGACAAGAACATGGGAAGCAGAACTGCCTCAGTCTCAAAGGGTAGGGCCATGACTTCTGGGGCCATGATGGAGCCACCACTCAGATGGACTAGGAGAATGGGGCTGCCCAAATTCAAGGGAGCAGAGGTGCCATGCCAGTAGGCCTGGAAGGCGAAGCTGAAGCCCAAGGCTAAGGGGCCTCCACTCAGAATCCAGAAAATGTAGCCAACACCTAGAGTCTGGAGTGCAGGGCCATTGTGTAAACGGTCTCAGAGAACAGAGGATTATTTTTAAGCCTTGAGGGCTAATGTAATGTGGTCTGCTGACCTGCTTAGTGCTTGTTATTCCTTCTTTCCCTCCAATTTCTCCCATTTGTGATGGAAATGTCTAGCTTATGCCTGTTCCACCATTGTACTTTGAAAGTAGATAACGTGTATTCTAGATTTTACAGACGTAGAGAAATTTTTGGATTTTGGACCTGGAGTTGAATTAAGACTTTTTGCTATGATATGATGGGGTGAATATGTTTTACATGTGGCAAGGACATGCATTTTGGGGGGTCAAAGGATGGAGTGTCATAGACTGAACTGTGTCCTCCAGAAATGTGTGTCAACTTGGCTAGGTTATGATTCCCAGTATTGTGTGATCGTCCACCATTTTGTCATCTGATGTGATTTCCCTATGTGTTGTAAATCCTACTTCTATGATGTTAATGAGGCAGGACTCAATCTACAAGATTAGGTTTTGTCTTAAGTCAATCTCTTTTGAGATATAAAAGAGAGAAGTGAGCAGAGAGACAAGGGGACCTCCTACCACCAAGAATGCTGAAACAGGAGGGACCCGAGGTCCCTGCATTGAGAAGCTAGCTCCTAGACCAAAGAAAAAGAGGACAAGGAACTTCCTCCAGAGCCAACAGAGAAAGCCTTCCCCTGGAGCTGGCCCCTTGAATTCCCACTTCTAGTCTACTAGATTGTGAGAAGATTAAACTTCTGTTTGTTAAAGCCATCCACTGTGGTATATCTGTTATAGCAGCACTGGATAATTAAGACAGGGGTTATTATAAATGGTACTGATTTGCTGATTTCTTTTTCCAAGTTTTCTTTGTTGGTATAGAGGACTCCAATTGATTTTCATATGTTAATTTTGTATCCTGCTACATTGCTGAAATCTTCTATTAGTTCTAGTAGCTTTCTTGTGGATTCTTTGGGGTTTTCTACGTATAAGATCACATCATCTGTGAGTAGGGATAGTTTTCCCTCTTCCTTACCAATATGGATGCCCTTCGTTTATTTTTCTTGCCTTATTGCTCTAGCTAGGTCTTCCAGCACAATGTAGAGTGGTGATAAAGGGCATCCTTGTCTGGTTCCCATTCTCACAGGCAATGCTTTCAGTCTTCTCTCCTATGAGAATGACGGGAGCTGTCGGTTTTGTATAAATGCCCTTTATTATGTTGAAGAACTCCCTTCTTTTCCTATTTTGCTAAGTTTTGCCTTTTCTGCATTGACTGAGATGATCATGTGGTTCTTATCTTTTATTTATGTGATGGATTACACTGATTGTTTTTCTAATGTTGAACCATTCTTACATACCTGGTACGAATCCCAGTTGGTCATGATGTATCATTTTTTTGATATGCTGTTGAATTCTATTTGTTAGGAATTTTTCATCTATACTCATAAGGGATATTGGTCTGTAGTTTCCTTTTTTTTGTGGTATCCTTTGCCTGACTTTGGTATCAGGGTTAATGCTGGCTTCATAAAATGAATTCTTGAATATTCCTTCCTTTTCTATGCTCTGAAATAGTTTGAGTAGTACTCGTGTGAGATCTTCTCTGAAAGTTTGGTAGAATTCTCCAGTGAATCCATCCAGGCTAGGGCGTTTTTTTTTTTTTTTCTCCTCATGAGTTCTTTGATTACCTCTTCAATCTCTTTTTTTATGGGTCTGATTAGTTTTTCTACATCAGTTTGTGTTAGTGTAGGTGGGTACTGTGTTTCCAGAAATTTATCCATTTCCTCTAGGTTTTCAAATTTATTGGAGTGCAATTTTTAATAGGATTGTGTTATGTTATGATCCTTTTTATTTCAGTTGGGTCTGTTGTGATATCACCTGTCTCATTTCTTTTCAGGTTATTTGCTTCCTCTACTCTTTTTCTTTTGTCAGCTTGGCCAATGGTTGGTCAATTTTGTTGATCTTTTCAAAGAACCAGCTTTCGGTCTCGTTGGTTATTTCTACTGTTTTTCTGCTCTCTATTTCATTTATTTGTCCTCTAATCTTTATTATTTTCCTTTCTTCTGGTGCCTGTGGGCTTTGTTTGCTGCTCCCTTTCTATTTGTTTGAGTTGTAGGTTAATATTTTGATTCTGGCCCTTTTTTCTTTTTTATGTGTGTGTTTATTGCTATAAATTGACCTCTGGGCAGTGCTTTTGCTGTGTCCCAAAGATTTTGGTAAGATATGTTTTAATTCTATGATTTTTTTTTTTATTCCATCCTTGATTTCTTCTATTACCCAGTAATTTTTAAGCAAGGTGTTATTCAGTTTCCATGTATTTGATTTTTTTTCCTTGCTATTTCTGTTATTGATTTCTACTTTTATGGCATTATGATCAGAGAGGATACTTTGTATTATTTTGATGTTTTAGATTTTGTTGAGGCTAGCTTTGTGGCCTAAAACGTGGTCTGTTCTGGAAACTGTTCCATGTGCATTGGAAAACAACGTATACTTTGCTGCTATTGGGTAGAATGTTCTGTACATGTCTACGAGGTCAAGTTGCTTGACTGTGGCATTTAGATCTTCTGTATCTTCACTGAGTTTGTTTCTAGATGTTCTGCCCTTGACCTAAAGTGGTGTGCTGAAGTCTCCTACTATTATTGTGGAACTGTCTATTTCTCTTTTCAATACTGTTAGAGTTTGTTTTATGTATTTTGGAGCCCTGTCACTGGGTGTGTAGATATTTATTACGGTCATGTCCTCCTGGTATACTGACCCTTTAATCATTACATCGTGTCCTTCTTTACCCTCTTTGGTAGATTTTGCTTAAAGTATATTTTATTGGAGATTAATATTGCCATTCCTACTCTTTTTTGGTTATTGTTTGTTTTGATTTTTTTTCTGTCTTTTGAGGTTGTTTATGTCTTTCTGTCTAACGTATATCTCCTGTAGACAGCATATAGATGGATTGTGTTTTTTATCCATTCTGCCACTCTCTATTTCGTTTTTGGTGCACTTAGGCCATTAACACTCAGTGTAATTATTGATAAATGAGTTTAGTGCTGTAATTTGGTTTTGTTTTTGTGGTGTTGATGGTTTCTTTTTTCTGCTAAGTTTTCTGTACTAAGTTCTTTTAGTTTATGGATTTTCTTTCATTTCTTTCATTATTGTTGATTTTGTGTTTACTGAGTTTCTGTTTCTCTTTTTTTTATTTTGTAGAGTAGGTTTGTTAGCTTCCTTTGTGTTTACCTTGAAATTTATCTTTATTTTTCTAAGTTTAAACCAGTCTTTTGTTTCTTGATATTGCCTTGACTTCCTCTCCACATGGAAATTCCATCTGTTCCCTCTTTTTTGTTCTGAAGTTGTCATTGTTTACATATTGACATCTCTGGTTTCCTACTTTCAGTCTTTTAGTTTTGTTTTTGAGCTTTTCCTGTCTGGGTTGGTATCTGTGATTTGTCCTGTGTTCTTGTCTTGGATTGTTGTCTGATGTTGTTAGTTCTCTAACCAGAGGACTCTCTTTAATATTTTTTGTAATTTTGGTCTGGTTTTTACATACTCCCTTAATTTCAGTTTATCTGGAAATGACCTAATTTTGCTATCATGCTTGAGAGACAATTTTGCTGGATACATAATTTTTGGGTAACAGGTCTTTTCCTTCAAGGTTTTATATATGTCATCCCATTGCCTTCTTGCCTGCATGGTTTCTGCTGAGTAATCAAGAGCTTAGCCTTATTGGTTCTCTTTTGTAAGTGCCTTTTCAATCTTCCCTAGCCACACTGAGGATTCTTTGTCTTTGGTTTTGGCAAGTTTGATTATGATATGGCTCGGTGACTTTCTTTTGGGATGTTATCTTTTGGGGTTCGTTGAGCTTCTTGGATGGATACTTTCTCGTCTTTCACGATATTTTGGTAGTTTTCTGCCAGCACATCTTCAACAATTCTATGTTTTCCATCATCCCCACCCCCTGTTCTGGAACTCCAGTCACTCACAGGTTTTTCCTCTTGATAGTATCCCACATAATTCTTAGGCTTTCTTCATTATTCTTCATTCTTTTTTCTGATTTTTCCTCAAACTAGTGTCAAGGGATTTGTCTTTAATCTCACTAATTCTGTCTTCCATTGTCGCAGTCCTCTCCTATGTCCTTCTATTGAGTTATCCATTTCTGAAATTTTATTGTTAATCTTTTAGATTTCCAGTTGCTGTTTTTGTATAGTTTCTAGTAGCCTATTTATTCTGTCACTTTGTTCTTGTATTGTTTTCCTGAATTCTTCTATTGCTTTGTCTGTGTGTTCCTTGGTTTTGTCTGTGTTTTCCCTGATCTCCTTCGTGTTCTCTTGGAGAGATCTGTATATTAGTCTTTTGAATTATTTATCAGTTCTATTGCCTTACCTTCCTCTGGAAAGTTTTCTGGTTCTTTATTTTGGTTACTTGATGGAGTTGTCTTGTCCTGCTTTTTATGTGATTTGATATTGACTATAGTCTCCTAAAGGCATCAAGAAGTTATTACATTTATTTATTGTATATTTGTTTACTGCATCTTGATTTTTATTTTGTTTTGTTTTGATATATGCAAGTAGGCTGGGCATGCCTGCTACTCTGGTCATGCTGAAGCTCTCACCTCCTGTCTCCAGGTGAGCGGAGCACCTATTAGGTGTGTAAACGTGGGACTCTGTTCACTGTTCTTGCAGGGTTGCTGAGGATGTAGGTGGCATTTTTGGGTGAGGTGATGTATCTCTCTTACTGGTCACCTGGCCGTGGGTGCAGGAGTTATTCTCCCTCGTGAAGGATTGGGTGTTGTGTGTGCGCTCTACTGCTGCCAGATGATCCAAGTGAAAGTGTCCAGGTCGCTGATCACTGAGTGTGTGTCATGGAGACTCTCACCTCTCACCTATAGTCCTGGGCAGGCAGGGCTGTGTAGGGGTGTTTGGAGCAGACACAAGTCTCTGGCTGGAGTGGCAGGCGATGAGTTGAGCGAGGCAGGGGGCTGTCAGTGCCCCCAGGTACCCTATCCACTAGAGTGCATATTGGGGTGGGTAGTCAGACAGTCATTGGGCATCCGGTGTGGGACTGGGGTTACCACTTGTCCTCAGGGCCCTATCGTGGGCAGGTGGATGGAGTGGGTGGTACCGCTGGTCCTCAGGCTTCCTGCATGAGTGGTTGAGGTTCCTTCTTAGCAATCAGGGTAGTGGTGAATGCCACAGGTCTGTGGCTCCGACTTGGCTGCTACAAGAGGGCTTCAGTTGGGAGCCCTGCCTCCTGACCTAATGAGGATGTGCTGTGCCAGCTTGGCCAGCAAGGTACTGGTGTGGGCGACTGATTGGGGTGAAAGGTGCTGCAAGTCCATGGACACACCCCCCGCCCCCCCCCCCACGCCAGTGGCTGTGTGAAGGAGTAGGCACTTCGGACCTGGTCGAGAGCTACTGGCTTAGGGGGCAGGGCAGTGTCCAATGACGAAGACCTGCAGCATCCACTTGGCTGCTGTTGGTGAAAAATGGCTTCAGCTGGGAACTCTGCCCACCTTATGCCAGTGTAGATGTGCTGGGCCAGATCGGTCAGCAAGGCACTGGTGCAAGTTATCAGAGAGGGTGGAGGGCGCTGTAAGCCCACGGACCACCCACGCCAGTTGCTGGGCAAAGGGGCAAGTGACTCCAAACCAGGGTGGTGAGCTCCTTCTTAGGGAGCATGGTGGTGCTGAATGCCTCCGGACTAGTATCGGAGTCGGGAGGGGGATGGAGGAGGGGAAGGGAGGGCTCCTCGGCCTGTGGAGCTCTGGTGGGAAGGGTTGTTGTGCGCATGATGGGTTGGGTGCATGCATTTAACTTTCACAGGTCTGGTATCACTCCTCTTTGATTCTGGAGGTGCATGCAGAGTCGCTCCTGCTTAGGTGGTGTGGATTTCGGCTTGGAATGCTGCTGCTTGTCTCAGTATGTTCGCGCTGTGCAGGTTCGGCTAGCAGGATGCCAGCAATCCGTAATTCTCTATTTTCACTGTTTTTGAATTGTCTCTCCTTCCATCTGTCACTCAGTCCAGTTCTTCAGCTTTGTCTTTGATGCTCAGGGTTCCTAGACTGTCATATGTATCCAATTCACTTGTTTTTTTGGGTCTTTGTTGTAAAAGGGATGACACGAAGCATCTGACTATTCCACCATCTTGGCCTGCCTCTGCAAAAACCTTTTTTTACCAAGCTTAGTAAAGTTCTGCTCCTACGCCTGTATCACAGATTTTATCATCAATTTTAGCTATTTTAACTCAGAGAGTTTAAACTCCAATTTTCCATTTTGTGACCACAACTTCCTATACTATCAGATCGCTAGTGATCATGTTCCATGATAACTGAAGTTCAAATTCAGAGACTTTCTCATCCGCTTCATTCCAGTATTTCCCCCCAGTGTACCTCTCTCCTTCTAATCTCTTTCCTGCTATCCACTATGGACCTGGTGGTTGATCATTTGAAAATAAAATTATCAGTACCTTTAATTTCCTTGCAATATTAACCTACTCCTAACCCCATCCTGCAAAATCCAAAAATTAAACCAATATACTTCTACTTCCATACTTGCATGTCTGTGTATTGCTGGAGAAAAACCACATCACTGTGGAGATTTGAACCAATATAAATTCACAGTCTCTCTTTTAAAAATGCCAATTCTTTTCTCTCCACTTCCCCAATTTTTCTTAGAGGACCTACCCCTCTTTAGAATCTCTACCTAGTCCATCATTCACACCTCTGACAACACCATCCCAGCACAGTTGATAGGACCACAAGTCAATACTCAATTAGTCTGTCTCCTAAGGTTTTGGAACTAGGTCCAAATCTTTAAATAATCTCTAGTAAGTTATTAGAACTAGGAAATGTGAAGGAGGAGGAAGAGGAAAAGGAAGAGGAGGAGAGGTCAGAACCAGCAGCAACCACTGAACTGAAAGAAGTGAAAAACTAGAAGTTACTTCAGTTCCTTACTTTGCAGTTCTTGGTTCCATTTCCTTATAGCCTAACTATAATCCTTGCCTTGGGATCTTTGAGATAGTCCTGCTTAGGTCTCCCCCGCACCCGCTGCTCTCTTTTTACCGCCTAAAAAAAAGTTGTATTGCTTCTGGGTTTTTTGCCTTATTTTTATTGTCCCCTAGATCTTAAGTGTCAGCTCCCTAATTTACATTTGAAAAAAAATTACTCTTGTAATTGGATGGGGATCAGATAGTACAGCAGCCAGAAAAACAGATGTCAGCCAGGCAAAAGGTGATGGCAGTCTGACTACAAAGGTGGCATTATACAGGCAGAGAGAATCTGATATGCTATGAAGATAAAAGTAAGGGGCTCTATTGATAAAACTGTAGGGAATAAGCGAGACAGAGCACTGAGGGTGATTTCCAAGTGACGGCATGATGGAAGGTGCAGGGGGGAGTGGAGTTACTGAGGTGAAAAAGCCTGGAGGAGGAATAGATTTGGAAAAGGCGAGGGGGGAGATCAGTTTTGACTGTGCCAAGTTTAAAACGCTTACAAAATATCCAAAGAAGTAGTTGGATATATAGGTTTGAGATTCAGAAACAAGATCAGGGATCAGTTTATAAATATTGGAGTTGGGTATATATAGTATTTAATGCTGAGGGAGTGAATAACATAGCCTAAGACAAAGAATGTAGAATGAGAAGGCCAGTCTAACCCCTAAATTCAGAGTCTAGTAGAGGAGGCTGAACTAGTAAAGGAGACTGAAGGGTAGGTGGAACCCAAAGAGCACAGTGTGAAATAAGTCAACAGAAGAAAGTTCCAGGAAAAGGGAAATCAAACACGTATAAAAGTTATAGTAAGAGGAGTAATGAAATATCCATTTTTGCATTAAGTTAAACAGACAGCACTAGTGGTGCAAGAGAAAGAAACAGGTGGAAAGTATTTAAAGATGTATTTGTGAGAGGTGAATATAATGATGGCCCCAGAATCCAGAACCTAGGCTGTATGAAAAGGGGAGTGAAACAGGAAGTGGGTGATGGGCAGAAAATGGAGGGGACACAGAAAGATAATGTAAAGAGCTGTTGCAGTATATATTGTTGAGCATGTTTATTTATTGTCTAGCACGTAAGCTAACAGACAAGATTGAGCTTCAGTTTCCACATAGCTCAATGGAGTACCAAATGAGACAAAATAAATTCCAGTTGCCTTAAATTTTTAATGAATTTGTTTGACCTTTTCTCTATGGAGGGGTAACAGGATAGAGAAGGCATTCTATGTGGAAGGACAAGCAGATAAAAAGATACCGGAGTGGAAAAGACCAACTTTTGTAATGAGGGGCGAAATGAATACTTAAATTTGGCTGGAACACAAAGTTTATAAAGTGGAGTAATGAAAAGGAAGACTGGAAAAAGAGAACGGGGTCAGAGTTCATAGATGGTCTCACATATCACGATAAGGAGTTTGAAATTTTTTTGTAGGAAATGAAAGCAACAAAATTCTGAGTAGAAGAGGAGAGGGAGTAGGTGTGCTTCAGGAAGACAGCTCTCATAGAACTTGCAGTATATCTTTGAGGGGAGGAGGAAGGAAAGAAGACAAGAAGCAGAAGACCACCTTAGGAATGTGCAAAAGTAGACTAGAAAAGAGATAATAAAAACTAAACTAAAAACAAAAAAAATGAAAAAGAGTACATGAATGTAAGAGACGCAGAGGAAGAGTAGACAGAAACTATCAACTGGACAGGATGCATGAACAAAGTTAAGTCAAAGATGACTCTCCAAGGTTTTTTTCTTGGCTTAATTGAAGTATAATTGGCATATGGTAAACTGTTCATGTTTAAAATACACATAGGATAAATTCTGACACCTGTGAAACTACCACCACAATGAAGATTATAAATGTATCCATCAACCCCAAACTTTCTTTGTACCTCTTTGTAATCCCTTCCTCATTCCTCTCCACCCCCATTTCCCAGTCTCCCCCCTTCCTGTTCTCCAAGCAACCACTGAGCTACTTTCTATAACTTTATATTAGTTTGCATTTCTTACCATTTTGTATGAATGGACTCATACAGAATGTACTCTTTTACTGTCTAGATTCTTCCATTCAGCATAATTATTTTGAGGATCATCCAGGTTGCTCCATGTTATCAACAGTGCCTTCCTTTTTATTTCTGAGTAATATTCCATTGTATGAATACTGCCAATTGCTTGTCCGTTAGTCTGTTCATGGATAATTCCAGTTTGAGCCTATTATATATAAAGCTGCTGGGAACATTCACGTTTAAGTCTTCGTAGAGACGTAAGCTTCTCCCCCACCCCCTTGGGTAAATACCTAGGAGTGGAATGGCTAGATCATGTAGTAGATGTATGTTTAGCTTAAGAAACTGTCAAACTATTTTCCAAAGTTGTTGAACCATCTTTCATTACCATCAGCACTATGAGAGTTTCAATTACTCCACATTCTCACCACACTAACAGGTATGCAGCAGTAGCTCACTGTGGCTTTAATTTGTGTCTTCCTAATGACTACTGATGTTGAACATCTTTTCATGAGCTTATCTGCTACTCACATATCTTTTTGGTGAAATGTCTGTGCCGATCTTTTGCCCTTCTTTTAAATTGAGCCTTGTTTTCTTATTATTGAGTTCTGAGAGTTCTTTATATGTTCTGGGTACAAGTCTTTTATCAGACATAATTACTGCAAATATTTTCTCCTAATTTGTGGTTTGTTGTTTCATTCTCTTAACTGCATCTCTCGTAGGGCAGAAGTTTTTAATTTTGAGGAAACCCAATTTGTAATTTTTATGAACTGCTCTTCTGATGTTTTATCTAAGAAACCTTTGCCTAACCCAAAGTCACAAAGATATTCTCCTGCATTTTCTTCTAGAAGTTTTATAGTTTAAGTTTTACATTTGGGTCTATGACTGACTTTGAGTTATTTCTGCATATGGTGTAAGAAATAAACTGAAGTTTAGGCATATGGATATCCAATCGTTCCCAGCAATGTCTGTAAAACAGATCATGTTTTCTTGATTGAACTGACTTTGCACCTTTGCTGAAAATTAGTTGTAGACGCATGTATATTTATGGACTTTCTGTTTTGTTCCAGTGATATATTTGTCTATCTTTGCACCAATACCATACTCAGTACTGTAGCTTTATAATAAATCTTCAAATCAATGAGTGTTAGTTACCCAACTTTCTCTTTCCAAATTTTGCTTGGTTTTATTCTAGGCCTCTTACATTTCCATATGAATTGTTCAATCTCCTTGTCAATTTTTACAAAAATGTCTGCTGAGATTTGACTGGGATTCTGTGAATCTGTAAGTCCATTTGGGGAGAAGAGACATCTTAAACAATATAGTCTTCCAACCCATAATCATGGTATATCTCTCCATTTATTTAGGTCTTGTTTAATATCTCTCAGTAATATATTTTTTTACTTTTTAGTGTATAGGGATTTCATATCTTTTGTCAGGTATTTCATATTTTTGATCCATTATAAATTTTTTAAAATTTTATTTTCTGACTGATGTTAGTCTGTAGATTGCATTTCAAGCAACGAAGTTTTCACATATTTGTTCCAAGTATTTAAATTTTAAATTCATATTATATATTTTAAATACATAAATTACTTCCCTTTTATACTTTAAATGTGGAAATTTGTACTGACTTTTTGAAATTGTTTATGAAGGTAGTTACATCTGTAAATTTCATTTCAGAATCATATTTTCATTTCAGAAAATATTTTTAAAAAGGGGAGTATAGGGTTTGATAAGGAGCCCTGGTGGTGCAATGGTTAAGTGCTCATCTGCTAAACGAAAGATCAGTGGTTTGAACTCACCCAGCAGCTCTGCAGGAAAAAAGACCTGGCTATCTGCTCCTGTAAATATTACAGCCAAGGAAACCCTCTGGGGTTGATCTACAATGTCCTGTAGGGTTGCCATGAGTTGTAATTGACTGGACGGCACACAACAACAACACAACAGGGTTTTATAGGGTTAAGAATCACTGCTCTAAACCATTTTGTCAATAATTTCCACAACACTGAATGTTTAAACATCGCTTCACAGGATATATTCTGATATTACAAATAGCAATAACGGCTACCAAGTAGCAGATTTAATATCTCAACATCATTGGCAGTTGCTAATGGAAGTAAATAAGACAGAAAACAGCAACAAATACATAAAGAAAACAATTTAAGAAAAATTACACATTTCTGTGATAAAACACAAAATTGGAAATTGCCACACATGGGTTTTGGTCTTGGCTGTACCATGAACTTACTGTCTTTGTGAGTCTCAACAATTTACCTAATTCCCCTTGTCTCTAGATATCTATAATTTTTAAATAATAATTTAGTCCAGATGGTCCGTAACCATCTTTTCTAGTATAGAAACCTTTGATTCAATCAAGTAGGCAAGTAGAAGCCACCCTGGTTCATTAAATTATTACCTACTTTCCTAGGATCTGTTCTTTGCTGAGGATGCCTACGTTTCAATCTAAGCTCTGCCATCTAACAACTGAACAAAAACGAAACAGTTGATTAACCTCAGATGCTTTAATTTCCTCGCCTATAAAACAGAGATAGTAACAGTGCCTTCTTTATAGAGATGTGACAATTCAAGGTTAATGGGAAGCACTTGGAACAGAACACATAAGCATATACTCCCTCTTCCCTTGAAATTATATAACATTACAGATGGAAATTTATGGTATGATTTTCCATTACTTAAACGTAGAGGAAACATTTTGCTCTATTTGATTTTCAGTAATGAAAAGGTACAGCTTTAGATTCCAAAATATACATAAATATGAGGGTCTTTTAAACAGATAAATTGCCTTCTTCCATCAAACTACTAGAAGGAAGAACTTCTAAATAGCTTCCCTTTTGCATAAAGAATACTTTTCTGAAAAAAAGTTACTTGGAGTCACATTAAACTCTTAGAGCAGGGAAATTTTTATTGTCCGAGGACTTCTTGTTTGTGCACAAAAACACGCATACAGCATTCTCAAGTAACTACAGAAAATAAAATGGCTGAGTCTTGATTATCCTGTGGAGAGCCAAGACATCATGAGATGTATAAAATTCTGTCAATCTCTAAACACTCTTTACTCCATCAGATTAACTCTATCTCAAGATATGTTTCAAGGCAGATTTTCTGGAGAAAAAACAAGCTGTGTTTAATTTCTTTTTATCTGTGGACAGGATAAACCACAGGCTAGATTAGTGTCTCCCACATTTTGTTCATTATAATCATCTGAAGAACTTTTTAAACATTCATAGTCCTGCTCTCATCTCCCAAGACTCTGGTTAGCAAATCTCGTTTTTACAGGCTTCTCAGGTCACTCTGATGCTGGTAGCTCCCAGATAAAACTCTGGGAAGCACAGCTCTTAACAAACAATTCTCAAAGATATTAATATTTTATATTACACCTTTTACCTGAGGATAGAAGGCTCTCAGAAACCTCACCTCACATTTCCAACGACAGTCTACAGACAAACACGAATCTGATAAAAATGCCGTTTAAAAAAGGACCAAAAAAGCCGAGTTGTTTTTCTGATGTGCATTATATGATGGAGTATCTCAGAAAACAAAGGTAAAAGATTCAATATATTCCTTAAATCAAACAAAAAAACCTGTTGCCGTGGAGTCGATTCTGACTCATAACGACCCTACAGGACAGAGTAGAACTGCCCCATAGGGTTTTCAAGGAACGGCTGGTGGATTTGAACTTTGATCTTTTGGTTAGCAGCCAAACACTTAACCACTGTGCCACCAGGGATCCAACAAGAGAGTAAAAAACTCAGATTTCAGAACTTTAAATTACTGTAGCTAATGGCGCAGTGGTTAAGAGCTCGGCTGCTAACCAGAAGTCAGCAGTTCTAATTCACTAGCTGCTCCTTGGAAACCCTATGTCGCAGTTCTACTCTGTCCCGTAGGGTCGCTAGGAGTCAGAATCGACTTGATGGCAACTAGCGTTTTGGTTCCTTTTTCTTTTTTGGTTAATATAATTTCACACTTCCTACTCACAGAAGTTGAAGAGTCACAATATAAAGACACGTAAGAACGAATATTTCTGTCCTCATGACTAAATTATGGTCTGGGTGAGTACATTGATTAGAACTTGATAAAATACTAATCTTTACCAACCACCAGCTGATTAGCAGATTTAAGGATGTCACAGAGTGAGCACTGTTTCTGAGAACACCTGGGCCATAATCACACAGGTAAAACTATAGTCTCTCATCCTATTCCACAACTACTGAAACAGAATTTAGGGGCTTAGGGCCTGGCATTTGATATTTTCAATACGTTTCCCTAGTGATTCTTACGTACATTACAGTTTGAGAATCAGTGGTGAAGGGAAAGGAGAAAGAATTATTGGTAATAAAAGAATGAAGACAGCAGTACAGCACTCTTGGATTGTATTTCTTGAGCTGATTTATGACAATTCACCAATACTTAAATTTGGAATTTCACGTCTACTCGTTAAGGTCTTTAAATTTATTCTATTTAGTTTTACCGACATCCTTCACAAACTCAAGGTCTTTTTGAACTTTACTTTTTTCTCCTCTGTTTATATTCTAATGGAGCCCCTAAGAGTCAATAAAAAACACACGGGGAAAAGCAAGCTGGAGAAGAAACGGGAGGCTTGATGGCTCACAAACTTTACCTGCTCTAGAACAATTCTAAGCTAGCATTTAAAAATAGGATACTCTTTTGCATTCTAAATTTGTATCACCCATCTACAACAGAGTATCAAATAACAGGAATTCAGATATAATTTAGAGAAACAAAACATCTAACTATTATCCTTCCAAAAGGATAATAATACATAAACATGCCCTTGTTTACAACTTTAGAGCAACTTTTAGACTGTTAACTGCTTTTTAAAAATTAAAATTATAAAATAACTTTTTGTGTAATATATCCTCTGCAGAAAATGAGGTATGCATAGTAACCTAAACTAGTGGTTTTCACACATTGTTCCCTGAGGTCTCCCTGGGCTGCTGCAGGAGGCTGAGGGGAGTCGACCAGCCATTCCCCCAGGGGCCGAAGGCCCAGGGCCCCTGACCTCTAAATTAACCAGAGCAGCTCTGCTTTTATCTCTTTCTCACATGATGTTCTGAGTAAGATTCTGTTTGATTAACAACAGTTCTACTGGGTTAAAAAATATGAAACCCACTGAACTAAGCTATTATTTCAGTTATTTGAAATTTTAAAACTGGAACACAAAGGGGTCTCTGAGTTACAATTATCACGCACATGGAATAAATTATTTTTATCTTTCCCTCTCAGACTATTTGAAGAGGGATCACTTTTAAAATTTAGAAACACCTAATGAGGGTAGGGAATCATACCAATAGCCTGCAAATGTTCCCCGGCATACAATATATTAACCAGGAAAATAACAATAAAAATGTCTCCATCAGTAAACATATATGCTTTACAGTCCATAGTTGGTTGATCTTTACAACATTCTTTGCGAGTTGGGAAGGAAAGATGTTCTTTTGCACAGGGTAAAGAAGGAGGTGGCGAGAGTTAATAATTTGATAGTAGATGTACAAATCATCCAAAAGGCCTAGCAATCTACTTCCGAAAAACCAGCCATTGAAAACCCTGTGGAGTGCAGTTCTACTCTGACACACGTGGGGTCGCCATGAGTTGGAATGAACTTGATGGCTAGTTCGGTTTGGCAGAAATCATGCTTAGTGCTCTTCAGGCAATGTGGGAGAGTCCCAGCTCCATCACTGACTGATTCGGAATCATGGCTACTTACAAAAGCTCTGTTTCCTCCCATAAAATGGTGGTGATAATAACTACCTTGAAGTTTTGTGATGATTAAAGAAGCCATTACATGTAAGTATCTAGCAATACCTTGTACTTAAGATATACTCAACAGATGCCTCTCCCTCACACCTTCCCCTGCAGACCATCAGGTGCTATTAAAAATAAACCAGTATTCCTGAAGTTCATCCTTCACCCAAAGATAAGACAAGCCTGTTAAGCACACAATAACACACACAGTTCAACCAGGTATATGAGACCAAATGGGCACACCAGCCCAAAAGTAAAGGCAGGAAAGGACAAGAAAACTGGATGAATGGAAATGGGGAACCCAAGGTCAAGAAGGGGAGAGTGTTGACACATTGCGGGGCTGGCAACCAATGTCACAAAACTATTTGTGTATTAATTGTTTAATAAGAAACTCATTTGGTCTGTAAACTTTTACCTGAAGCATAATTAAAATAAATACATAAAAATGAACCAGTATTTTAGGAAAAGAAAAGTGAATTGTGTGGATTCCTTCTTGAAACCACTGGATTTCTTTTTCAAAGAAGTTTTGATAGTGACGTTCTCAAGACCTGCTCCTGGTTTTACGAGCGCCTAACACCCCGCCCCCGATCATCTCCTCTTCTCACAGGCTTGCTCCAGCATGACCTAAACAGATACGCCTGCCTTCCGAGACCAGAGACCAATCAGGATGAAAAAGTGTTCTTATGCGCACAATTTTTTATTATCAATTACAAATCTGTCCTTGAATTAAAAACCCTATTTTTACTTTACATAATTTGTTTAGGCAACAAGCTATTTTTTAACTAGTTTTAGATGAGCTAATTTAGATTAACTTTTAAAAGAATTCATTTAAGCAATAAACTAATTGTATTTGGGTCTAAATAAAATATAGTTAGGAAGATAAATCTGCACGTAGTACAGAGTCAGTCCTCAAAAAATATTTGTTACACAAATGAAGAAAATTCTGTCAATATTTTTACAATCACAGAATTAAATCGTTGGGAAAGACCTGTTGTTAGCATTGTCAGGTGCCGTCAAGTTGGTTCTGACTCATAGTGATCCTATGTACAACAGAACAAAACACTGCCTGGTCCTGGACCATCCTCACAATCGTTGCTGTGTTTCAGCCTATTGTTGCAGCCACTGTGTCAATCCATGTCATTGAGGGTCGTCTCTTCTTCACTGATCCTCTACTTTACCAAGCATGATGTCCTTCTCCAGCAACTGGTCCCTCCTGATAACATGTCCAAATGTGACACACAATCTCACCATCCTCGCTTCTAAGGAGGATTCTGGCTGTACTTCTTCCGGACTAGACTAGAGACTAGAAAAAAACTAGGGACTTTATATGTAGTACCCTTTGATTTTAAGAAGAAATTAAAGTCCAAAGAAAGCAAATGACTTGTCTAAGGTCATAAGAAAGTGAGTAGCAATGATCAAGATCAAAACATAACTGTCAGTTTAAAGCTAAACTTATTTTCTGATCGTCTTTGAGATCCTTAAGGCTACAGCTCATCTCCATTAACATGGTGAACTGACATATTAATTGGGTTCTTTTTCTTTTTATTGTACTTTAGATGAAGGTTTACAGAACAAATAGTTTCTCATTAAACAGTCAGTACACATACTGTTTTATGGCATTGGTTAACAACCCCCACGACATGTCAACACTCTCCCTTCTTGATCTTGGAGGACCTTTTTTTTTTTTGGTGAAAATATACATAGCCAAAGATATACTATTTCAAAAATTTCTACATGTACAATTCAGTGACATTGATTACGTTCTTCCAGTTGGGCTGCTATCCTCACTGTCCTTTTCCAAATTATTCCATCACCAATGTCTTCAACTCACTGTCCTCTACTTCCCAACAAACCTTTTGAGTTGCTGTTGTCAGTTTGATCTCACATAATTTTTTTTTGTACTTTAGATGAACGTTTACAGAACAAAATAGTTTCTCATTAAACAGTACACATATTGCCCTATGACAATGGTTAACAACTCCACAACATGTCAACACTGCACTGTCCTTTCTCAACCCTGGGTTCCCTATCACCAGCTTTCCTGTCCCCTCCTGCCTTCTAGTCCTTGTCCCTGGACTGCTGTGCCTCGTTAGTCCCAATTTGTTTTATGGGGCTGTCCAATCCCTGGCTGAATGGTGAACCTCAGGAGTGACTCCACCACTGTGCTAAAAGGGTGTCTGGGGGCCATACTCTCGGGGTTTCTCCAGTCTCTGTCAGGCCGGTAAATCTGGTCTTTTTTTGTGTTGACACCTTAATCGGAAAAAAGATAAATGTTCTATTTAATTTTATATTTAACCAAAAGAACCTATTATTCGCAGCAGATAAGAAAATCAGAACACAGATGGAGGAAGACCCCAACTGTACAAACAAGGAAATGTAAGAGGTGGTATGGATTTTATTTTACTGGTCTTAATCGTCAAATTAAAATTCTGTAGATTCTTCTAAACACGACAACGAATGCACGAGCAGCAGAAAACAGAAGAGACGATTGGGGCCACATCCCAGTTAGATTCTGATGCTCATCAAGACTTTACAAAAGAGCAGGGACAACCTACAGACTGGGAAAAAAATCCGTGGGAATGATATAACCAGTAAGGGTTTAATACCTAAAATATACAGAAAACAGAAGAGATGATTGGGGCCACGTCCCAGTTAGATTCTGATGCTCATCAAGACTTTATCAAAAGAGCAGGGACAACCCACATACTGGGAAAAAATCCGTGGGAATTATATAACCAGTAAGAGTTTAATACCCAAAATATACAGAAAACTTCTACAGCTTAACAACAGAGACACAAAAAACCCAACGAAAAACTAAACAAAGGACACGAACAGACACTTCGCCAAAGAGAATATTCAAATACCCAACAGACAGATGAAAAGATGCCCGACATCATTAGCCAGCAGAGAAATGCAACTCAAAGCTACAATGAGAAACCATTTCACTCCCACTAGGATGGCTAAGAGAAATAAATAAAGGAAAATAACAAGAGTTGGAGGGAATGTGGAGAAATTGGAACCCTCATCCATTGTTGGTGGGAATGCAAAATGGTACAGCCATTGTTGAAATCAGTCTGGCGGTTCCTCAAAAAAACTAGAGGTAGAGCTGCCATATGACCCAGCAATTCTACTCCTAAGTATATACCCTAGGGATCTAACAGAAGTGACATGGACACACATGCACGCCTATGTTCACTGCAGCACTATTCACAATAGCAAAAAGATGGAAACAACCGAGGTGCCCATTAACGGATGAATGGATAAGTAAAATGTGAAAAAATACATACAACTGAATATTACTCAGTTATTAAAAAAAATGAGTTCCCAGAACATCTTGGAACTTGAAGGATATTATGTTGAATGAAATAAGTCAATCACAAAAAAACAAATACTGTACGTTCTCACTTTTATTAAATGACATGAATAGGTAAATATACAGAAACTAATGTTCATTAGTGGTTGTGGGGGGGGGGGGAAGTACCCCTTAGGTAGTAGTCACTTTTTGTTTATGGAAATGGGAAAGGGGGCACCAAACATGTGTGAAGTTGGCACAGCATGACCGATGTAACTGATGTCAATAAGCTGTACACGGGGAAAAGGGATGAATGGGCAAATGCTAGACTGGGTATGGTTTTACAACCACCACCACCACCAAAAAAGGCAGGGGCTACAGATGCTGATACTAATTAGACATATTCAATCACCTCATGGGATTAGTTCTCTTGGTTTGGGGGCTTAGGGCCGTGGTCTTGTGGGATAATCCCGTCAACTGGCATAATGTTTATGTTCTACCTCCCAGTATGGTGAGTAGTGTCTGGGGTCTTAAGAGCTTACCAGTGGCCACCTAAGATACAACTACTGGTCTTTATTCATCTGTAAGAAAAGAGGAAGAAGGAAATCCAGGAGCCACAAGGAACCAGACTACAGGCCTAACTGTCTACATGCACCACTGCCTCCTCCATCTTGAGACCAGAAGGACTAAATGGTGCCTGGCCACCACAACTGAACATTCTGTTCAGGAACAAAATAGAGAAATTCTGGTTAAAAAAGGAAGAAAAATGTGGAACAGAAATTCAAATTCTTAAAGAATTCAGACCTACTGAACCTACTGAGTCTGGAGGAGTCCCCGAGACCATGGCCCTGAGTTGTTCTTCAAACCCTGAATTTAAACTATCCCCTGAAGTCACCTTTGAACTAAATTAACAGTTTAGCCCAAACAGGAAAGATTGTCACCCTTGAGTACTGTGTTTCTTTAAAAAAAATCTATATAAGACCAAAGGGTCAAAAGCTATTTTAAAGCATAGAAGGTTGGGGAGGGGGGAAGGAGATTAAGTAAACGGTAGTGAAACAACTAGAACAGAAATAATGAGAATACTGATGCAATGTGAAGAATTTATCCAGCGTCACTGATCATCATGTCTCGAAACTGGGGAACAGGGGCAGGTTTTTGGCGTATATTTGCATGGATCTGGCAGAGGGAGATATCGGCTGTGTATATTTTCACCAAAATGAAAATTTAAAAAAAAGAAAAAAAAATTTACAGATGCTTTTGTAATAGAAATAGATATAAACAAACTTGTAAAATAAAATTATCAAAAATATTTATATTTTAAAATTAACATTTATTGAGAGAAAAATATGCCACAGGCTCTGTTCCAAGTACTTTACATATTTTATCCTCATACATTTAATCTCCACGACAACACGATGAGGTAAAGAATAGTCCTGTAATACCCATCTGACAAATGTACAAATGGAGGCACAGAGAAGTAACCTGTCTAAGATAACACAGGATTAAAACCCAGGTAATCTGGCACCAGAGCCCATGGTCTTAACCATCCTGATATACTGTTTTAAATCCTACTATGACTTTTTTAATAAAATACATTTTATAAAAACCTAACATTTAGTTTTTAAGACGTAAGGAGCCCTGGTGTCACAATGGTTAACGCATTCGGCTGCTAAGAAAGGCTAGTGCTTCGAACCCACCAGCAGCGACTCAGGAGGAAAGACCTGGCAATCTGCTCCCGTAAAGATTACAGCTTATGAAACATCGTGGGCAGTTCTACCCTGTCACGCAGGGTCACTATGAGTCAAAATCCACTCAACAGTATACAACAACAACATCTGAGATGTAGTTAAAGCTCAAGATGTTTATGTAACAGTTATTATCACATTTTGGCTATATCACTGTTTAGAGGTGAAGGAGAGAAAAGCACCCACCATGGTAATTAGAAAAGGGCATCCAAGTCCATCTCCATCATCATTATCATCTGTATTTTTCCATTATTGCAGACAAAATTTTTGATGACAAATTCTGTTGCCAGTGTGTCTTAGATATACTAATGAAGCATAAAAAATCTATTCTTGGGACTTTTCCATACTTTTTTGTTGCCTACCTGAAATCCATGCTTGCCTCTCCACCACGTGCTCAGTACTTTGGGGGGCATGTCAATAACAGAAACAATGTCTCCCACCTAGGACAAACAAAATTTTAAACACAATGTTTTTAGACATATTTTAAACCAAGTGTTACGTTTAGAATTTAAATGAGAACTCAACGAAAGAGTGAAGTATTATCTTACTCTCTGGCTAATAACAGCTGGAAAAACACACTGCCTCTTTCTTTGAAGTATCAATAATCTTCCCTTTTCTTAACACGAGGTCTACAAAGAGCTTAGCAGCACAGAGGCTGTGATCCAGCTAACAGGTGCAGTAACTTCAGAAAGTCAGATTTCTAACACACCATTTCTGAATGACAGGTATCATACCATCATCACTTCTGCTATTCTCTTACTGCTGACACTATCAGATTCTCTAGCTTTAAATACTTCTCTTTAGAAAAAATGGAAGTTCCTATTAATACTACATTTAGTGAGTGCTTACTGTGTGCCAAGCACCATGCTGAACACCTGACATATCTTAATCATATAGAAAAAGGCCTACGATGTCTAAAATTTCTGGGTTATTCTTAGTAAGTGGAAAATTTGATGACTACTATACTTCTTTCAAGAGCCCTGGTGGCACAATGGTTAAAGCACTCAGCTGCTAACCGAAAGGTCGGTGGTTTGAATCCATCAGGCGCTCGGAACCCACCAGCTGCTCCACAGGAGAAAGATGTGACAGTCAGCTTCCTTAAAGATTCACAAAACCCTATGGGGCACTTCTACTCTGTCCTATAGGGTCGCTGAGTTGGAACTGACTCGACCACAACAGATTTTATACTTCTTTCAATCGATGGTACACTGTAACATTTTTACTAAATAGCTTACTTTCTTCACGGTAAAAGACAACGTAGTGAGTTTTTATGAACTTGTAAGAAGTTATAAATATAAGAATTACAATAATAGTTTTTAATAATATATTAATTGAAGTTGTATTCTTCAACCAGAGTATGTGATACTACCTACAACATAGTTGAGCTATGTTACTAACGTACACTATATTCTTTTAGGAATTTTTCTTTGTTTATTTACAACTGGTTTTTCAAGTCTTAAATAAGCCATCTTCATAAAGCCCTATTTGCTAACAGACATGGCATCTTTCAAGACCTACATTCCTTTATGTACAGAACCTGAAAGTTTAGTTTGAGAGCAGTTCAAATTCTATGCAGTAACAAACTTAGACTGTTATTTCTTAAACTAAGTAACTGTCAGCATTTTCTTTGTCTCTCACCAGCCAATATTTATTTTTAGAGGGAGAAACTTAATTCCTCTCCTTTTGCATCTGATAGCAATAAATGTTCATTTCACCTTTTACCTGTTGTTTTGCTCAGCCTTTCCGCAAACATTGAGAAGAAGTTATCATTGGCTATAACACAAAGACCAAAGACTCAGACCTTACTCTCCAGACGATCACTGTTTACAGGAAGATAAACAGGAGAACAGCTAGGATTAAATGTAGTAGGTGATATGTCACACATAGACTATGGGCACACTTCAGAATGACACTCAATTCAGGCTTTTTGGGGGGTGTACGTATTTGCGTGGATTTGGGGGAGGGAGATCAGGGATGACATCCCAGAAGAAATGAGAAGCAAAGGCTGAGTTTCCCAGCACGAGCACAGTCTTTTAACAAACATAGAGGGCATTCCAGGCTGAAAGATAATGGACGTATAGAAAAGTCTGGAGAATAGGTTTCATTTTAATTAAGAAATGACTAAAACAGTTAATGATGAGGCTGGCTAGAGAGCAAGTACCAGATGACAAAGACCAGTCTGAGTTATTTACCTCTAAGGTCAGCTCGTCTGGGGCCCGAGCAGTGTACCTCTTGATAACGTGGGCAGCGCCAACGGCAGGTGTGTTAATGGATGATTCCTCATGAACTAGAAGGTGGTTCCCCTTGTTATCAATCTGTAACAGAGAAAATGCACTATGAGACACTTAACAGCATGGGAATGATGCTTCTGTGACTATTTACAAAACTTCAAGTTCGTTTAGGGAGCCACTTGACTCAAGGAGTCTTAAAAAACAACAACATTGAATATGCCAGTCACTGTGCTATGCATGCAACGATATGATTTAATTTAATCCTCATAATTCTAAAATGTAATTACTATCACCCTTATCACTGTTTAAAAGTGAAGATGCTAAATCTAAACGAGGTTGTGTAATTTATGAGAGATTAAATAATTTGTCCAAGATCACACAGCCAATAACGGAAGAGCCGAGATCTCAATGCAAGTCAGCCTGGTTCTAAGTTCTACATTCTTTCTACTTTTCATCCTGCCTTCCTAATTTGCACTGGAGGGAGAAAAGTAAACTATTAATATAACTCTACATACGTAAATTGAGAATAAATATCTACTACATTTACTGAAGGAGCCCTGGTAGTGCAGTGGTTAAGCACTCGTCTGCTAACTGAAAGGTCTGCAGTTCAAACTCACCAGCCACTGTGTGGGAGACAGCAGATCCAGTCTCCTTTCGTAAAGATCACAGCCTCGGAAACCCTATGTGGCAGTTCTACTCTGTATTACAGGGTTTGGTTTTTGGTTTATATTTACTAAATAATCATGTTTCACTCAAGACTTATTCTTACCCTGGACTCTTTAACAGGTTAATTGTCTTTTATCCATAAATGACTGAAAAATACTTCCAATTACTAAGTCAACTAAAAATACATATATGATACTTTACCTAATTAAACATACACATTAATAAACATCAAAATAACGAGTATTAACTGAGATTCATAAAATATATTCAAATAAGTTTTCTTGGGTATCAAAGAAAGATAGATTTGAGACAAAAAATATTTCCTATATCACATCGCTATCCCCCCCAGAAGATGAGAATAAACTTCATTTTTCTAATTCCTAAAACTCAATAGCTATTGAAATTCCCTCTTACATTAAATTACAAATTAAACTGCTTAAGTAGATAAATTTAATGTAAACTTTAGTAACAGTGCACTAGTAATACCTCCATCCAGGTAAGGGCAGGTCCACAGTTGATCTTGTTGCCAGCAATAGCTGAGAGACGTGCCAGGTAAGCCATAAGCATCTGAGTTACTGACTAAAAAGAAAGAGAAAGAATCAGTGGTAACTTACAGTACTAGGTTTCCTCGCAGATGAACTGGTGTAAATTGATTGTTTCTGAGGGAAAAAAATCTTCAGATTTTTAGGCATTTTAATAGTTACAGAGGATTCTCCACAGAGGCATAACACTTCTCTAAATTGAAGCTACAGGGAATTTACACAGTAATTCAGTTCCTGTTTCATTAGAACTTTATTAACCCCTTATAAGTAAGGTATTATAATGACACGTGCAAAGTGCTGGAGATAGAAAACCAGAAGGGAAGAACACATTTGCTGTTTCTCAAGCTGTAAGAACTGAAGAAAAAATTGAAACCTTGAGTTGCAATAATGAAGAATTCTATGTGGAAAATATTAAAAGACACAGGAAGCATCAAAAGAAGATGGAAGGAATACACAGAATTATAAACACCAAAAAGAACTGGTCGACGTTCAGTCATTTCAGGAGGTGGTATACGATCAGGAACTGATGGTACTGAAGGAAGACGTCCAAGCTGCACTGAAGGCACTGGTGAAAAACAAGGCTCCAGGAATTGACAGAATATCAACTGAGATGTTTCAACAAACAGATGATGCCTGAAGTGCTCACTTGTCTATGCCAAGAAACTCAGAAGGCAGCTACCTGGCCAAGCGACTGGAAAAGATCCATATTTATGCCTGTTCCAAAGAAGGTGATCCAACTGAATGCAGAAATTATTGAACAATATCATTAATATCACACACAAGTAAAATTTTGCTGAAGATCATTCAAAAGCAGCTGTAGTATTACGTTGACAGGAAACTGCTAGAAATTCAAGCCAGATTCAGAAGAGGACATAGAACTAGGGGTATCATTTTTGATGTCAGATGGATTCTGGATGAACGCAGAGAATACCAGAAAGATGTTTACCTGTGTTTTATTGACTATGCAAAGGCATTCAATTGTGTGGATAATAATAAATTATGGGTAACACTGCAAAGCATGGGAATTCCATAACACTTAATTGTGCTCATGAGGAACATGTACACAGATCAAGAGGCAGTTGTTCGAACAGAACAAGAGGATACTGCGTGGTTTAAAGTCAGGAAAGGTGCACATCAGGGTTGTATGCTTTCACCATACCTATTCAATCTGTCTGCTGAGCAAATAATCCAAGAAGCTGGACTCTACGAAGAACGGGGCATCAGGATTAGAGGAAGACTCGTTAACAACCTGCGATATGCAGGTGACACAACTTTGCTTGCTGAAAGTAAGGAGGGCTTGAAGCACTCACTGGTGAAGATCAAAGACCACAGCCTTCAGTATGGATTACACCTCAACATAAAGAAAACAAAAATCCTTACAACGGGACCAATAAGCAACATCATGATAAATGGAGAAAATATTGAAGTTGTCAAGGATTTCGTTTTACTTGGATCCACATTCAACACCCATGGAAGCAGCAGTCAAGAAATGAAAAGATGCATTGCATTGGGCAAATCTGCTGCAAAAGACCTCTTTAAAGTGTTGAAAAGCAAAGACATCACCTTGAAGACTAAGGTGCCCCTGACCCCAAGCCGTGGTGTTTGCGATCGCCTCATATGCATGCAAAAGCTGGGCAATAAATAAGAAAGACCAAAGAAGAATTGATGCCTCTGAATTATGATGTTGGTGAAGAATATTGAATGTACCATGGACTGCAGAAAGAACAAAACAAATCTGTCATGGAAGAAGTACAACCAGAATGCTCCTTAGAAGCAAGGATGGTGAGACTTTGTCTCACATACTTTGGACATGTTATTAGGAGGGGCCCGTCCCTGGAGAAGGACATCATGCTTGGTACAGTAGAGCGTCAGCGAAGAAGAGGAAGACCCTCAACTAGATGGACCGACACAGTGGCTGCAACAATGGGCTCAAGTAGAACAATGAATGTGAGGATGGTGTAGGACCGGGCAGTGTTTCATTCTGCTGTACACAGAGTCACTACGAGTCAGAACCAACTTGACAACACCTAACAACAACAACATAGCTTCTAATTTGATTCTCTCTTTTCATTTTTGTATCAAAAATGCAACAAGATAGTTATAGCAGATACATATTTGTTTGTTTTTTTCTGCCCTGTTACCCTGAAACTATTTTTTCCAGGTCATGGTTGTGGCAGGAGCTGCCAAATTCGTACATGATACTACACCACGGGCAGCTGTTTGGGCCGGGGACGTGATCAAACAAGAGTAAATGCGGAACAACTCAAGTGTCCATCAACAGATGAATGGATAAACAAAGTGTGGTATATATGTACAATGGAATATTATTCCGCCATAAAAAAGAACAAAGTCTTGATACATGTTACAGCATGAATGGACCTTGAAATATGATCTCATTTATATGAAATATCTAGACAGACAAATGTATAGACAGAAAGTAGATTAGTGATTATCGTGGGCTGGGGAGAGGCAGAAATGGGAGTTGTTGTTTAGTGAGTACAGAGTGTCTGTTTGGGGGGTGATGAAACATTTTTTAAACAAATAGTAGTGATGGTTGCACAGCACTGTGATTGTGATTAACGCCACTGGACTGCACACTTACAAATGGTTAAAATGGAAAATTTTACGTTGTGTATATTTTACCACAATTTAAAAAAAAAAAAAGTTATCCAGGAATGGGGAATTGTGCCACAAACTCCAGCTCAATCTGGCTGCTCTCTTAAAAGGAGGAGAAAGAAACTTGGGACCTACTGATAATGGCCATACTCTAAGGCAGTCTGAAAGAGAAAAATGAAACACAGGCAGATATGGGAAGTTTCTCTCAGATATACAAGAATCTGCAGTTTTGAGACATTCCTGAGTCCCTGCTGCAGTGTTGGTCGGTACGTGACCGATGACATCTCTCCTCTGCCCTACCCACTTACCTGACTTGGAATAAACTAAAGATTTGAAATTATTTCCCTTCAGAACTTGGAAATACCCCTGCGCTGTTTTCATGCATCCACTGTGCTGATGGGGAGTCTAATACCAATACAGTTGTTCTTCCTTTGAGAAAGTCTGCTTCTGCTTCATCAACTTCTAAGATTTTCTCTCTCTCCTGGCATTCTGATATTTCACTACAACATTTCTAATGTCTGTGAGTCTTTTCACCCAGTACATGTTAGCACTTCAAGAAATACGGTTCTAAGAGATTTTTTGAATTAATTTTTAATGATTTCCTTCTATCCACTCTCTCCTCCTGGAACTCCTATGAGAGGGAATTAGGAACTTGTGGATCTATTGTCCATGATTCTCAACTATTTCCTTGCAATATTTTTATCTTTTTTTCCATTTGGGGGGCTGTATTCGTGTAAATTACTTGGCTTAATCTTCCCACTCATTAATCCTTGCTTAAATCGTGTCTATTTTGAATGAAGTCCAGCTATTATATTAAGGTTTTCATTATGTAAATTACATTAACTTAAATAATCATATTTTCACTGCCCAGGTTCCTGATTATTTCAGTTTTATAAAAACCTGTTCCCCTTCCTGAATGTGACAGGATACGGATTATACTTCCGAAGGCCTTCTGTTCGCTCTGCTACTTTGTCAGCTGTCTTCTTTACTCAGTCTGGTGTCTCTCACTATTGGTTTTACTCAATCACGCAGCATTTCTTGGTGGAGCATTCATTTCTGTGTTTAAGATCTGTTACCTGTTTTCTCTGCAGTTATCCTCTGACACATTTTTAGGCTGTATTTCTCTCCCTTATAAATTTTATTCCATCTACTTTCAATGATTCCTCACAAGTTTTTGACTCTCTTATAGGACTTTTGTTTCCTGGTGCTATAAAGAATTTTTTCTTTTTTTAATTTAAAAACAAACTTTGATTTTTTTTAAGGAACTTTTACACAGGAGTGGTGGTAGCTGCATGGACGCAGCCTGCCTTCATGAACTAATCAGTGTTGTTATTTTAATACGTACTTCTTTGATTATTAGTGAGGTCAATGTTCTTCCAGATTTTTGCTTCCGTATTTCTTACCTTCTTTGGAGAATAGTCTGCCCATATATACTGCCCATTAATATACTGCATTACAAGGTATTTTTTCAGTATAAAATTATAGACTGGACATACTTTAATTATAAATACCCTACATAACATTACCAATTTTTCAGATACGAAACAGTTAAGTAATCCCAGAAATTATCCTATTCATAGTGCCCAGTAGAAGCTGTTATTTTAGTATAGAAACAAATTTCTCTGCCAATTCATAGAAAGCGATTACTTCTACAAAGTGCTAGATGCTTACCTCTGGACTATCCTTCAAGGCATCAGAACGGGGAAGCTCTGAGAGCTGGGAGAACCGTCGGTCATAAATGCATAAATGAAGATGTTTATCAAGTACCCGAAAATCTTCATAACTTCGTTTAACAATCCAACTTTTGCCCTATGAATAAGAAAAAAACACTCCCATTATTCATCTCTATTGGAAAATGTTTATGAATCAGGTGTTATTCTATAATGGTATTTTACTCATGAGGTTTCATATTTTCTAAGGAGAAGCTTCTGTTAACTTGACAGTAAATAGTTAAGCTCCAAAACACTCTAGAGAGTTACATTATGTTAAGTAGTCAATAACAGACAATGAGAACTCTCCACTAACCCTCTTCCTACCGCCTGTCAAAGACTACTGACCTTCTCTGAGAACAATAACTGCCAGACGGCAAGAGAGCGTGTGACCTGAACTCACAGAAAAAACCATAAAATAACTTTGGGTAGGAGAATATTATGTAAAATTGAATAAAACTAAAATCAGGTTATTTACCGAGATGGACGTATACTCAAAATCAAAACTACTAAAGCGTCATGTATAACCATTGCATATGCATATATTACCTAGAGCCCAATAGCTTTCTTCTCTTCTTTGCCCAATCTCATAAACTCATTAAAAATTAAAAAATCACACTCACAGAGCATAGTTATTAGATACTGTCTTCTAATTTTCTCTGGAATCTATCACTTCCTACTCAGTGTTACAGCCCGAGCTTTAGTAAACACAGTCATCATTTCTTACCTGACATACTGGCTAAGACTCCTTGCCTACAATTTCCTTCTCCGTCCTCCCAAATCCAAAACGCAAAGCTCATCAGGTCACAGAAGCTCCAGTGGTCAGCCATATTAGCAGTTCCTGACTGCGTACCATTTAACTGTGCAATTTAATCTAATTTTCTGCGGAAGCTCTCAGCCTATAAAAACGTGGAGGGACTGGGAGAAAAAGGCTCCAGTGCCACTGTCAGAACTGCAGGATCCATTTCAGGACAGCTCTTCCACATTTACCCCAGCCGGACGGGGAAGACGCAAAAGGGATCACTTCATGGGCGAGGTCCTGAATTCTAGCCACAGGTGTATCAAGAATTAACGATAAACTTGTCTAACCGCACTTTGGACCACATTTTTGTATTATAAAGTTGGGAAGCAATATCCACTCCCTCATTCGGAGTTATGAGGATGAAATCAGATAACAGACAATGCAGAGATTTTCAAAGTCTCTGGTCCCTGTTCTCCCTGATCCCTACTCTAAACCAACCAGCTGTCAGCAAGTCGACTCTGACCCATGTGTGTCAGAGTACAACTGTGCTCCATATGGTTTTCAATGGCCAATTCTTTGGAAGGAGATCACCAGGCCTTTCTTCCAAGGTGGTTCTGGGTGGACTTGAACCTCCAATCTCTCAGTCAGCAGTGAAGCACATTAAAGCACATTTACTGTTTGCACCGCCCAACCAGGAAAAACCACCAATCAGGTACCGTCAAGTGGCTTCTGACTCACAGCGCCTCGTGTGCTGCAGCACAGAACGGCACTCCAAAGGGTTTTCAAGGCTGTTACCTCTTGGAAGCAGACTGCCAGGCCTTCTCCCTAGGCACCTCTAAATAGGTTCAGACTGCCAAACTTTCAGTTAGTAACTGAGCGCTTAACCGTTTGTGCCACCCAGAGACTCCTTGCACCACCAAAGGCCGGCTAATTCAATAAGTCTGGAATGGGATCCAGTTGATTCTGACAATCAGCCTGAATCGGGACTCACTGGTCCACAGAATCACATTTGTGGCTTTCATCACCGAGGCCCCGTCTGAACGTCCAGCCTGATCTCAACCATTCCCCATCCATCAACCTTCCTAGGCTTCCAGTTATGCTGAATTAACTGCATTCTCCAGTCCATGAGGCACACCTCCTTCTCACCCCACCATGACTTTGTAAGTGTGTTCCTGCTGCCACGGACAACCTTTCAGGTACTTTCTGCTAAAGCAGACACCTTTGCTTCCTCAGTCCTACCGCCCACACCCGAAGCTTTCCCAGACCCCTGGGAACTAAATACTCCCTTTGCAGGCTAGAAAAACAAAACAAAATAAAAACAACGGGAAAGAAAAACCTCTTATCACGTAGTTGCAATTTTTTTCTTTCACACTTACACATATTTTTTAAATTATGCAACACTTCAAACATACAGAAAAGTACAAAAAATAATTTAACACATATCTATGTATTTATCACAGACATTAAACAGGTATCAATTTTTTATGTTTCAGAGTTCTGAAATTTCTTTTTTTTTTTAAACCAGTCGTTGCAATTATAAAGCCTCATCTTCTCTTCTATTCCCTTTCTAAAGCCAAGGACGGGAGCTGATATGCATCATTATTATGCATGTGTGTCTGTTTTTAGATCTTTATGATATATACTTCCATCCATAAACTATGTATATTCTTGTTTTAATTTTATATAAATAATATATCATTCACATCATTTTGGAGCTTGAAGTTTTAACTCAACATCATGTTGACATTTCTCCATGCTGATATACGTAGCTCAATTATTCAGTAACTGCTGAGGGGAATTCTACTGCAGAAACAAATACCAGTTTATCCTTCTATTCCTCTACAGAAAGGGAGCAGGTATTTTACACTTTCCATTATTGTAAGCAATGTTGCAATGAGCATGTTCATGCCTCTTCCTGCTCATTTGTGAGAAATTTTCCATAGTAGTTAGCTGGAACTGCTAGATCATACTGTATGATCATTATCAACTTTATTTCAAATTTGCCAACCTCGTCTCCAAAGTGATAATACCGATTTACTCACGCAATGTTACAGTTCTCATTTCCCCAAAATCCAGGCCAAACCTGGCATTATCAGACTTTTTATCAATTGGATAGTGCATGCAAACAGTGGACAGTGAATAAGGAAGACAAAGAATTGATGTCTTTGAATTATAGCGTTGGTGAATATTACTGAATATACCATGGACTTTCAGAAGAACGAACAAATCTGTCTTGGGAGAAGCACAGCCAGAATGCTCCAGAGAAGCAAGAATAGTAAGACTTCGTCTCACATACTTTGGACATGTTATCAGGAGGAGTCAGTTCCTGGAGAAGGCTATCATGGTTGCTAAAGAAGACAGTCAGCAAAAAAGAGGAAGACTCTCAATGAGATGGACTGACACAATGGCTGCAACAATGGGCTCAAGCATAACAATGATTGTGAGGATGGTGCAGGACTGGGCAGTGTTCTGTGTACAGAGGATCACTATGAGACAGAACCAACTCGACGGCACCTAATAATTGAATAGATGTGAAATTTTATCTTCTTTTAATTTGCCTTTCCTTGGTTACCAAAGAAGATTAGCATCTTTTCCCATGTTAATAATCATCCAGATTTCTATTCCTGATAAATACTTATACCTACCAGAACACTACTGCAATGAGCATGGGTGTGCATATATCTATTCCTGTGACAACTCTTATTTCTCTAGGATATATATGTAGGAGTGGGATGGCTGGATCATATGGTATTTCTATTTCTAGCTTTTTAAGGAGGTACCATAATGTTTTCCATAATGGTTACATCATTTTACATTCCCACCAGCAGTGCATAAGAGTTCCAATCTCCTCGCAACCTCTCCAACATTTGTTATTTTCTGTGGTTTTTTTTTTTTGGTTTGTCTTTTTGATTCATGCCAGTAACGCCAGCGTGAGATGGTATCCCATCGTAGTTTTGATTTGCATTTCTCTAATGGCTAATGATCCCAAGCATTTCCTCATGTGTCTGTTAGCTGCCTGAATGTCTTTTGTGGTGAAGTGTCTGTTCGTATCATTTGCCCATTTTCTAATTGGATTTGTCTTTTTGTTGTTGAGGTATTGAAGTATTCTACAGATTTTACAGATTAGATCCTTGTCAGATATGTCATAGCCAAAAATTTTTTCTCACACTCTAGGTTCTCTTTTTACTCTTTTGGTGAAGTCTTTTGATGAGCATATGTAATTTTTAGGAGCTCCCAGTTATTGAGTTTATCTTCTGAAGATTGTGCATTGTAGGTTATGGTTTGCATTCTATTTATGCCATGTATTAGGTTCCCTAGAGTTGTCCCTATTTTTTCTTCCATGACATTTATCGTTTTAGGTTTTATATTTAGGTCTGTGATCCATTTTGAGTTAGCTGTTATGCATGGTGTGAGGTATGGGGCCTGTTCCATTTTTTCACATATGGACATCCAGTTTTGCCAGTACCACTTGTTAAAAAGACTGTCTTTTCCCCATTTAATGGACTTTGGTCATTTGTCAAAGATCAGGTGACCACAGATGGATGGATTTACATCTGGGTTCTCGATTCTGTTCCACTGGTCTATGTGTCTGTCCTTGTACCAATACCACGCTGTTTTGACTACTGTGGCTGCATAGCAGGTTCTGAGATCAGGTAGGTGAGGACTCCTACTTTATACTTTTTCTTCAGTAATGCTTTGCTTATCCGGGCCTCTTATCCTTTTCACATAAAGTTGGTGACTAGTTTTTCCAACTCATTAGAGAATGCTGCTGGTATGTGGATCAGCATTGCACTGTATCTGTGGATCGCTTTGGGCAGGACTGACATTTTCAAAATGTTGAGTCTTCCTACTCATAAGCATGGTATATTTTTCCATTTTGGTAGGTCTCTTTTGGTTTCTTCTAATAGTGTACTGTAGTTTCCTTTGAATAGATCTTTTACATCCCTGGTTAGATTTATTCTTAAGTATTTTCTCTTTTTAGGGGCTATTATAAATGGTATTGTTTTCCTGATTTCCTTGTCAAAGTTCTCTTTTTTGGTGTATAGGAATCCAACAGATTTTTGTATACTCATCTTGTATCCTGCTACTCTTCTAAATCTTTCTACTAGTTCCAGTAGTTTTCTTGTGGAATCTTTGGGGTTCTCTATGTATAGGATCATATCATCTGCAAATAGGGACAGTGTTACATTTTCCTTTCCGATTTGGAATCCCTTTATTTCTTGTTCTTGCCTTACTGCTTTAGCTAGGACTTTCAGCACGGTGTTAAACTGGAGTAGTGATAAAGGGCATCCTTGTCTTGTTCCCATTCTCAGGGGAAATGCTTTCAGCCTCTCTCCATTGAGAATGATGTTGACTGTTGGTTCGGTATAAATGCCCTTTATTATTTTGAGGGATTTTCTTTCTACTCCTATCGTATTGAGAGTTTTTATCAGTTATAGGTGTTGGACTTTTATCAAAAGCCTTTTCTGCATTGAGATGATCACGTGATTCTCTTCTTTTGTTCTATGTATGTGGTGGAATATGTTGACTGAGTTTCTAATGTTGAACCATCCTTGCATACCTGGTATGAATCCTACTTGGTTGTGGTGTATTATTATTTTTTTATCTGATGCTGAATTCTACTGGCTAGAATTTTGTTGAGAATTTTTGTAGCTATATTCATGAGAGATATTGGTCTGTAATTTTCTTTTTTTGTGGTGTCTTTGCCTGGCTTTTGGTATCAGGGTTATGCTATGTAGAGGTATTCCTTCCTCTTCTATGCTCTGAAATACTTTGAGTAGTACCTGTGTGAGCTCTTCTCTCAATGTCTGGAAGAATTCTTCAGTGACACCATCCAGGCCAGGGCTTTTTTTTGTTGTTGTTGGGAGTTTTCTTTTCATTACCTTTTCAATCTCTTCTCTTGTTATGTGTCTGTTCAGATTTTCTGTCTCAGCTTGTGTTAGTTTAGGTACGTAGTATGATTCTAGAAATGTTTCCAATTCCTCTAGGTTTTCAAATTTGTAGGAGTACAATTTCTGTTATGATCCTTTTTATTTCAGTTGGGTCTGTTGTAATGTTCCCCCATCTCATTTCTTATTTGAGTTATTTGCTTCTGCTTCTGTTTTTCTTTTGTCAGTTTGGCCAATGGTTTGTCAAGTTTATTGATCTTTTCAAAGAACCAACTTTTGGTCTTGTCAATTCTTTATACTGCTTTTCTGTTCTCTATTTCATTTATTTCTGCCCTAATCTTTATTACTTCCTTTCTTCTTGTGCCTGAGGGCTGCTTTTGCTGTTTGCTTTCTATTTGTTTGAGATGTAGGGTGAACTGTCCCCTTCCTCTTTTTGATGTATGCGTTTATCGGTATAAACTGACCTCTGAGCACTGCTTTTACTGTGTCCCAAAGGTTTTAGCTGATTTTTCCTCAAATAAGTTGGTGTCAAGTGCTTTATCTTCAATCTCACTAATTTTGACTTCCATTGCCTCAATTCTGCTCCTATGACTTTCTATTGAGTTGTCTAATTCTGAAATTCTATTGTTAATCTTCCGGATTTCTGATTGCTGTCTCTCTATGGATTCTTGCAGCCTGTTAAATTTCTCATTATGCTCTTCTCTAATCTTTTTAATTTCCTCTACTGCATGTTCTGTGGTTTGCTTAATTTCCCTCCTAATTTCTTAAAGAGTTCTGTATATTAATCTTTTGTATTCGGCCTCCGGTAATTCCAAGAAATTTTCCTCCTCTGGAAAATTTCTAGATTTTTTATTTTGGGAGCTTGCTGAAGTCATGACGGATTGCCTCTTTATGTGATTTGATATTGACTGTTGTCTCCGAGCCATCAATAACTTATTATATTTATATATTTTATGTTTGCTTACTGTGTCCTAGCTTCTTGTTTTGTTTAGATATGCCCAAATAGGCTACTCGTATGAGCTAGTTTGATTATTGGCACCTCCGAAGCTCTAATGTCCTGTGACCAGATGATCAGATCTGTTACTAGGTATGTGAGCTCAAGAATCTGCCTACTTCTCCTGTATGGATTCAGCTCAGGTGCCCAGGTAGATAGCCACCAAGTGTGTGGTGTAGGCTCTCACCTACAGTCCTAGACAGGCATGGGTGATTGGTGTAGGCACAGGCATCTGGCTGCAGCAGGGGGACACACTCTGAGCAAGGCAGGGGGCTGACAGCTACCCTCGAGTGTCCAGGAGGAAGGCGTGTCCTTGTTCCCTACAGCGCGTAGGTGGGTGGGTTTTGCAGCCAGACTGTGAGCACCTAATGCTGTTGGCTGTAAGGACTGGAGGCACCTCTTATTCATGGGCCCCTATCACAGGTGGCTAGGTGGCATGGGTGGAGCCACCAGTCCTCAGGCCCCTGATGTGGGAAGGTGAAGACCCTGCTTAATGGGCAGAGCAGTGTCAAATGTCAAGAACCTACCACTTCACAGCTGAAACAGTTGAAGTTAGAATTAGGGTATATACCCTGTTGTACTGTGGTAATGAGGGCCTATGCTATTGAGATGGGCCCACACAAGTCTATGCAGGGGGAAAGGCACTCAAAGTCTGTGGATTCCTTATGCCTGTGCCTAGGCAAAGGAGCTGTGGCTACCCTGGGTTCCTGGCTTAGTTGAGCCGGTGTTTATTTTTTCCCATTTGTTAATTTGTTCACTCTCCAAGGCAGGGAGCATACTCTGGGCATGTGACAGATCCTACTTCTGGCCCAGGGGACTTGGCAATTGCTGAAGCTGGTCTGGTACTCAGTGCAGAGCAGGGAGCGGGGAGGTAAACAGGAGAGAGGTTTTTCCCTAAGGGGGGTGTTTTTGATCTGCACGGTAGGCTGTACGCAAGTACTTATCTTTTCGCTGATCCAGGGCTGCTTCTCACTGGCTCTGGGTGGCCGTGTAGACTCTCTGGTGCTTGGTCTCTCCTGGTACAGAAAACGCGCCTCCCGAGCACCGCTGCTTGCCTGCCTCACTGCTCACCCCAAGCTGATCAGGCCTGAAGGTTTCAGGCTCTTGCTGGGTCAGGTCTGGCAACTCCTCTCTGCTTCTGAACCATCTCTCCCTCCCCCCGCCACTCAGTCCAGTTCCTGAACTCTGCGTTTGATGTTCAGGGCTCCAAGATTGCCATATATAATTGATTCACTTGTTTTTTCGGGTCTTTGTTGTAAGTGGTCCACCAGAAACATCTGACTACTCCGCCATCTTGGCCCGCCTGTCTCAAAGGTTTTAGTATGATGTATTTTCATTCTCATTTGATCATACAAATTTTTTTTGTTCCCTCTTTGATTTTTTTCTATTACCCAATTGTTTATAAGCAAGGCGTTATTCAGTTTCCAAGCATTTCATTTTTTTTCCTTGCTCTTCCTATTACTGATTTCTACTTTTATGGCGTCGTGATCAGAAAGAATGCTTTGTATTATTCTTATGTTTTCAATTTTCTTGAAGACTGCTTTGTGGCCTAAAATGTGGTCTATTCTGTACAATGTTCCATGTGCGCTGGAAAAGAACGTATACTTTGCTGCTGTTGGATGGAGTGTTCTTATACGTCTGTAAGGTCAAGTTGGTTGATTTTCGTCTTTAGATGTTCTGTATCTTTGTTGAGTTTCTTTCTAGATGTTCTGTACTTTACCAAGAGTGGTGTTTTGAAGACTCCTACTATTATCGTGAACTGTTTCTCTTTTCAGTTCTGTTAGAGTTTTATGTATTTTGGAGCCCTGTCGTTGGGCGCGTAGATAATTATCTAGGTTATTTCCTCTTCGTGAATTGTCTCTTTAATTATTATATAATGTCCTTTCTTGTCTTTTATGGTTGATTTTGCCTTAAAGTCTATTTTACTTGAGATTAGTTATGCCACTTCTGTCCTTTTTTGGTTACTGTTTGCTTGATATATTTTTTCCATCGTTTGATTTTTAATTTATTTATGTCTCTGTGTCTCAGATGTGTCTCATGTAAACAGAATATTGACAGGTCGTGCTTTTTTATTCATTCTGCCACTCCATGTCTTTACAGGTAAATTTAAGCCATTTATATTCAGTGTGATTATCTAAAGTTATGGGATTATTGCTGTCATATTGTGTTTTTTTTTTTTTTTTGTGGTGCTGATGTTTTCTTTGTCCCTCTTACTTTCCTGTGTTGAGTTCCTTTTGTTTGTGAATTTTCTTTTCTTTCATCATTATAGATTTTGTGTTTACTGAGACTTTATATTTTTTATTCTGATGAGCAGGTTTGCTAACTTTTCTTTGTGGTTAACTTGAAATCTGCTCTTATTTTCCTAAGTTTGAACCAGTATTTTATTACTTGGCCTTGCCTTGATTTTCTCCTCATTTGAAAGTTTTAGACCTATACTGTTTATTCCCCCTATTATTGTTTTGATGTTATCGTCATTTACAGATTGACGTCTGCTTCCGTGTTTTAAGTTTTTTAGCTTTATTATTGACAGTTTTTTACCTAGGTTGGTATCTGGCTGATGCTGTCCTGTGTCCTAGATTCTGCATGTTGTCTGTCTTATTGTTGTGATGATGTTTTCTTTGTTCCTCTTACTTTCCTGTTATGGGTCTGTTCAGATTTTCCTCAAAAACTGGTTCTCTAACCAAAGGACTCCCTTTAATATTTCTTCTATGTTTGGTTTGGTTTTTAGGAATTCCCTTAGTTTCTGTTTATCTGGAAATGTCCTAGTTTTGCCATCATATTCAAAAAAGTTTTGTTGAATATATTCTTCTTGCTTGGCAGTTTTTTCTTTTAAGGTTATATATATGTCATCCCATTGCCTGCCTAGTTCCTGCTGAGTAATCAGAGCTTACACTTATTATTTCCCCTTTGTAAGTTACTTTTCATTTTTCTTGAGCTGTTCTCAGGATTCTTTCTCTGTCTTTGGTTTTGGCAAGTGTGATTATGATATGTCTTGGTGACTTTCTTTTGGGGTCTATCCTATATGGGATTCGTTCAGCTACTTGGATGGTCAGCTCTTTATCTTTCATGATATTTGGGAAGTTTTCTGCCAGCAAATCTTCAGCAGTCTTCTCTGTGTTTTCCATTTTCTCTGCTTGTTTTGGAACTCCAATCACACACAAATTTTTGCTTGATCGTGCCCCACATAGTTCTTTTCTTCACTTCTCTTCATTCTTTACTGATTTTTCCTCAAACGAAGTGGCATCCATGGGTTTGTCTTCAGTCTTGCTGATTCTGTCTTCTATTGTTTCATATGTGCACCTAAGAACTTCTACTGAGTTGTCCGTTTTTGAAATTTTGTTTCTCTTTTGCATTTCTAGTTGTTGTTCTTGTACGATTTCTAATAGTTTATTTACTTTGACGTTTTGTTCTTGTATTATTTTCCTGAATTCTTCTATTGCTCTGTCTGTATTTTCTTTAATTTTGGCTATGTTTTCCTTGGTTTTGTCTGTGTTTTCCATGATTTTGTCTATTTTTTCCTTGATCTTATCTGTGTTTTCCTTGATCTATTTCCTAATCTCTTGGCGGGCCCTAAATATTTAAGTCTTTTGAATTATCAGGTAGTTCCACTACCTTGTCTTCTACCGGAAGGTCATTTGATTATTTTGGTCATTTGCTGGAGCCACCTTGTCCTGCTTTTTTATATGTCTTGCTGTTTGCTATCTCTGAGACGTTACAGTATTATTTTCTTTGTTTATTGATTATATGTTCATTTACTTTATCCTGCTTGTTTTGTTTTGATACATTTGGGCTGGTAGCCAGGCATGCTTTGCTGCTGGCTCTTCTGTGGGCACAACAGCTCTCACTATCTTGACTGGGTGGGCAGGGCAACAGCAGACAGGGCAAGCATGCTTCACTGTACACTAGTTTGGCAAGGTGGCTGAGGGCAGACTGGGCAGGCACTGTCTGCCTCCTGAAGTTGGTTCAGCGGTGTGGGAATGTTCACAGTCTCTCACCAGGTAGACGGGGGTATCAGACGGGGAGTGGTACGGGCTCACTTCCCACCATTCAGCAGCTGGTCGAGTGGCAGCTGGGGCTGGGCAGTTCAGGCCCAGTGCAGTGGCAGGCCTATGCTGGGGATGCTCTAGTCACAGTAGCACAGCAAGGGCCGGTGGGAAGGGATGGGTGGTGTATGGGACTATGTGGTAGGAAGAAGAAAAAGAGAGAAAGTAAAAAGGTAGCTGGCAGGTGGGGCAGGGCAGATCTGGGGGCCAGTGGGAAGGGGGGTGAAGTGGCGTACGAGGCTACATAGGAGAGAAAAACAAAAGCAAGCAAAAAAAAAAAAAAGGCGCAGCGGGAGCTGCTGGGTGGGGATGGGGTGGACCCAGGGTAGTAGTGGGCCTGTGGCTCTCTATTCGCGGTGGTTTGGCATGGCCCAGCGAGAAGGAGAAGTGGCATACGGGGCAGGTGAGCAGGAGAAAATGGTTGGAGCCAGCAGATGGGACCAGTGGGACCCGGGGTGGCAACAGGCTGGTGGCTCTCTATCCACAGCAGTGCAATGAGGCCTGGCAGGAAGGGGTAGAGGTGGAGTACAGGGTTGGTGGGAGGGAGAAAGATAGAAAGGGGAAAAAGAGAAACAAAAAATGGTGCGGTGGGTGGAGGCAGGGTGGTCCCGGGTTGGCAGTGGGCCAGTGGCTCTCTAGGCGAGCAGTGCAGCATGGCCCACTAGGAAGGAGTGGCGGTAGCTTTTGGGACAAGGTGAGAGGGAGAAAGTAAAGGAAGAAAGGGAAAAATGGCACAGCAGGAGCTAGCGGGTGATGGTGGGATGGACCTGGGGTGACAGCAGATCAGTAGATCTCTAGCCAAGTGGTGCAGCATGGCCTATCAGGAAGGGATGGGTGGCATACAGGGCTAGGTAGCGGGGGGAGAAAGCAGCAGAAGCTGGTAAGTGGGGATGGTGGGACCTGGGGTAGTGACGGGCCAGTAGCTCTCTACCCATGGTGGTGTAGGGAGGGCCAGTGGGAAGGGTAGAGGTAGCATACAGGACTAGATTGAAGGGAGAAAGAAAAGCAAGGAAGAGGGAAAATAAAAAAAAAGGCATGGCAGGAGCCCATGGGTGGGGGTGTAGCTGACTCGGGGTGATGGCGGGCTGGTCGGTCTCTAGCCAAGCAGCACAGCATGGCCCATAAGGAAGGGGCAAGGTTGGCATACAGGGCTAGGTGGGAGGGAGAAAGAAAAGGAAGAAAGGAAACAAAAGAGAAAAAAGCACGGCAGGATCCAGTGAGTGGTGGCAGGGAGGACTTCTTAGGGTGACAGCGAGCCACTAGCTCTCTACCCAAGCGACACAGCATGGCCCGTCAAGAAGGGGTGGGAGTGGCGTATGGCACAGTGAGTGAGGGATGGGAAAGCATGTTTTTCTAGTCACTGGGTGCTCTCTCTCCTGTTAGGAGCTTCATGTACTCCCTGTCCGGGATCATTGCTAGCTGTGCTCCAAGATGTGCCGTGTTAGCTGGTAGGGAACCTCTACTCTGTATGTCTCCTCATTCTCTGTTTTCCTTCAGTTTCTTCTTCCATTCAGTGTTTGATCTAGCTCTTTAACCTTTCATTTGATGCTCAGGGTTCCAGGACTGACGTTTGTATTTGTTTTACTTAGTTTTTTGGGTCTTTGCTGCAGACGGATGGCACTGTGCATCTGTTTAGTGCATCATGTTGGCTCGGCCTTAGCAACCAAATCTCTTTTGCATTAGATTTTGACCCGAGCAGGAAACAGACAGCGGCTCCTACTGGAACTGCTGCCTGTTTCCTACTTGGGTCAAAATCTGACACACAAGAGATCTGGTTGTTATGCAATGCACACGCTGCCCTTGTTTCTGCAGGCCATGAATGAACCATTTCAAACCAGTTCGAAGTGCTGGTCAGAACCTACTCGACAACACCTAACAACATAAATCAAACCTCTTTAGCTTGTGAAACGGTTCTAAGACCAAAATGTATGAGAACCACTATTCTCAGGTATAAATTCTGGGGCAGAATTTCTGGATGGTGGGTATACGAACTTTCAACTTCAAAAAAGAATACACCAAATTGTTTCCCACAATGAATGAGAGCTCCCCTTACTTCATATCGTCACCAATACATTGCAATTGTTACACTTCCTAATTTCTGACAATCTAGAAAGTGTAAAGTAGTATCTCAGTGTGGTTTTAGTTTGAAATTAAATTTAATTTATGAAGTGATGCTGAGCTTCATAAGTAATCATATGTTACTCATGATTACTAATAATCTTTAAATTACTAATGAAGTTCTGTATCATTTCATAAATTCTGTGCCTTCTTTTGCCTATTTTTTCTGACCTTGTCAATTTCATGTTTTTTAGTCGTTTCTTTAAAATATATATTCTGAAAACTAATCTTTTGTTCTATATACAGGCAGTCCTTGCTTTGCAGTTCTGAATACATGAATTTCAGTTACTATGGTTTAGTTACATATTAGTCCCCCAACAACACAGTTCAAATTTTAGTTACCATGATATATTAACTGTAATCGCATAAAGTACAAACTTCACCACTAGCTCATCAGTCTACAAAATCTCTACGTAAATAAGAGATGCTCAGCATGATCAGTAATCAATCATGTACTTCTTTCACAATCTGGGTGATGAGTCACTGCATATCTGTTGTTCAGACAGCAATATGTGTGACTGTGTTGCCTCCTTGTATCCTGATGATAAACTCACCTTTCATATTATAAAAGTGGATAATCGAAAAGAGGGAACTGGTCAACAAAGTATAGCAAGAAACAAAAGTGGTAACACTGGAAGTGAATTTTGAATTGAATGTAAACGGAGTTGTAGAAGAAACAGTTAGTTGTAAAGACAGTAACATTGCCACCATTTGAGAAATTCTAGATACACAGCCAGACGAACTTAGTGAAGGTGAACTTACCAGCAGAAATGAGGAAAGTGGTTGTGACAAAAAAATATGAAGATGTCGCAGAGGAAGTAATGCTGGCAAAAAGACTTCACATTAAAATAACTCTCATAGATATTTCACAACACTGAATCGCAAAGGATAAAATGTTGGAAGATGATCCAGATTTATAAAGCAGTATGACAATTATCCAAGGCAAGAAAAAGATACTTGCTCCATAAGTTATACAATGAAAAGAAAGCAACTTTTGCTCAAACTACTATTAATAAATTTTTGAAGAAATAAAACGTTAATTCTTACTACTTCTAATGTTTTAAATTACACCTTAACTAAATAGTAGTTTTACTGTGTTTTTTTCATTTCTCCAAACATGTATAATTGAGAGTAAGAGAATTTTAATGTTTGGGTAAAAAAAAAAAAAATTTAAGGTCACGGGACAATCATAATTTTTCCTTTTAATTACTAAGATCTCTAGGCAAAGTTTCAGCCTGCATGGTCATTTTTACAGTCTCTGCCTGCTAGCAAGTGGTAAAGCCAGGATTAAGAAATGGGACACTCTGATTCTGTTTGTTGTTGTTACCTGCTGTTGACTCAGCCCCTGACTCATGGCAACCCCATGCACAATGATCCTGTGCCATCCCTATGACTCATTATGGACTGGAGATAGAACAAAATGCCGCCCGGTCCTGCGCCCTCCCCATGATCAGTTATGGGTTGGACCATTGTGATCCATAGGGTTTTCACTGGCTGAATTTTGGAAGCAGATCCCAAGGGCTTTCTTCCAACTCCGTCTTAGTCTGAGAGCTCCGCTGAAACGTTTCTGGCACATCAACAACAAGCAATCCATCATTGATAGGTGGGTGGTGGCTGTACAAGAGGTGCATTGGCCTGGAACTGAAACCAGGTCTCCTGCATGGAAGGCGAGAATAAATTCTACCACTGAATCAGCAATGCCTCATGTTCTGATCCTAGAGCTAAGCTTTTAGCTGTTCCCTTACTTGAAGGTGGTAAGTCTAAATACTTCCAGGATCTATGCAGGTAGTGTAGGTAAAAGAAATGGCTGGGTGTGGTAATTGAGGGCGGACTGCCTGTATAGAGCTTCCAGAGAGTAGAAAAGCTTCCAGAGAGTAGAAAACTCTCACCAAGAGAGAAACGAGAATTATATCCAGTAACTATAGCAACAATGGATATTCTAGTATAGATAGAACAGTCTCTTCATTTATATTAAACCCAGAATTCAATCAAATTATGAATTATCAAAGCATCAATCAAGCGTAATGGTAAAATTATGATGCAAAGCCTCAGCTTCTATTTTATGGTAACATACATAGGAAATCTTTATTCTAATAAAACAAAAAGAAGCCTCCAGAAAAAGGTCAATGGGGTTTCCAAAACCAGCAGCAACTGAGTGTGATCCAGAAAAACTAAGGTGGAAAAGAAATTACGGCAATTCATTTGGCACTTTCTGTGTTAGTAACATAGGACTTGATTTCCTTCTCTATGGACCTAATCACAGATCAAACAATTTGCTCAAAATCTCACACACGTATGTGAAAGAACAGAGGTTAAAATAAACGTCCAATAAAATAATTTAAATTCTCATCTGAAGAAAAAGGCCTTATTGCCATTCCCCACAGTATTTTAAATCTGTCCATTCTATCTTCAGATCTGGGTTTGGCCTACAGTGTTTTCAAAAACTATACTTGAACACCTTCACGTACAGCACCAAACCACTGCCATCAAGTCAATTCCAACTCATAGCGACTTTATTAGACAGAGAACTGCCCCACGGTTTCCAAGGAGAGTTAGTGGATTCGAACTGCTGAACTTTTGGTTAGCAGCCGATCTCTTAACCACTGCGCCACAATTTGCCAGTCATTACCACACCCGGCCATTTCCCTTACTGAAACTACCTGCATAGATGCTGAAAGTATTTAGATTTGCTATTGTTCCTGTGGGCTATGGAATTGATTCGGACTCATAGTGACCCCAGAGGACACAGCAGAACTGGCCCATAGGGTTTTCTAGGCTGAAATGTTTATAGAGTAGCTCTGGTGGCATACTGGTTAAACACTTGGCTGTTAATAATTTGAACCCACCAGCTGCTCCCCACAGGAGAAAAATGTGGCAATCTGCTTCTGTACAGATTACAGCCTAGGAAACCCTATGGGGCAGTTCTACTCTGTCCTACAGGGTCACTATAAATTGGGATTAACTTGACAGCAACAGGTGCAGCGTTTTGTTTTTCAATCTTTACGGAAGCACACAGGTCCTTCCCCCATGGAGATGCTGGTAAGTTTGAACTGCTGACCTTTAGGTTAGCAGCCAACCACTTAACCATTGTGCCACCATGGCTCCTACACCACTGAAATTAGGAAACTGCTAAAAGCTTGGCTCTAGGATCGGAATGTCCCGATTCTTAATCCTGGCTTTACCACTTACTAGCTGTTATGAACTTAGGCAAGTTATTAACCCTTACTGTTGAATTCTTCATTTTTTAAAGTAGGGATGGGACTAGTTAAGGATTAAATCAAGTAAATCAATGAAAAGTGCTTAGTATAGGACCAGGTAAATAGAAACAACTCAATAAATACTAAATACTAGCTATAAATTTGGAGAAGGTGCTCTAATTTGGAGAAGGTACTATGGACTGAACATACTAGAGGTAGGAAAAAAGTTTCTAAACAAATATCTAGGATACTTAGCAGAATAAAGAACTGATCACCAAACACAGAGTGACTCAAAAGACAAGAAGAACCTCCTTACCAATTACTTTTAAGTGTATCAGGGATTCAACCACTCAAGAGTTAATATACGTTTAGAGGTCAAGGTTGTTTTCCATATTGGCTGAATTTTCAGCATCAGTTTTAGAAGGGTAAATTCTGAAATTATCTTTTTAGAATAACTCAAAATTCCCTGGAAATCTTTTTGGTTTACTTTTAAATCATCCTGCTTTCTTTCACAAGAAAATGTGACCAGGATTTTAGTCACTAGTACAGAGACAGGGCAATCAATCAGATCAGCTCTGAGCACGTGTGTAATCATTCCACCGCATTACAGCTGAAGAGATAAACAACCTGACTACTTGATAGGTTCATATCCATTACTCCTCTGGAGTCAACTGACTGAGGACATGTTCAATATAAATGAAACGTAGTTCTGGGTTTATGGCTTTGCTTCGAATCCTTTTTTAGTCAGCACTTCCTTAGACAATAGAGAATGTTCTGAGGTAACTATAAGGTTAAGATTCAGCACCTGGAATATCATTTTCCCCTTGGCTTACCTAACAGATTTACAGAATTGTATGAGTGTGAAACATGGAGGGAAGAGAGAAAAGAGAGAGAAACAGAGAGACAAAGAGACAGAGACAAAGAGAGACAGAGACAGAGAGACACAGAGACAGACACAGAAAGACAGAGACAGAGAGAGACAGAGACAGACAGCGAAAGAGAGACAGAGAGAGACAGAAAGGAGAGAAGGAGTGAGACAGAGAGAGCAAAAGACAGAAAGAGACAGAGAAAAAGAAATGCAGAGAGAGAGAGACAGAGACAGAGAGAGAGAAAGACAGAAAGAGAGAGACAGAGAGAGACAGAGAGGCAGACAGAGAGAGAGAAAGAAAGAAAGGAGAAAGCAGTATGCACAGTAGTCAAGAACATAAGATCTGAAGTTTGACTGCCCTGGGATATCGCTAGTTTATGTGGCCTTAGATAACTTTTCTAAGTTCCCTCATCTGCGGTTGCTGGAAGATTACATGAAATAATTCATATAAAGCACTTAGCACACTGTACAGTAATCTCTCTTGATTGTTAGCTATCATTACTGATATTTTTCTTACAGTTATACTTTTATAGAACAAGAATAGTTTATATACACTATGTTACTCATGTAACTGCCAAACATGGGGTGTAGTAGGTCACCATTCCTAGAAAAATATTTTGTTGTCGTTGTTAGGTGCTGTCAAGTTGGTTCCAACTCACACAGACCCTACGTATAACAGAACAAAACACTGAGCAGCCCTGCGCCATCCTCACAATTGTTGTTATGCTTGAGCCCACTGTTGCAGACACTGTGTCAATGCATCTTGTTGAGGGTCTTCCTCTTTTCGCTGACCCTCTACTTTACCAAGCGTGATGTCCTTCTCCAGGGACTGATCCCTCCTGACAACATGTTCAAAGTATGTGACATGTAGTTTCGCCATCCTTGCTTCCAAGGAGCATTCTGGCTGTGCCCCTTCCAAGACAAATTTGTTCGTTCTTTTGGCAGTCCATGGTACATTCAATATTCTTTGCCAACACCACAATTCAAAGGCATCAATTCTTCGGTCTTCCCTATTCACTGTCCAGCTTTCGCATGCATATGATGCAACTGAAAATACCATGCCTTGGGTCAGATGCACCTTAGTCTTCAAGGTGACACCTTTGCTTTTTAACACTTTACAGAGGTGTTTCACAGCAGATCTGCCCAATGCAATGCATCGTTTGACTTCTTGACTGCTGCGTTCATGGGTGCTGACTGTGCCTCCAAGTAAAATGAAATCCTTGACAACTTCAATCTTTTCTCCATTTATCATGATGTTGCTTATTGGTCCAGTTGTGAGGATTTCTGTTTTCTTTACGTTGAGGTGTAATTCATACTGAAGGCTGTGGTCTTTGATCTTCATCAGTAAGTGCTTCAAGTCCTCTTCATTTTCAGCAAGCAAGGTTGTGTCATCTGCGTAATGTAGGTTGTTCATGAGTTTTCCTCCAATCCTGGTGCCCCATTTTCTTCATACAGTCCAGCTTCTTGGATTATTTGCTCAGCATACAGATTGAATAGGTATGGTGAAAGGATACAACCATGATGCACACCTTTCCTTACTGTAAACCACGGAGTATCCCCTTGTTTTGTTCGAACAACTGCCTCTTGATCTATGTACAGGTTCCTCAGAAGCACAATTAAGTGTTCTGGAAATTCCATTCTTTGCAATGTTATCTTAATTTGTTATGATCCACATGGTCAAATGCCTTTGCACAGTCAATAAAACACAGGTAAACATCTTGCTAGTATTCTCTGCTTTCAGCCAGGATCCATTTGTCATCAGCTATGATATCCCTGGTTCCATATCCTCTTCTGAATCTGGCTTGAATTTATGGCAGTTCTCTGTCAATGTACTGCTGCAGTCGCTTTTGAATGATCTTCAGCAAAAATTTTACTTGTGTGTGAAAAAAACACCTGACTTACTGGCCTGATAGAGACTGGAGAAACCCCAAGAGTACAGCCCCCTGACACCCTCTAGTAATGAAGTCACTCCTGAGGTTCACCCTTCAGCCAAAGATTAGACAAGCCCATAAAACAAAATGAGACTAAAGGGGCACAACAGCCCAGGAGCAAGGACTAGAAGGCAGTCAGGGACAGAAAAGCTGGTAATGGGGAACCCAAGGTCGAGAAGGAAGAGTGTTGACATGTCATGGGTTTGTTAACCAGTGTCATAAAACAATATGCGTACTAACTGTTTAATGAGGAACTAGTTTGTTCTGTAAATCTTCATCTAATGTACAATTAAAAAAAAGAAAAAAAAAGGAATTTTTACTTGGGTGTGATATTAATGATATAGTTTGACAATTTCTGGATTCGGGTGGATCACTTTTCTTTGGAATAGGCATAAATATGGGTCTCTTCCAGCCAGTTTGCCAGGTAGCTATCTTCCAAATTTCTCAGCATAGATGAGTGGGCACTTCCAGTGCTACATCCGTTTGCTGAGACATCTCAAGTGGTATTCTGTCAGTTCCTGGAGCGTCTGTCAGTCTGTCGTACCGTGGGGGCTTGCGTGTTGCTGTGCTGCTGGAAGTTATGCCACCGGTATTCAAATACCAGCAGGGTCACCCATGGTGGACAGGTTTCAGCTGAGCTTCCAGACTAAGACAGACTAGGAAGAAGGACCTGGCAGTCTACTTCTGAAAAGAATTAGCCAACAAAAACCTTATGAATAGCAGCGGAGCACCGTCTGTTATAGTGCAAGAAAAGCCCTTCAGGTTGGAAGGCACTCAAAAGACAAATGAGGAAGAGCTGCCTTCTCAAAGTAGAGTCGACCTTAATGACATGGATGGAGTTAAGCTTTCAGGATCTTCATTTGCTGATGTGGCACAATTTAAAATGAGAAGAAACAGCGACAAACATTCATTAATAATCAGAACCAGGAATGTAAGAAGTATGAATCTAAGAAAACTGAAAGTCATCAAAAATGAAATGGAACGCGTAAACACTGATATGCATGGCATTAGTGAGCTGAAATGGACTAGTATTGGCCGTTTTGAATTGGACAATCATGTGGTCTACCATGCCGGGAATGACAACTTAAAGAGAAATGGTGTTACACTCATTGTCAAAAAGAATATTTCAAGATCTAGAGATCTATCCTGAAGTACAATGCTGTCAGTGATAGGATAATATCCATATGCCTACAAGGAAGACCAGTTAATATGACTATTATTCAAATTTACACACCAACCACCAAGGCCAAAGATAAAGAAATTGAAGATTTTTTACCAACTTCTGTAGTCTGAAATTGATCGAATATGCAATCAGGATGCACTGATAATTACTGGTGAATGGAATGTGAAAGTTGAAACAAAGAAGGATACGTAGTTGGAGAATATGGTCTTGGTGATAGAAACAATGCCAGAGATTATATGATAAAATTTTGCAAGACCGATAACTTCTTCGCCGCAAATACCTTTTTACAACAACATAACTGGTGACTATACATGTGGTCCTCGCCAGATGGAATATACAGGAATCAAATCAACTACATCTGTGGAAAGAGACTATGGAAAAGCTCAGCATCACCAGTCAGAACAAGACCAGGAGGCGACTCTGGAACAGACCATCAATTGCTCATATGCAAGTCCAAGCTGAAGCTGAAGAAAATTAGAGCAAGTCCATGGGAGCCAAAGTACAACCTTAAGCATATCACAACTGAACTTAGAGACCATTTCAAGAACAGATTTGATGTGCTGAACACTAATGACCGAAGACCAGAAGAGTTGTGGAAGGACATCAAGGACATCATACATGAAGAAAGTAAGAGATCATTAAAAAGACAGGAAAGAAAGAAAAGACCAAAATGGATGTCAGAAGAGACTCTGAAACTTGCTCTTGAACATCGAGTAGCTACAGCAAGGGGAAGAAATGATGAAGTTAGAGAGCTGAACAGAAGATTTCAAAAGGCGGCTCGAAAAGACAAAGTTAAGTATTATAACGACATGCGCAAAGACCTGGAGTTAGAAAACCAAAAGGGAAGAACATGCCCAGCATTTCTCAAACTGAAAGAACTGAAAAAAAATTCAAGCCTCGAGTTGCAATATTGAAAAGTTCTATGGGGAAAATATTAAATGGCGCAGGAAGCATCCAAAACCGGTGGAAAGAACACACAGAGTCACCAGACCAAAAAGAAGTGGTCGATGTTCAACCATTTCAGGAGGGAGCATATGATCAGGAGCCAGGGGCACCGAAGGAAGAGACAGATACTAGTCTGGCTGAAGCTGTGAATGCGCACCGCCACTGTGAGAATGCCTCCACTAACTTGCACTCATTTTGGAAAAGACGATGAAAACTGAAAATCGATAGATTTGAGAAGTTCTAAGATTATAGTAGCAATAAACTGACAACAGTGTTGTAAATAACATATTTTTATTTAAGTCTATGTCACATGTCTTATAGTTCCTTAGCATAAATTCCTAAAAGATGCGACATTAGGGAAAGTTAGGTGAAGTGTATATGGAAACTCTCTATGCTATTTTTGTACCTTTTCTGTACGTCTAAAATTATTTTAAAATGAAAAGTTAAAATACACACACAATTCCTAAGACTGGAAAGGCTGTTCTAATTTTTATTGTTTGTGCCTATTTCACAAAATCCTCATTAATATTGGATATAATCATTTGGAAATTTTCTAGTAGGTGAAAAATGGTATCTTCTCTTAGTTGCATTTATTGCCTTATTAATAAAGCTGAACACTATTTCACATTTCTAGGCCACTTTTATTTAGTCTTTTATGAAGGATCTATTCATGTCTTTGCCAATTGAACTACTGGGGAATACTGCATATTCATGTCATACCACTTTCCAAACTGTAGTATAAAAAACCAAAACCAAACCTGTTGCCACTGGTTAACAGCCGAGTTCTTAACCACTGAGCCACCAGAGCTCCATAACTGCAGTATAATTGCATGTTTAACTACTCAAACTCCTTGATAAAACTATTCACTCTTAGAGAGCTGTAATCATCTCAGTGAGTTACACTCAAAAAAAAAAAAAAATTCTTCAATGCATACTGAAATGTATTAAATGGTTTTTTATACAGGGATATTGACACTTTTCTGCTTACAGGGAGTCAAAATGAAACTGGTTGGTCCTTTTTGCTTGGGACATTCTTCATATAGAGGTACTTAAACATTATTTTTATGAGAAGCATTTAAATATATTATTTTGTGCTTTGCGTTTATTCTGCCAGTTCAACTTTTAGTTCACTTTTGCTTTGTCTTACCATGTGTGATGGTTAATTTTACGCTGTCAACTCATCTAAGCTACGTTGTTGTTATTAGTTGCCATCGAGTCGATTCTGACTCATGGAGACCCCAAGTGTGCAGAGTTGAATTGTTCCATAGGGTTTTCAGGACTGTGACCTTTCGGAATATCGCCAGGCCTATTTTCTGAGGAGCCTTTGGGTGGGTTTGAACCACTAATGTTTCAGTTAGCAGTCAAGCACTTAACTATTTGCACCACCCAGGGACACCCTCAGCTAAGCTATATACTGTGGATTGAATTGTGTCCCCCAAAATATGTGTTGGAAATCCTATTACAGTATCCAGGTTTTAATCAAACATGAATCTAGGTGTTGCTGTGAAGGTAATTTGTAGATGTGGTTAGCATCTACAATCAGCTGTCTTTAAGTAAAGGAGATTATACTCGATAATGTGTGTGGGTCTCAACCAATCAGTTAAAGGCCTTACAGCAAAAACGGAAGTTTCTCAGAGAAGAAACTCTGCCTCAAGACTGCAGCATCACTCCCTGCTGAGTTTCCAGTCTGCTGGACTTTCCTGTGGATTTCAGACTTGCCAGTCCCCACAATTGCAAGCCAATTCCTTAAAATAATTTTTTTTTTTTTATTTATACATTTATCTCCTACTGGTACAGTTTCTTTGAAAAACCCCAGCTGATATACCAGGTATCACACGAAAATGAGAAGCCTACAATATGCACGTGTGACTCGGTCATACTTACAGAAGTGATCCCGTCAGCTTAAAAAGTAAATGGAACGCACGTGTGACTCGGTCGTACTTACAGAAGTGATCCCGTCAGCTTAAAATGTAAATGGAATGCACGTGCACAGAAACAAGCCATCCTCCCTTCCAGCTAAGCAGGCTTGCTCAAAGAAATAAACATCAACAACCACCCACATAAGTGGGCCTATTTTTACACAAATAACGCACCCCTTCTACATTTATTTGCCAACCAGGCCCTCCCCCCGTGAGGTATTTTCATAAATGCCATTATGCCAATTTTATTTTCCATGTTGCTGTAAAAAAATGAGCATAGCTCGCTTACGAAAATACTTCATGGGGGGGGTGCAGTTGGCAAACAAACACAAAAGGTGCATTATTATTTGCATAAAAATATGGTAATAACCTTCAGAACTTTAAAACATCACATGCTGGGAAATGAATTTCAAAACATATTTCCTCTTATATCCACAAACTGATTTCTTTCAACTTCTTAAAAATTGTCTTGTGCTAGAAAAAGTCTGATCTTTGAGGCAGATTTTCAATCATGAAATTACAAAGCTCAACACACAATTTGTAAACCATCTGAAAATGTGCTAAATTCACTGATGATATGGAGACCCTAAAGAAGTGTCTGACTGGAGAGTAAATGAAGCTAAAATAGGGTTCAGGTTTGAAACCCATTCTGTATAAGAAAATCTGTGGAACTAGGTCTGCCTGTTAAGAAAATGTGTTTTTTTCCCTTGTAACCAAGCCAAAACCTAACATTGCCAGTTTATTTCCAAGGGGTTTTTATGTAACTGTGGCCATTCTGTGAACTCTTTATGGTAACTAAATGGCAACTAACCAACGAAGCACCCATATCACTAAGTAGTAGCTATCTTACCTCAGCAAGCACCAATTAGAATTTTGTTACCTTGTTTCCAAAAGAGCCTTAACCCAAACAGCTCATCTCTACAGTTTGTTCCCAAAGAGTCTTAAACAAACTTGTAAGCCACCAGTCAACGTAACTTCACTAGGTAGGTGACTAGTCAACAAAGCTCTGTAAACCGATCATTTCTAAGGTCCCACTTTGTCATCTCGCCTTTGACAATGATGTACCTTTACTTCCTTCTTTTACAGTAATTGGAAACTCCCTGATTGTGACTCAGTGGGCTCTGCTAGTCTCTTGTTTCTGGCACACACCAGCAGACCCTTGCTGCAATGACTGTCTTTGTCTTGGGTTAATAAAAATCTCTTTTAATTAAATTTGCGTCTGGGGTCTTCTCCCCCTACCACAATTGGCGTAGTTGGCAGGATTCCCAAACTGTCTTCATTCAGCGAGACCCTTGAGGGATCAAGGATCAGGGAAGGCCACCACAGGGCCCTTTGTGCCATACCATTTCAAGAGACCCCAGGGACCCGCAAGAGGTAAGTGTTCTTGGAGTCAAACCCGGTGATTTATGGCGTGGTTCTCTGAGAGCTTTATTAAGCCTTTGGTTGCATTTTTCTGTCCAGCTTTTCTTGGATGTTTCAGCAAGCTTTCCCTTGGTGTGTTTTTCTGTCTGGAATCTCTCGAATGTGCCAGCAAGTTTTCACTTGGTCTTCTGTCCAGAATTTCTCAGTCGTCTCAGCACGCTTTCACTTATTTTTCTGTTCATATTCCCTCAGACATCTTGGTAAGCCTTCACTTGTTTGTGTGGTCTAAATTTGAGCATCCCAGTCAATAAAGAGGTAAATCTACTTTCAAAGAAAATTTCTTTGTGGTTTGTGAGAAGCTGAAGGTAATTATCTGTACAGGTGATTTGCTTCTGGGGATGCTCAAAGGTGAAGTTTGTGTGCCATCTAGTGATGCATGGTTGTACCTGCAGATTTTTTAATTTTAAGCTGTATGTGCTGAACTCTGGTAATATGGAGAACACTGCTTCTAGGGGCCGGTGTGGGCCTCCTGCCAGTACTCTGTCCGCCTATATGGTTAAAAATTATGGGCCACATTCACTTTAGTTTCTTAAGAGATAGCATACACTTACCAGGGATAAAATTTTAGACCAGCTGATGGTCTGAGGAAGTTTTTGAGCTCAGTAAGATAATTTTCCTGCACAGCAAATGAGAAGCCGAAGGATCTAAGACTAACCAAAAGCAGTAGGAAGTGCTAATTGGTATTTAGAGGCCTCAAAGGCAACAAAATGATAAATTCGCTTCTCTACGGGACAATGTGGCTAAGCGATCTAAGTAATAGGAGAGTTGCAGTGTCAAAACCAGTCTGGTTCCCCTTCTCATTCTTCTTTTAGTCCTCTGGAGGCTACTTCTGTTTACCCTTCTTCACCTGCTGAATTCCCTGACAGGCCTGGACATCCATTGTTGGAACTTCCCTATTCTTCTGATCCACCCCAGGCTACCCTCAAAATGCCCTTTAAAATCCATGCCCCTCTGTCTGCAGTAGGCACTAAGGAAAATCCTAAAGAAAGACAGATAACTTTTGCTCCTTGGGCTCGTAGCAAACTACACAGCATTGTTAAAGACTTTCCAGATGTTCAAAAAGATCCTTATAAGTTTGCAAGACAGTTTAAGGTCTAACTGATATATACCAACCTGGATTACCGGACCTATATCAGCTAGTCCAGTCCGTGTTAGTAAGCCCAAGGGACACTCAGATATGGATGGTCAATACAAACCATAAAAATGCTCAAAATGACCTTGTTTCTAACCCAGCTAAGGATAGTGAAACTGTCTTGACAGAAGTTAAGAAAAAAGCTGAAGATTTACATAAGGCACTAAAACATGCTTTCCTTTTGGTAATAAACCCATTGCTGTCAAGTCAATTCCAACTCAGAGCAACCCTATAGGACAGAGTAGAACTGCCCATGGGGTTTCCAAGGAGCAGCTGGTGGATTCAAACTGCTGACCTTTTGGTTAGTAGCCAAGCTCTTAACCACTGCGCCACCAGGGAACTGGACTAAAATTTACTTCTGTGTTCAAATGAAGGATGAGACTGTTTATGATTTTAAGGATCAGTTATATCAAAAATGTTCAGAACAATCTGGACTGGATCCAGACACAGAAGGAACAATAAGGGCTTTTAATACTCATTTGCATCAGGCCTTCTTCCTGACCTCATCACTTTTCTTAAAAGGAAAAATCTGATCTGGAAAACCACTTCTACTGAAGAATTGGCAGAAACAGCTATGAGTTATCCCAAACTCTAGGCAATGAAAACAAAAAAATTACTGGTTTTGCAAATGCAGCAATTACATTCTGAGCCCCCTAATGGGGCCAGGATATGGGGGCCACCAAAATTTTCTGGAATCTGTCATTTCTGTAGAAAATCTGACCATCTTAAACAGAATTGTTATAAATTAAAAAAATAGAAGGGAATATATCATCAGCTCCACCCAAAATGGAGCAAAGGGGCTCCAGGGACACATTAGAGGCTCTTCCATGGTGGCACCAAATTTGCAAGGTGAAACAACCCTTCAGGTAAATGGGGAACCTTGCCTCCACCTTTTTGATTAACACAGGGGCCACTCATTCAGCTATTAACCCCACTGATTTAAAAAGGCCTCTACCCCAGAATATTAAAACTTCTAAGATAGTGGGAGTTTCAAATCAAGAACAGATTTTAACCATTCTATGCCTGTTCCTGTATCTTTAAGTCCCCTAGGTAACATGCATCATTTTCTCTTGAATTCTGATACACCAGTAAATTTACTGGGAAAAGATTTTCTATCAAAATGAAACTGTCAACTTGCAGTTCAAGGAACAGGGGAAAATACTTCTTGATATCCCTGAAAAATTTCAAGAAGAAACTAAAGGTCCTTATGACCAGAAGGAAACACTTTGCTACTTGCAGGGACTTGTTCTAACCCTGCGAGAGCCTGAACCAGGCCCCCTGGTGAATAATGTCCTCTGTCCCTGAAACTTCATGGGCTTCATCCTCTACCAATGTTGGGTAGGGTCTGACCAGCTGACGCTATAAAGGTCCAAACAGATTCATCCAAACCTTTGCCCAAAACATCCCAGTACCCTTTGAAGCATAAGGCAAAGGAGGGAATAGCTCCCATCATTCACCATTTTTTGTTCAATGGACTTATTATTCCCAGTACCAGCCCTTGTAATACTGCTGTTTTTCCTGTTAAAGAAAACCTCATAACTAGAGTTGGCTATTAACCACACTGTGATCCTGTGTTTCTCAGTAGTTCCAAATCCCCATTTGCTTTTATCTAAGATACCACCCAATGCTATCCATATGATGTAGTGCATTTTTTAGTGTACCTGTGCATCCTGACAGTCAATACTCATTTGCTTTTATGTGAGGACAATAATTCATATGGGCTGTGATGCCTCAAGGTTTTAGAAAAAGTCCCACATATTTCTCTCAAATTTTACATTCTGATTTAATGTCTTTAAAATCCCAGCATGATTCTGTTTTACTCCAACATATGGATAATTTGCTGGTATGTTCAAATTCTCAGACGGCTTGGCTTCAAGATAGTGTTTTCTTACTACAACATCTGGCCACTAGAGGGCATACAGCCTCCAAACAAAAGCTGCAGTTTACCCTGCCCTTGGTAAAGCATTTGGGACATGTTACTTCAGCTGAAGGAATCTCAATAAACAATAAAAGAAAAGAAGCTATTCTAGCTTTTTCTCTCCTACCACAAATCTCTTTCTATTAAATTTGAGTCTGGGGTCCTTTCCCCCTACCACAGAGTAGAATCCTAAAAATAGTAACATAGCTTAAATTTTCAGCAGACATGAAAAACAACTTTGCATTTTGTATGTAAAACAATAGCCTTAAACATCCAATTTCCAAACAGACTGAATAAAGTAAGTGACCTGAGTATTTTGGAAAATTATTCAATAATTTTCTAAAGAAACAAACAAAAAACTCTTGATTGTATACATCTGTCTAAATTTCAATTTGTTGCTAGTCTTTAATCTTAGTAACTATTAATAGCAAGTACTCATTACTATCCAAGAAGGCCAAAAATCAACAAGTCTTGGCAAGGCTGAGGAAGAAGAAAAAGAACATTGCAGCATATGTAGGATCAAACTTCTTAAACAAGAATTTGTTCTTCTCTTACTGACTGATTCACAAGATATCTGTTGTGTACAAGTATGGGATATACCACAGAGGAAGGATGGACAAGACCTCTGATCTCACAGTGTGAAAGCAAATACTCCTGAAATAAAGTAACTACAGTTTTGTACTATGAAGAAAGAAGCAAGAATATATTTCAGAGAGGGTGGTCAGAGATAAGTCTGGTATCTAAACAGAGTTCTGAAGACTGAAAAGGAACCAGATACAGGAGAGCCCAAGGGAGTAGAGTTACAGGCTGATAAAGCAGGAAGTTCAAAGCCTTGCTGCAGGAAAGAACTGAGGGTCTTTTAGGAACAGATGGGAAGCCAGCCTTAACAGAGCAGAGGAATGACAAGCCTGTCATGACATGATGTGGAAGAGGTAGGCAAGGTCCAGATCACGTAGGGTCCCATAGGCCTTGGTAAGTACAGCTCTAAATGCAGTGGGAAGCTACTGAAAAGTTTTCACCACGGCAGTGACAGTACTCGATACATATTTTACATTGCTCTGGCAGCTTACAGTGTTACAAGGAGTTTAGGATGCAAATGTAGATGCAATAACAATGGTCCAGGTAAATGATAATGGCTGGGACTAGTTTAGTAACAACAGACACGGAAAAAAATAGACAAATTCTAGATATATTTGCCAATAACCGTCTTCACCCATGTCTTTACATGGCCTTGGAAATCTCTTTAATATGCAGAAGTTATGTGAATAAAAATTGATGATGTGAATTATCTTTTTAAATGTACAATGAAGTTCAATGGAAGAGAGAGAAAAACGATTTAAATGCCAGGCTGGCCTTATCGTAGAGATAGGATCTTACACAAGTTATTCAACATCTATGAGCAGCAGTTTACTCATCTGTAAAATGGGAACAGTAACACCCACATTTCATAGGCGACTTATAAGGTTTAAATAAGAATGTTTGCCATCTGACTGTATACTCTGTTCACACACAGACGCTCTACAAATGTTAATACACATCCCAACTCCTTAGTAACAGTATTTTTTAAATGGACTGAGTGAACAAGGCAATATCTGATACCAAGGAATGCATTTCTGTTGGGGGAATTTCAAGCCTGGTGACATCAGAGTACAAGAGATATTGTAAGGTAGGAAAGCCTTCCCTAAAACCAACTGTTTACCCCACCTACTGTGGACATGAGGGAGTCATCAGAGATTACTGTAAATATTTATACAATATTTGATCTTCAGAAAAAATAAACTATTAAATACTGATGATTTTGGTTAAAATACAAAGTTACATAATACATTCCAACTTCCATAGAAAACATTTATGTTAACTACTCTAAAGCCTACTATGGCACAGTAAAATACTAAGTATTTTATTAAACGATTATTCCTATACTAACAAAAAGATCAGAAAAGGATTTTCATTATGGAACATGTTAGAATAAATTCTGCCTGCAACAGCTTAGATTTAAATTTGCCACTTTAAAATTAACATTTAAAACCTAATGCGTGTTTATTTGATAAAGAATAAAGTATTAGAAGTTAGAATGCTTTCAAAACCCAATACCATTAATATTACACTTATAAATGTTTTATTCTGTACAGTGACTAAGCATAATTAGTGTCAGGGTTGATCTAATAGTGCTTTTTAAAAATTACTGAATTTGTAAACAATTGGGACAGTAAAGTTTTCTTCCTGTATCTACCATGACATATTTCTGAATTTCTTAGGATTTTTATTCATTTCAAACCAAATAATTAAATCTTCTGAGAAGTAAGGGATATTTTTGTACAGGAAAGAGTAAGGATCATTTTCAGAAGAGAAAAAGGCAGCAGAACTCCCACTCAGACTGAGATCACAGCACAGATGAAGGGTGTCTTCTTTACCCACACTAGCTGACCTGTTTGTTCTCCACAACAGATACTTTTTTTTTTTTTTTTAATTGGGAGGACAGAATAAAAAGGCATGGGAAAGAATATCTGAGCCAAAACATTCCTATATGGGTTAAGACAACTTCTAAATAATGATTAGTATAAGAGGGAGAGAGAGAAGGGCTCAGCAGGACATTAGACATCCAGGAGAGATGTTTTGCCAAAGATTACTATTAAGCTGTGACAAATCAATACGGCTAAATGAGATTGGTACGACAGGCATCTGTTCTAATTGCTATACCAGCAGTTAAATATTTTTACTATCACTCAGATTATAATCTATGAGCCTGGGATTGTGCCAGTGGGCCTGGATTATTTCTCTCAGAGGCTCCAGATTTTAAGGTTGCTTTTAAAGTTTGATATTTGGAGCCCTGGTGGCAAAGTGATTGTCTTAGTCATCCAGTGCTCCTATAACAGAAATGTCGCAAGTGGATGGCTTTAACAAAGAGAAATTTATTTCTTCACAGTAAAGCAGGCTGAAAGTCCAAATTCATGGGGTCAGCTCCAGGAGAAGTCTTTCTCTCTCTGTTGGCCTTCTCATCAATGTTCCCCCAGACTAGGAGCTTCTCGGGGCAGGGACCCCAGGTCCAAAGGATGCGCTCTGCTCCTGGCACTGCTTTCTTGGTGGTATGAGGTCCCCACTCTCTGCCTGCTTCCCTTTCATCTCTTGGGAGATAAAAGGTGGTGTAGGCCACACTCCAGGGAAACTCCCTTTACATTGGATCAGGGATGTGACCTTAGTAAGGATGTCACGATCCCACCCTAATCCTCTTCAACATAAAATTACAATCACAAAATGGAGGACAACCACACAATACTGGGAATCATGGCCCAGCCAAACTGATACACACATTTTCTGGGGGACATAA
>NW_004444000.1:8515255-8544456 GCF_000243295.1 Trichechus manatus latirostris | reverse complement strand
AAAATGGAGGACAACCACACAATACTGGGAATCATGGCCCAGCCAAACTGATACACACATTTTCTGGGGGACATAATTCAATCCATGACAGTGGTTAAGAGCTCGGCTGCTAACCAAAAGGTCAGCAGTTCAAATTCACCAGCCACTCCTTGGAAACCCTATGCGGCAGTTCTACTCTGTCTTACAGCGTCACTATGAGTCAGAACCGACGCGACAGCACCTAACAACAACACACACACACAACACACATACGTATTTATATATATACGTGTACATATGCTATCTAGGCCTTGAAACAAACTCTCTTTGTCAGTTTGAGCACATTTCTTTATTTGTTATTAACATCTGGGATATGCCTGCTGATTTTAGAGTACCCAATCAAGCACAAATTGGATTAGAAAATGGCAGAAAAGCAGAAGAAAACACTAGACTTGAGTTCAAATCCTCGTCCTTCTCTTTAATGTTATGACCTTAAGGAATATAATTAACATTCCTCAGTCTTAACTTCATCATCTGTAAAACAGAAACCGAACTATTTGCCTCACAGAGCTGTTGTAAGAATTAAATGAGATACTGCATGTCTTAATACCTATTAGTGTGCCAGACTCACAATTGGTCAAATTCATAAGTAACGAATTTGAATCTATTCATTATAAAAGATATGGTTTACATTTCTGGGCTCACAGTTTAAAAAGAAATAAAAACTCTGGAGGGTAGAGGCATAGATACAATGAAAAGGTTGAAGCTGTACAGGAACCAGTATCGCCTAACCTAGAGAAAGAAAAACATCACAGCTGTTTAATTTGTCCTCTTCTAAGATAACTGAATAAGTAAAATAGGGTTCCATGAAGGACCAAAAATTGTGGTGAAATAAGAACATCAAGTGTACATTATTAAAAATTAGAAATCAGCACAGATATTATGAAATATGTGAATAAATAGCTTTTACAACAGGTAGACTATATCAGTATGTAATGGTGATCTTACCTGAAGACTAAGCAATCTCTCAAATCTGTTCTAGATTGATAATTCCATGGGGATGCAGAAGAAGGTGCAGTCAGGAATCAACCCGACAGCAACGAGTTTGGTTTTGGTTCTACTAAGATTCCATAGCAGCCCTGGTGGCACAACTGTTTAGCGCTCAACTGCTAATGGAAAGGTTACCGGTTTGAATGCACCCAGGGGCTCTGCGGAAGAAAGACCTGGCAGTCTGCTCCTGTAAAGATTACAGCCTAGAAAACCCTACGGTGCAGTTCTGCCCTTGTCACACGGGGTCACAATGAGTCGAAATCAACTCAACAGCACCTAACAACAACAAAGATTCCATACAGCTTAAGAAAGCCACTTCAGAAATTCCTGTTTCAGTTTCCTCATCTGCACAATTAGAATTGATTGTGAGTCTCTCTGAGTTATAAAAACTGGTAATTCTGGTTTAATATGGTTTATGGCTGACATACATTGCAAGGATATAGAGAGAAGGCCGTAGGAACACATCAACGATGACAAGGTTATTTACAGTGAAGCAGAGAAGAGGTGCCTACTATAAATAGACAGTAAATTACCACTGTGATGTAATACATAGTACATCAAGTAGTCTAAATTTTTTTCAGCAGTTTCACAAGCTGTTTACAAGCAGGAAATAGCCTAACTATCTAGGTCACTAATACATGGGATGGAAGTACAATTAAGTAACAATTATACATTCTAATGTATGGTACCCAAAATACTCTCCTTGCCTTTTGAAGGTCATTTTTAAAAACAGCACACGCATCTTCGACATTATGATTTGCTTATGAGAATAAAAATATGTGCACTCTTAGAGCAAATGGAAATTAACGGTGAAAAGGGGAAATGCTAAAGTGTGGTAGGTTGTAGAGGGATTAATTATAATTTATTCCTGATATACCAGCCAAGTTCTCTAGATAAAGAATGTATGGTTTATATTCATCTACTCATGATAGTATATCATAAAATCACTTGATATTATCTCTTAAAAACTAACTCACCAAATAGAAACATTTTTTGAAATACTACCAGACACTCAGTGATTGAAACCTGCCTACTTCCTGAAAAGAACTGAGATGACCTACAGTCAAACATGTATAAACAGTATGTGGCTTTGGCCGTCTTAGAAAGGGAATCGAATTTATCTGATTTATATATGAGGTAAATTCAAATTCCAATCCCATATTCTGACACCTCACTTAATACTAAAAGGTTTTCCTTAAAAAGTCATCAGAACTAAAAACTTTAAGTATTTCCCATTTAAGTCTTAGATTTTTCCAGATTACTTAATTTTTAACTTCTGGTACATGAATACTACTTTTTGAGAAAAAAATATTAATGCCCTTCTTCACCCTCTCCCCAAACAAAAGAAAACTAAAAGCTTTGTACAGAAGAAAACTTTCCTCCAAAACACGTGTTTTACAATGACGAATTCAGTAACACGTAGCAGACCAATGAACGTGGAATAAACAACAGAACTATAGGAAGTGCTTACATGATGGAGGAAATAATCAATGCTACGAATAACACATTTTCAACCTCATTAAAGGCAAATCATGATAATTACCCTCCAAAAAGTTCTAACAGAAATCAAGGGTGGAAAGGAGGAGTGTGCTGTCACAGTACAGGGAGAGCAATTAGGGTCACATAACAATGTATGTATAAATTTTTGTATAAGAGACTAACTTGAAATGTAAACTTTCACTTAAACTACAATAAACAAAAAATAAATAAAAGAAAAACACTATTTTAAATTTACCTATCAAGAAAAAAAAGTTCTAATAGCTAAGAGTCAAGAAGTTCTAAGCTTCAAAAACATACACATATTCTTTTGTTACACCACAGAGGTAGTTATTGTCTTGATCAGAAAAAGTGAACACCTCCAGGCAAAGATAACTTAGTCTACTCTTTTTTAATATTATGTAACTAATAGCTGACTCATTAAATCTTATGATTAATGATACCTATTTTTCACTCTTACAATTTAGATATTCACTTAATTTTTAAAATTAAATACCTATCCAAACTAAGTGTACTAAACTGATTCTTTTAACTATGAGTACATATAGAAATGTCAATACAACTGCGAAGAATAAAATGAAACATTTGTGTTACTGCCGTCACTGTTACTCACTCACAAGTATCCAAAGCCTTAGGAACTTTCTAGAAACGCAAAGAGAAAATAGGCAAGTTGCAATGTTAAACTGTGCATTCCACATATTATTGTATGAACACATTTATTTCTTTTTTTTAGAAGTATAACATTTACATTCTTACAACAGACATTCATAGTCCGATTACATTTCAATATTGTGTAAGCATCATTCTATGGATTACAATCCATTAGCCAATGTGAGAAATATATTATAGAAAGGAATTTATTATTCAAAATCATTATTATTAAATTTCTGTGAACTGGAGAATACACCCAGAAAATTACCTGACAAGCAATCTGTACGAGGTAGACCAGCTCTTTAGACTCACAGCCATTTCTTGTTACTTCATTCTGTTCCTCTGAAAGTGAGAGCTATATCATAGAAGAAGGAGAGAAAATCATGGTTAAAGAACAAGAATAAACTAAGTATTAAACAATAACTGAAACAGACCCTCATATCAACTTAATACAAGATATGTCTTATATTAGAACTCTATTGCTCAAGGTATATAAGAGAAGAATTCACGATCTCAGAAAACTACATTCCTAAGAATTGTCTCTGTAACCTGTACCTAACTTGGTACAAATACACAGCACCAATAAATAAAACACATTTATTCAAGAGAAAGTGTTCGACTCTTTAATTTACGTATGTGAAAGGAGGCACTAACCAGGCACTGAGAGACAGCACAATACAGTGGTCTAACAGCTCAGACTCTTACAGACTCATTACAGAGATCGCAGACCGGCTGCACAGAGGCCATGTTTATCATGCAGACATGTTTTATATCAGACTCATCTTGTGGGTCTGCACAATGGATTTTATGATTTTACTTTTATTTGAGCCAACAATCAAAATTTAGAAGTTTTCTGGCTTCTATTAAAAAATTTCAAAATCTGGAATATTGGGCCCAATTCTCACATGGGCAACAACTGACTGGAGCTGAGAAATGACTGTCACTTTTCAATGAGACCTGCACTCTCTAAAAGACTGCAACAGACAGTCCCCAATCCCTTTATTCTTTCCGCCAGCATCGAGGCTGAGTGTTGACTGTTATTCATCATGCTAATTGCTTTATTTTTCTTATACTGTACTTGCTTCACTCATTTATACTACAAACAGGTACTACAGACAGGCAAGCTTAAGTTCAAAAGTGTCATCAACTGGCTATGCAAACTTCAGCTACACACTTAATCTGTTATGAGGAACCGGGTTGACGATAATGATAATAAAAATACTTATTCTCAGGTTGGTAAGTATTAAAAGAGATAATGTATGTAAAGTGTTCTCCAAGGTACCTGGCATTCAGTAAGTACTTAATAAATGTTATCTACTATTATACTTAACATTATAAGAAACACAAGGCTGATGAAGACATATTCTCTATTTATGAATGCAATATCACTAGAAATATTTCTTAAAACTTTCTGATAGGAGGCGAGGCCAAGATGGCAGAGTAGTCAGATGCTTCCGGTGGTCCCTCTTAGAACAAAGACCCAAAAAAACAAGTGAATCAATTATATATGACAATCTAGGAGCCCTTAAAATCAAAGCCAAAGTTGAGGAACTGGACTGAGCGACAGGGGAAGGGAGAGACAGTTCAGAAGCAGTGAGGAGTTGCTAGTACCCAGTGGCAAAGGGCACCCTGCACGCAGGATCCACTGGTCCAAGTGGTGAGGCAAGCAGTGGTGCCTGGGACGCGTTTTCCACATCGGCAGAGAGCAAGCAGGAGAGTCAGCTCAAACCTCCAGAACCAGCAAGAAACGGCGCTTGATCAGCAAAAGGTAAGTACAAGTGTCTAACCTACTGTGTGGATCCCAAAAAAAAAAACTTCCCTTTTGGGAAATACCTCTCTCATTTACCTGCTCCCTCCCCGCTCTGCTCCAGTCCTGGTGTGGCTTCAGAGATTGCTGCGCTCCCTGGGCACACAGCCTGAGCCATTCTCTCGGCCTTGGAGAGGGAACAAAATAAAAAACAAAAAAAAAATAATCTGCCAGCTCCCATGAGCCAAAAAACTCAGGGCAGGCACAGTTCCTTTACCTAGGCACAAGCATAAGGGATCCATGGACTTTGAATGCCTTTAACCCCTGCATAGACCTGTGTGGACCCATTTCAACAGCGCAGGCCCTCATTAGCACAGTATATACCAGGGTTAATACCTGAAGTCTATTTTCATCTATATCTGCTATAAGGCGAGTGGTAGATTCATGACATTTGACACCGTCCTGCCCATTAAGCAGCGTCCTCACCTACACACATCAAGGGCCTAAGGACTGATGGCTCCACCTACTCCACTGAGCCAAGTGTGACAGGGGTCCAAGAATAAGTGGGGACTCCCAGTCCTTACAGCCAACAGCACTGGGTGCCCATAGTCTGGCTGCAAAATCCACCCACCTACATGCTCTGGGGAACAGAGACACGCCTTCCACCCAGACACTCAGAGGCAGCAGTCAGCCCCCTGTATTGATCAACGCATGACCCCCTACTGCAGCCAGATACCTGTGCCTACTCCAATTACACCTGCCTGTCTAGGACTGTAGGAGAGAGCCTGCACCACACACTTGGTAACTGACAACCTCGACAACTGAGCTGAACCCACACAAGAAAAGTAAATGGACTACTGGGCTCACATACCTAGTAACAGCTCTAGCCACCTAGAGACAGGACGTGAGAGCTTCAAAGACGCCAATAATCAAGCTAGCTCACAGACCAGCCTATATGACCATATCAAAACAAAACAAAACAAGAAGCTAGGACACAGTAAGAAAACATAGAATAACTATAATAACTTACTGATGGCTCAGAGGCAACAGTCAATATCAAATCACGTAAGAGGCAGACTATGAAGGCTTCACCAAGCCACCAAAACAATGAAGTAAAAAACCTTCTGGAGGAAAGAACTTACTGGAATTACCAGAGGTAGAATTCAAAAGATTAATATGCAAAACTCTTCAAGAAATCAGCAAGGAGATCAGGCAAAACATAGCACAAGCCAAGGAACACAAGGAAAAGAAATACAGGAAATTAAGAAGGTTATTCAAGAGCATAATGACAAATTTAACAGGCTGCAAGAATCCATACAGAGACAGTAAATAGAAATATAAAATTTTAACAATAAAATTTCAGAATTAGACAACTCAACAGGAAGTAGTAGGAACAGAATTGAGGCAATGGAAGTCAGAATTAGTGAGACTGAAGATAAAGCACTTGACACCAAATTATTTGCAGAAAAATCAGGTAAAGCCATTTAAAAAAGGAAGAAACGCTAAGAATTATGTGGGACTGTAGCTAGAGGAATAACCTATGAGTGATTATAGAGTACCAGAAAAGGAGGGGGGAATCAGAATACAGACAAAATTGTTGAAGATTTTTTTGGCATAAAACTTCCCTGATATTGTGAAAGATGAGAAGGATGGTATCTATCCTAGAAGCTCATCAAAACTTACACAAGGCAGATCCCGAAAGAAAGTCACCAAGACCTATTATAATCAAACTTGCCAAAATCAAAGATAAAGAGAGAATTTTAAGAGCTGCTAGGGAGAAATGAAAAGTCATCTACAAAGGAGAGTCAGTAAGACTAAGCTCGGACTACTCAGCAGAAACCATGCTGGCAAGAAGGCAATGGGATGACATATACAAAGCCTTGAATGACAAAAATTACCAGCCAAGAATTATATACCCAGCAAAACTGTATCTCAAATATGGCGAAAATAGGGCATTTCCAGATAAATATAAGTTTAGGGAATTTGTAAAAACCAAACCAAAATTACAAGAAATACTAAAAGGAGTCCTCCAGTTAGAAAATCAGTAACATCAGATAACAACCCAAGACTAGAACACAGAGGACAGAGCAATCAGATTATCAACCCAGATAGGGAAGTCACAAAACGAAATCAAAGCGGAAAAACAGAAAATAGGGAAACAAAGACATCAATAGGTAAAACATGATAACATTAAAACAAAACAGAGTGACTAAAAAAAGTCAAAAACGTTTCATATGAAGAGGAAGTCAAGGCGATGTAAAGAAATAAAAGGCTGGTTTAAATTTAGAAAAACAGGAGTAAATATTAAGTTAACTACAGAAGAAACTAACAATCCTACACATCCAAAAACAAAAAAAAGAAAAACACAAACACTCACCAAATACGAAATGAACAGGGAAAAGACAAAAAGAAAATATATAAAGAAAAACAACTCAGCACAGAAAATAAAGTAGAAGAAAGAAAACTGTCAACAACACATAAAAAATACATCAAAACGGCAGCACTAAACTCATACCTATCAATAATTTCGTTGAATGTAAATGGACAAAATGCACCAATAAAGAGACAGAGAGTGGCAGAATGGTTTAAAAAACATGATCTGTCTATATGCTGCCTACAAGAGACACACCTTAGACTTAAAGACACAAACAAACTAAAACTCAAAGGCTGGGGAAAAGAAAATAAAGCAAACAACAATCAAAAAAGAGCAAGAGTGGCAATATTAATCTCTGACAAAATTAACTTTAAAGTAAAATCCACCAAAAAAAGAATAAAGAAGGACACTATGTAATGATTAACGGGTCAATACACCAGGAGGACATGACCATAATAAATATTTACGCACCCAACATCAGAGCTCCTAAATACATAAAACAAACTCTAACAGCATTGAAAAGAGAAATAGACAGCTCCACAATAATGGTAGACTTCAACACACCACTTTCAGTGAAAGGCAGAACATCCAGAAAGAAGCTCACTAAAGACACAGAAGATCTAAACGTGACAATCAAACAACTTGATCTCACAGACATATACAGAATACTCCAACCAACAGCGGCCAACTATACTTTCTTTTCCAATGCACATGGAATATTCTCCAGAATAGACCACATATTAGGCCACAAAGCAAGCCTTAACAGAATTCAAAACGCTGAAATATTACAAAGCATCTTTTCTGACCATAATGCAATAAAAATAAAAATCAATAACTGGAAAAGCAAGGGAAAAAAAATCAAACAAATGGAAACTAAACAACACCTTGCTCAAACATCACTGGGTGACAGGAGAAATTAAGGATGGAATAAAGAAATTCACAGAATCCAACGAGAATGAAAACACATCCTACCAGAAACTTTGGGACACAGCAAAAGCAGTGCTCAGAGGTCAATTTATAGCAATAAATGCACGCATCCAAAAAGAAGAAAGGGCCAAAATCAAAATATTAACCCTACAACTCAAAAAAATAGAAAGAGAGCAGCAAAAGAAGCCCTCCGGTACCAGAAGAAAGGAAATAATAAAAATTAGAGCAGAATGAAATGAAATCGAGAATAGAAAAACACTTCTGAAATCGAGAATAGAAAAACACTTCAAAGAGTTAACAAGACCAAAAAGCTGGTTCTTTCTTAAAAAAGATCAACAAAATTGATAAACCACTGGCCAAACAGACAAAAGAAAAACAGGAGAGGAAGCAAATAACCTGAATAAGAAATGAGATGGGCAATATCACAATAGACGCAACTGAAATTAAAAGAATCATAACAGAATACTAAGAAAAACTGTACTCTAACAAATTTGAAAACCTAGAGGAAATGGACAAATTTCTAGAAACTCACTACCTATCTCAACTAACACAGACAAAGGTAGAACAACTAAATAAACCTATAACAAAAGAAGAGATTGAAAAGGTAATTTAAAAACTCCAAACAAAAAACTCCCTGACCCTGATGACTTGACTGGAGAATTCTACCAAGCTTTCAGAGAAGAGTTAACATCACTACTATTAAACGTATTTCAGAGCATAGAAGCCAGCATAACACTGAAACCAAAACTAGGTAAAGACACCACAAAAAAAGTAAATTACAGACCAATATCCCTCACGAACATAGACGCAAAAGTCCTCAACAAAATTCTAGCCAATACAATTCAACAACATACCAAAAAAATAATTCACCATGAACACAAGTGGGATTCATGCCAGGTATGCAGGGATGGTTCAACATTAGAAAAACAATCAACAGAACCCATCACATAAATAAAACAAAAGACAAGAACCACATGATCTTATCAATTGATGCAGAAAAGGCATTTGACAAAGTCCAACACACATTCATGATAAAAACTTTCAGCAAAATAGGAACAGAAGGGAAATTCCTCAACATAATAAAGGGCATTTATACAAAGCCAACAGCCAACTACATCCTAAATGGAGAGAGTCATTCCCCTTGAGAACTGGAACCAGACAAGGATGCCCTTTATCACCACTCTGTTTCAACATTGTCCTGGAAGTCTTAGCCAGAGCAATCAGGCTAGAAAAGAAAATAAACGGCATCTAAATTGGTAAGGAAGAAGTAAAAGTATCTCTGGTTTGCAGATGATATGATCTTATACTCAAAAAACCCCAAGCAATCCACAAGAAAAATACTCGAAATAATAGACTATTTCAGCAAAGTTTCAGGAGACAAGATAAACATACAAAAATCAGTTGGATTCCTCTACAACAACAAAGAGAGGTTCCAAGAGGAAATCACCAAATCATTACCATTTACAACAGCCCCCAAGAAGATAAAAGACTTAGGAATAAATCTAACCAGAGATGTAAAAGACCTATACAATGAAAACTACAAGACACTACTGCAAGAAACCAAGAGACCTGCATAAATGGAAAAACATACCTTGCTCATGGATAGGAAGACTCAACATTGTGAAAATGTCAATTCTGCCCAAAGTGATCTACAGATACAGTGGAATCCCAATCCAAATTCCAACATTTTTTAATGAGATGGAGAAACAAATCACCAACTTCATATGGAAAGGGAAGAGGCCCTACCAAAATAAAGCAGTACTGAAGAAGAACAAAGTGGGAGGCCTCACAGTACCTGATTTCGGAACCTATTATACTGCCACAGTAGTCAAAACAACCTGGTACTGGTACAACAACAGATACACAGACCAACAGAACAGAATTGAGAATCCAGATGTAAATTCATCTACCTATGAGCAGCTGGTATTTGACAAAGGCCCAAAGTCCATTGATTGGGGAAAAGACAGTCTCTTTAACAAATGGTACTGGCATAACTGGATCTCCATCTGCAAAAATATAAAACAAGGCCCATACCTAACACCATGCACAAAAACTAACTCAAAATGGATCAGAGACCTAAATATAAAATCAAAAACGATAAAGACCATGGAAGAAAAAATAGGGACACTAGGAGTCTTAATGCTGGGCATAAACAGAATACAAAACATAACCAACAATGCATAAACACTGGAAAAGAAACTACATAACTGGGAGCTCCTAAAAATCAAACACACTCATCAAAAGACTTCACCAAAAGACTCAAAAGACAACCTACAGACTGGGAAAAAAGTTTTGGCTACAACGTATCTGATCAGGGTCTAATCTATAAAATCTATAAGATACTGTAAAACTTCAACCACAAAAACGCAAATAAGCCAATTAAACAAAGGGCAAAGGATATGAACAGGCACTTCACCAAAGAAGACATTTAGGTGGCTACCAGATACATGAAGAAATGCTCACAATCATTAGCCATTAGAGAAACGCAAATCAAACCTATAATAACATACCGTCTCACCCAAACAAGGCTAGTGTTAATCTAAAAAACACAAAATAAAAAATGTTGGAGAGGTTGTGGACAGACTGGAACACTTATACACTGCTGGTGGAAACATAAAATGGTACAACCACTTTGGAAATCAATTTGGCCCTTCCTTAAAAAGCTAGAAATGGAATCACCATACAATTCAGCAATCCCACTCCTTGGAATATATCCCAGAGAAATAAGAGCTATCACATGAATAGATACATGCACACCCATGTTCACTGCAGCACTGTTCACAATAGCAAACAGATGGAAACAACCTAGGTGCCCATCAACAGAGGAATGGATAAACAAATGATGGTATATTCACACAATGGAATATTATCCAACGATAAAGAACAAGGATGAATCTGCAAACATCTCTTAACATGCATGAATCTAGGAGGCATTAGTCAGTTGCAAAAGGACAAATATTGTATGAGATCACTATTATAAGAACTCAAGAAAAGGTTTAAACACAGAAGAAAACATTTTTTGATGGTTACAAGGGTAGGGAAGGAGGGAGAAGGTATTCACTAAATAGATAGTAGGCAAGAATTATCTTAGGTGAAGGGAAGGACACACACAATACGGGAAAGTCAGAACAACTGGACTAAACCAAAAGTTAAGAAGTTTCCTGAATACAACCAAATACTTCGAGGGACAGAGTAGCAGGAGCAGGGGTCTGGGGACCACGGTTTCAGGGGACATCTAGGTAATCTGGCGTAACAAAGTTTATTAAGAAAATACTCTGCATCCTACTTTGGCGAGTGGCGTCTGAGGTCTTAAAAGCTAGTGGGCGGCCCTCTAAGATGCATCAATTGGTCTCAACCCACCTGGAGCAAAGAAAAATGAAGAATACCAAAGACACAAGGAAAATATTAGCCCAAGAGACAGAAAGGACCACATAAACCAGAAACTCCATCAGCCTGAGACCAGAAGAACTAGATGGTGCCCGGCTATCACCAATGACTGCCCTGACAGGGAACACAACAGAGAGTCCCTGATGGAGCAGGAGAAAAGTGGGGAGTAAAACTCAAATTCTAGTAAAAAGAACAGACTTAATGGTCTGACTGAGACTGTAGGAACCCCAGAAGACATGGCCCCTGGACTCTCTGTTAACCCAGAACTATAACCATTCCTAAAGCCAACTCTTCAGACAAAGAACAGACTGTACTGTAAGACATAAAATGATACTCATGAAGAGGGCACTTCTTAGTTCAAGTAGATACACGAAAGTAAACGGGCAGCTCCTGTCCAGAGGGGAGATGAGTAGGCAGAGAGGGTCAAAGCTGGTTGAATGGACATGGGAAATCCAAGGTGGAAAGGAGGAGTGTGCTGTCACATTACACGGACAGCAACTAGGACACGTAACAATGTGTGTATAAATGTTTGTATGAGAAACTAACTAGAGCTGTAAACTTTCACCTAAAGCACAATTTAAAAAAAATTAAGAGTGCAAAGAAACCTAAATGAACTAAGTTGCAGAAAGTGACAGGGTGTTCACGAGGGAGAACAGACTCTTGGATGTGTTCAGATTCCTGGCAAAGCTGCAGGAGGATAAAGAACCTGCCTTAGACAGGGGAAGGAGAAACCAGTCAACTTTGAATGATTCAATGTAGACTAGAGTGAAAAACCAAAATCTTAAGGCACACCTGTCACAAAGAGAGTCTATACTCAGTAATCAAGTATTCCCACAAGTGCTCACCAAGTGTACAGGGGTAGTACACCAAAGGCTGGCGGAAGAGCAGGAGAACTGAGAAAGATGATCCCCAAGTACAAGGCGGCTGACCTCTGTAGATGGGGAGAGGGCAGGAAAGCTGAGACAGAGTAGAACTGAGAGAAATCTCTGAGGCACTCAGGACATTCAACAATTGAAGGCTGAGGGCAGCACAGGAAAGCAGAGAGAAATGTCACCGAGGCATGTCAGGCCTTCACAGAGTATAAGGCAGCTACCTGCCCAGGTCTGGGGTAAGGCAGAAGGGAGAAGAGGTCTCCTGAAAAGCAGAAACCTGGGGAAAAGACTGAAAAGCAAAAAGAAGTAGCAACCAGACTGTAAAGCAGAAAGAGGGAGAATGCTCCCTTAGTTTGGAAAACTGGTGGCTCAGTGGTAAAGCACAAAGAGATCTTTATCATCTCACTAGTTTTCCGATTTCCTGGCTGAAAGGAAAGTTCGGACCTTACCCTCAAGATATCTAAAGGTTGTGAAAAACTGAACCAAACTAACGCTGACACAAAGTCCAGACCTGTATCAACTACAGGCCAGCTTACTTCAGCTCCCCAACGTAGCAGACTAGGAAAAGGATGGGCCTGGGCCCTTTCCTGGAGATAAAGACCACCTGCAAAGGTAGTCTCTGCTATCTTAGATATAACATCTGACAAAACACACACAAAACTTACAAAACACACAAAGAAGTAAAAAAAATGCAGTCTATGGTCAACAGAAGGAGATGAGAAATTTTAAGAAAAGAATGTAAAATAACTACAAGATAAATTCTGAAGGTTTATTTGAAAAGGTAAACCCCACATGCATGAACAGATGGAGAATTTCAGCAGAGATGGAAACTATAAAAAAATTCAAAATGGAATGCTAGAAATAAAAAATATGATATCAGATATTAACAGCAAACTGGACACAGCAAATGAAAAAATCAGAAAGCTTTAAAACAGGTCAATAAGAAGTATCCAAACGGAAATACAAAGAGGAAAAAAAAAGGCTTTAAAAAAAAAAAAGTAGTCCATTTGAGATCTCTAGGACAATATCAAGCATTCAATCATGTGAATAACTGGAGTTCCAGAAAGAGATAAGAACAGGGCAGAAGAAATATTTCATGAGATGCCAGATGAGAACTTTTCAAAATTGACAAAAGATATCAACCCACAGATTTGATAAACTCATTAAATCCCATACAGAATAAATAACAAGGAATCAGTACTGCTGTTGTTCTTAGCTGCCCTCAAGTCGCTTCCGATTCACAGTGACCCTATGAGCAAGAGAATGGAAGACTGCCCCGTCCTGTGCCATCCTCACAGTGGTCGCTATGCTTCAGCCCGTTGTTGCAGCCACTGTGTTAATCCATCTCATGGAGGGTCTTCCTCTTTTTCACTGACCCTCTACTTTACCAAGCTACTAGACATATCATAATCAAACTGTTGAACACCAAAGATGAAGAGAAAAATATTCTAAGCAGGAATAGGAAAATGACATATTACATACACGGGAACAAATATACAAATGACAGCTGATTTCTCATCAAGAACAACAGGACAAAAGATGATCAGAAAACATCTTTATAGTGCTGAAAGAAAAGATTCTCAATTCAACATACAGTGAAAATAGTCTTCAGAAATAAAAGCAACACAAAGACATTTTCAGATGACAAAAGCTGGAAGAATTTGTCTCCTACAGATGAGGCCTACAAGAAATGCTAAAACAAGTTGAAATGGTGACAGATAAAGCACTAGGTCTATAAGACAGAATAGAGTATGAGAAAGGGTAAATATCTGGGTAACTATATAAGACCTTTAGAAATACGTATGATAAATTACTGGACAGATAGATGAGATAGATATTAGAAATAAAACAGACAAGACTTATGATGTCAGAAGTCAGAAAGTGGTTACGGTCTAAGGAGAGAATTCACTGAAAAGAGTGTAAGCGGAAATTTTTGAGTGCTGGAAATAGTATCTCTATTGTTCGGGAAGGAGAAACCAGTCGAACGTTGATTGACTCCATGTGGACTAGAGTAAAAACTGAAACCCCAGGCACATCTCTCACAGAGTCTACATCCACCCATTAATCATTCCCACAGATGTTCACCAAGTGTACAGGGGTAGAACAAACTGTCAAAACTTACTACAATGAACACTTAAGAATCATGCATTTTTTGTTTTCTTTTATTTTTTATTGTGGTAAAAATACACATGAAACAAAACATTTGCCATTTCAACATTTTTTACGTGCACAATTCAGTGACATTAATTACGTTCATCAGGTTATGCCACCATCACCACTGCCCATTTCCAGATACTTCCATCACCCTTAACAGAAGCAGTGCCTCCTGAATTCCTCCTTCCCCCTCCTCCCCCCCTCCTCCCTGCCCCGTTAACCACTAATTAACTTTGGTCTAAGAATTGTGCATTTTTTTAATATAAATTATAATTCAATAAATAATAATATTGACATTTTCAAAACTGTGAAAACAGAATTTGCTGAATAACCTCGATAATGTTATATTTCAATTAAAAAGTCTCAGGTGATTATGAATATGTTATTTTAAGAAAATTATTTCAGTGTGCTTAAATAACAAAGATTAGTTTTACCATGGTGCTCCTCTATCATAAAGATCATATGCAAATAAAGTAAGTACAACTAAAGTAACGTTTGTATTTAAAGTATAAAGCCACAGCTATAAAACTGATAAGGGTGTTTAAGATAAATGGGCTTCTAAACCATATGAGTATCAAATGAACCCATAAAAGAGTTGTACCTATAAAAGCAAAGAAATGCTTACATGTTTAATGCTCATTTAATATTTATAAATGCTGATCTGTAATGTGCTACATTACTACTTTATTATCACTGGTAATTAACATTTTTAATTTTATGTTTGGAATAAACCTTTTTCTTTTTGTTATTTCTAAATTTAATACTTTTTATTCTTCCTTATGACCAATCTGACTAGATATTTTCCTGCCTCATGTTTTGAGATGTATTCTGAACCTTACTACACGGAGTCCCTGGTTTTCATCAAGATGTCCTTCTGAATTAGGACCACAGACTCCTGGGACATCTCAGTCAACTGGCGTAACGTTCATAGAGTTAAGTTCTCCATCCTGTTTGGTGAGTAGTGTTTGGGGTCTTAAAAGCTTGCAAGGGGCTTCAAACCTTGAACCAAAACTAACCCCTGAGGTGACCTTGTAGCTAAACAACAGATTGGCTCAAAAAATAAAAATACCACTGGTAAGTACTGCACTCCTTTAAAGAATCTCCTATATGAAACCAAACTGTCAACTTACTTTAAAACAAAGATGAGAATGTAAGGGGTTAGGGAAACTAAATTAATGGAAATGGAAGAACCAGCACATAAATAATGAGAATGTTCATGCATTGTGAAGAATGCAACCAACATCACTAAACAACTTCTGTAGAAATTGTTGAATGGGAACTTAAACTGCTCTGTAAATCTTTACCAAATACACAATAAAATATTATTTTTTAAAAAGAGTAAATTAAAAATCACCTATAATCATGCTCCCCAAAACTCCCAAGTACTGTTAATATTTTGGTGTAAGTTCTTCCAGAATCTTTCCATACATGTTTTTAAAATAAAAATAAAATCATACTCTTTTTTGTAAATTTTTTTTTCACTCAGCATTTCATGAACGCTTTCCATGTGAATTGATACAGAACTTTCTTACTTTTTAGAATAAATTGATAACGTTCAATTCCACCACTCGTCTGTCAGTTTGTCATACTGTGGTGACTTGTGTGTTGCCACACTGCTGGAAGCTATGCCACCAGTATTTCAAATACCACCAGGGTCACCCATGGTGGACAGGTTTCAGCAGAGCTTCCACACTAAGACAGACTAGAAAGAAGGACCTGACAGCCAACTTTGGACATGTTATCAGGAGGGACCAGCTCCTGGAGAAGTAGAGGGTCAACGAAAAAGAGGAAGACCCTCAAGGAGATGGACTGACACCATGGCTGCAACAATGGACTCAAAACAGCAACAACTGTGAGGATGGCACAGGACCGGGCACTGTTTCGTTTTGTTCTACACAGGGCCACTATGAGTTGGAATCAACTCGACGCCACCTAACAACAACACACAATTTAAAAAAAAAAAAAAGATGTCCTCCTGTAAACCACATTATGAAATGAAATGTCTTAAAGGAAAATATCTTTTGCCAATAGATAGAACGTTATTTATAACTAGGGTTTATATTCATGTCCAAGGATTCAAGAGTCAAATAATTCATGGATAATAAAGCTTTAACAAGACCTTAAAGATTTTCTAGACCAGTGTTATTATTTTATAAACTAAAAAACTGAGGCAGTGAAGAGTTTAGGCTTTAGAGTTAGAAAAGCTTGGATTTCACACTTAACCTTGGAAAACTACTATAAGCTTTAAATTCCTTGTATAATAATGAGAGTACTAACATGTCCTCATTTGAGTATTAAGATTAATGAAAGGCTCCTACAACTATTCTTGGTACACAGAAAGAGATCAATACATCTTAGTTACTTGAATTATGGTTTCTGGTCCAATATGTAAAGAAAGAGCTTGGAAGTCATCACTCTCGTGCTCACAAAAAGAAAAAAGCTGAAAAACTTAAAATCGAAAACTCTACTTAGATCCATCAGAGAACTGAAGTCAAACCAAACTGCCAAAACTGGAGATATAAATAGATGCAGAAAATGACCACTTACTGAGAGGCGAAACTGCTGGATCTAGCATCATATAGGAATACTTAAAGGGTAATTGACTATTTTCTGGAGACTGAGCATAGACTAGCTTGAGAGATTAAAAACTCCTAGAGGCCTAGGTTTAGGGGAGGTCCCCACACTTTCTTGAGTTTTACCTCCAGGAGCCCCACCAGGTTCTCACTGTGAAGAAAGGAGAAAAATATCCTAGTGCTTCCAGTGCAGGGATTGAGGGTGTTACCATTTTGAAATATGCCTGGAGTGTTCCTCCCTCAGTTCTCCTTAACAATGGTCTGGCCTCAAAGGAAATTATTTTGCCAGAGTCTAACAGATGTGGGTTTTACCAGAGTCTAGCCTATGTAGGGGGTAGGAAATACCAAACTCCAGCTCCCTCTAGCCTTCAATGTGGGGAAAGAGAAATACCCAACAACAGCCCCCCTCTAGCCTTCAATGTGGGGGATGGGAAAAATACAAGCCCAACCTGCTGTAGCATTCCTTAAAAAAAAACCACTGAAAAGCACTTGTGAAGGTCAGATCACAGAGGCACAGGCTCACTAAAGACTGAGACCTAATCATAAAATCATTGAACACTTCTACTCCCCTAACATCTCACCACTGCATCAACAGAGTTCCGGTGCATAAATAGGGAATTGCAGCTGAAGAGAATGGCAAGGCTCAAATGCAACTTAAGGAGTCTCTAGGGAAACCCAAAGAGACCACGGGAGATAAAAACAAGTACATCAAAGGAAAGTTCGCCTCTGTCACCTACAGGTACAGCAAACAGTAAACTCGGTCTAACTCCTAGGAAGAAAACCACAAAATCTCATACCAACAAATGATTTCCCTCTGTTCCTTTTAACTGGTTAAGCAATCCAGGTTTTAACAAAAAATTACAAGACATGCTAAATGGAAAAATAAAAACAAAACGAAACAAAAAAACTAAACAGAATCTGAAGACATAGGGCAAGCATAAGAGCTAGACTCAGATATGGTAATTATTTTGAAACTGTCACACCTGGAATTTAAAATAACTATGGTTAATACACTAATGGCTCTAACAGAAATAAGAGACAATATACAGGAACAGTCATATAATGTAAGCAGAGAGATGACAACTATAAGAAAGAATCAAAAATAAATTTTAAAAGATTAAAAAAAAAAATTACCCAGTATTCCACGCAAATAATAACCAAAGTAGAGCTGGGGTAGAAGTAATAATAGCATACAAAGTAGACTTTAATTCAAAATCTACTGTTATAAAAGACAAAGAGGGACATTACATAATGACAAAAGATCAACACATCAATAAGGTATAACAATAATATACACATTTAACAACAGAACTTCAAAATATATGAAACAAATATTAACAGTATGGAAGGGAAGTAGATAGCTCTATAATAATAGATGGAGAACTCAATATACTATTTTCAATAATGAATAGAAAATATAGAAAGAAGATCAATAAGGAAATACAGCACTTGAACAACATTATAAACCAACTAGACCTAACAGACATATATGGAGAATATTCCATCTAAAAACAGCAGAATACACATTTTTCTCCAGTGCACATGGATCATTCTCCAGGATAAGCCACATGCTGGTAACAAAACAGGCTTCAATAAATTTAACAAAGATTGAAATCATCTAAAATATCTTCTCTGACCAAAACAGAATTATAAATGAATACCAGAAGAACAATTGGAAATATGTGAAATTTAAATACCATGCTATTATACAATCAATGGGTCTAAAAAGAAATCACAAGTATAAAATACTTAGACCAAATGAAAATAAAAGCACAAAATAGCAAATTTATAGGATGTAGCAAAGGAAGTGCTCAGAGGGAAATTTATAGCTGTAAATGCAAACATTAAAAAGAAAAAGGGCTCAAATCAATAACCTAACTTTACACACTGAGGAGCTAGGAAAAAGAATAAACTATGTTGAAAGCTACCAGAAGGAAGGAAAAAATAAAGATTAGAGTTAAATGAAATCGAAAATAGAAAAATAAAGAGAATCAACAAACAAAAGTTGATTCTTTGAAAAGATTCATTAAAATGACAAACCTTTAGTTAGAATGACAAAGAAAAAAAGAGATAAGACATGAACAACTAAAATCAGAAACGGAAGTGGGGACACTACTACCAACCCTACAGAAATAAAAAGAACTATAAAACGCTATTACAAACAACTATACACCAACAAGTTAGATAACCTAGAGGAAATGATCACATTCCTAGAAACACAAATCTATACTGACCCAAGAAAAAATAGGAAATTTCAACAGACCTATTACAAGGGAAGAGATTCAATCAGTAATCAAAAAGGTGGGGTGGGGGGGGGGTAGTAAAGTACAGGACCTGATGGCTTCACTGGTTAATTCTATCAAATATTTAAGGAAGAATTAACACCAATCCTTCTCGAATTCTTCCAAACAAAGAAAAGGAGAGAACACTTCTAGTTCACTCTGAGGCCAGCATTAACCCGATACAAAGGCCAGATAAAGATAACACAAGGGGAAGAACAAAATTGAAAACTAGAGACCAGCACCCCCATAAAGGGTTGAATTATGTACCCCAAAATCAGGCATTGTAATCCTTAACCTCTATGCCTGTGGTTATAATCCCATTTGGGAATGGGCTGTCTTTGTTGTGTTAATGACACAGGATTAGTGTAGGGTGTATTTTGAGTCAATCTCTTTTGAGATGTAAAAGAGATTAAAACAAGCAAGCAGGCAAGCAGAGGTGGGGGAAGAGAGATGCTATGGCACATGAAGATTTCCCAGGAGCAGAAGCTACGAAGAGCCAAGGACCTTTCTCAGAGCTGACAGAGACAGAAAGCCTTTCCCTACAGTCAGCACCTGGATTCAGACTTAATAGCCTCTTCATCTGTGAGAAAATAAATTTGTTAAAGCCATCTACTGTGGTATTTCTGTTATAGCAACACTAGATAACTCACACGGAATTTGCTACCGAAGACTGGGGTGTTACTCTAACAGATATCTAAAATGTGGAAGCGATTTGGAATTGGGTAATGGGTAGAGGCTGAAAGAGTTTTAGGTGTCTCACAGTAAAAGCCTAGATTGCCTTGAAGAGACTGTTGGCAGAATTATGGACATCAAAGGCAATTCTGGTGAGGCTCAGAAGGAAGTGAGCAGAGCTACAGAGAAAGTCTCTATTGTCTTAGAGAACACATACGGAGCCAGTAACAGAATATTGCTAGAAATGTAGACATTAACTGTGTTTCTGGTGAGGCTTTAAAAGAAAATGATGAACATGACACTGGACAATGGAGGAAGAGCAATGCTTTTTATGCAGTGGCAAATGACTTGTCTGAATTATATTCAAATGTTTTGTGAAAGGCAGAACCTGTAAGTGATGAACTTGGATATCTGGCTGATGAAATTTCTAAGCAACATCTTAAAGGGACCATGTGGTTTCTCCTTGTCACTTATAGTAAAATCTGAGAGGAAAGAGATGGCCTTAAAAATGAACTCTGCAAAATAAAAACAGAACTTAAAGATTTGGAAAATTCTGTTGTACAACTAAGGACACAGGTCCTAGAATGTTCACCAAAGACGTGGCTAACAATCTTCTCTTAAAGAGATTAGGCCTGTGGCTGATTATCTAACCAACTATGACAGCAGAAAACTAACCAGCTTGGACTGAAGGAGACAGAGAAAGAACGAAGGAGAGAATGTCGTTTGCCTCTTGGAATTCTGCAGGCAAGAAAAAGACCAAGAAAAGGAAAGAACCATCCCTGGAGCAGCTCAGAGATGAGCAGAACTGTTGGAAGCAGCATGAGAAGCAGAGCTGCCTCGATCTCAAGAGTGTGACTACAGCCTCTGGGGTGTAAAAGGGTAGAGCCACAGACTCCTAAGTTTCAAAGAGTCTGATCTTCACCAACTCGGTTCCAGAGTGTGGGGCTGCCATTAAATTAGGACAAAAGGATGGGGCTGCTGCTCAAAGCTGAGGGGGTGAGGATGCCATGCTCAAAGGGCAGAAGGATGGGGCCTCTCAAGGCTAAGGAGGTAGGGTCACCATTCTGATGGACTGGGAGAATGGGGTCATCCACAGCCAAGGGAATACAGTTGCTGTCCTAGTGTGCCTGGAAGGCAGGGCTAAAGTCCAGGGCTGAAGGGCCTCCACCCAGCATCCAGAGAGCCTGGCCAACACCCAGAGTCTGGAAGGCAGGGCCACTGCCTAGATGGTCTCAGAGAACACAGGATTACTTCCATGCCTTGAGAGCTAATGTAAATTGCTCTGCTAGGATTTGGACTTCTTGGTGCTGTTATCCCTTCTTTTCCTCAAATTTCTCCCACTTGTAATGGAAATGTCTACCTTGTGCTTGTTCTACCATTGTACATTGGAAACAGATAACATATATTCTAGATTTCACAGGTTGTCAGATGAAAAGGATTCTGCCCCAGGATGGAATAGGGCAAAATATGCCTAACATTTGGAATATGCCTAACATTTCATCCATATTTCATTGAGATGATTCAGAAGATCAAATTTTGGACTTGGAGCTGATTTAAGACTTTTGGGATGATGTGATGGGGTGAATGTGTTCTGCATATGGCAAGGACATGAATTTTTTTGGGGGGGGCAAAAGATAGAATGGTATGGACTGAATTGTATCCCCCCAAAATATGTGTTGCAAATCTTAACTTCTATGCCTGTACTTACAATCCCATTTGGAAATGGGCTGTCTCTGTTATGTTAATGAGACAGAATTTGTGTAGGGTGTGTCTTAAGTCAATCTCTTTTGAGATATAAAAGAGATTAAACAAGCAAGCAAAAGAAGCAGAGATGGGAGAAGAGAGATGCCAAGACACAGGACGACTGCCCAGGAGCAGAAGCTCAAAGAGACAAGGGCCTTCCTCCACAGCTGAAAGAGAGAGCTGGCACTGTGAATTCAGACTTCTAGCCTCTTAAACTGTGAGAAAATAAATTTGTTTTCTAAAGGCACCCACTTGTGGTATTTCTATTATAGCTGCACTAGATAACTAAGACATCCCTCATGCATATAGATAAATGCAAAAATCATCAACAAAATACTAACAAACCAAATTCAACACTATAGTAAAAGGATAACATACTATGATCAAGTGAGAATTTTCCCAAGAATGCAAGAGAGGTTCAACATAAGAAAATTAGTCAATGTAATACACCACATTAATAGAACAAAGAAAAAGAACCATATGATCATCTCAATTGACCCAGAAAAGGCATTTGACAAAACCCCACAACCTTTTGTGATAAAAGCACTCAACAAACTAGGAATAGACAGGAAATTCCTCAACATGATAACGTGCATTTATGAAAGACCAATAGCTAACACCATACCCAATGATGAAAGACTGTAAGTTTTCCCCCTAAGATGAGAAATAAAACAAAGATACCTACTTTTACCAGTTTTTAAACATTCTACTGGAAGTTCTAGGCAAAGTAATTAGGCCAAGTGAATGAAATAAAAAGTGCCCAAATTGGAAAAGTAGAAGCAAATTCATGTTACAGATGACATGATACTTATTTAGAAAATCCCAAAGAACTCACAAGAAAGCACCGGAGCTAAAAAATGAATTCAGAACCTGGAAGGTGAAAAACTTGTGCATTGAAAAGTATAAAACATTACTAAAAAAAATTAAAAGACCTAAATAAATGGAAGGAAATTCTGTATTCATAGATTGGAAGACTTAATAATGTTAAGATGTCACTACTAAACAAAGCAATCTATAGACTCAATGCAACTCCATCAAAATTCCAACAGCCTTCCTTGAAGAAACAGAAAAGACAAATATCAACTTATATAGAACAGCAAGGCCCCAAATATCTGAAGCAAGCTTGAAAAAAGAACAAATTAAGAGAACTCAAAATTCGTAGTTTGAAAATATACTATAAAGCTAAGTGCTACCCTGCACACATGGGGTTACCAAGTGTTGGAATCAACTCGATGTCAACTAACAATAACAAGTTATCAAAATAGCGTAGTACTGGGGTAATTACAGACACGTAGACCATGGAATAGAATTGAGAGTTCAGAAACAATCCCATACATCTATGGTCAATTGATTTTCGACAAGGGTGACAAGTCTATTCTATGGGAAAAGAACAATTTCTTTAACAAATCATGCCGGGACAACTAGATCTACATATAATGAAGCTGGATGCATATATAATAGTCAATTCAAAATAGATCAAGGACCTAAATGTGAGGACTAAAATCATAAAATTCTTAAAAGAAAACATAAGGGTAATACTTCAAGACGTTGTTTTGTTTTTTAATATAGTAAGCATGCATAATGCACTGGTACTGGCCATTTTGAATCAGACAATCATATGCATCAAAGACTACACCCTTTAGTATGCATTACACCTCAGCATAAAGAAAACAAAAATCCTCACAAGTGGACCAATAAGCAACATCATGATAAATGGAGCAAAGACTGAAGTTGGAAAGGATTTCATTTCACTTGGATCCACAATCAAAGTCCATGGAAGCAGCAGTCAAGAAATCAAACAATGTACTGCAATAGGCAAATCTGCTGCAAAAGACCTCTTTAAAGTGCTAAAAAGCAAAGATGCCGCCTTGAAGACTAAAGTGCTCTTGACCCAAGTCATGGTGTTTTCAATTGCCTCATATGCATGTGAAAGCTGGACAATGAATAAGGAAGACTGAAGAAGAATTGATGCCTTTAAATATGGTGTTGGCAAAGAATACTGAATATACCATGGACTGCCAGAATTAATAAATCTGTCTTGGAAGTATAGCCAGAATCCTCCTTAGAAGCAAGGATGGCGAGGCTTCGTCTCACGTACTTTGGACATGTTATCAGAAGGACCAGTTCCTGGAGAAGGACATCATGCTTCAACAATGGGCTCAAGCATAACAACATTTATGAGGATGGCACACGACTGGGCAGTGTTTCGTTCTGTTGTACGCAGGGTCGCTATAAGTTGGAACCAACTCAACGGCACCTAACAAAAACAAAGATATCTGATTTAAAAAAAAAATGGTATCGAAGATATACAAACCAGAAGACCAGTTGCCTTCAAGTTGATTCCCACTCATGGCAACCCCACGTGTGTCAGAGTAGAACTGTGCTGCATAGGGTTTTCAATAGCTGGTTTTTCTGAAGTTCATCGCCAGGCCTTTCTTCTGAGGCATCTATGAGTGGACTCAAATTTTCAACCTTTTGTTTAACAGCCAACTGCATTAGCTGTTTGCACCACCCAAGGTCTCAAACATATAAGAATTCTTAAAACTCAACAATAAAAAAAAGAAACAACTTATTTATAAAATGAGTGAAAGATCCAAACAGAAACCTCATCAAAGAAGATACATACTTGGTAAACAAGCATATAAAAAGAATGTTCAATCTCTGCCCTTGTTATCTAGTGCTGCTATAACAGAAATGCCACAAGTGGACGGCTTTAACAAACAGGAATTTATTTTCTCACAGTTTAAGAGGCTACACGTCTGAATTCAGGGTGCTGGCTCTAGGGGGAGGCTTTCTCTCACTCTGTCAGCTCTGGAAGAAGGTCCTTGTCTCTTCTGAGCTTCTGCTCCCGGGTGATCTTCATGTGGCTTGGCATCTCTCTTCCCAAATCCTACTTGTTAGGTTGCTTTTAATCTCTTTTACATCTCAAAAGAGATTGGTTTAAGACACACCCCACAATAATCTTGCCTCATTAACATAACAAAGACAAGTCATTCCCAAATGGGATTATAACCACAAACACAGAGGTTAGGATTTACCAGATATATTTTGGGGGGACAAAATCCAATCCATAACAACCTCATACATCATTAATACCCAAAACCCACTGCTGTCAAGTTGATTCCAACTCATAGCAACCCCCACAGGACAGAGTAGAACTGCTCCACAGGGTTTCTAAGGCTGTAATCTTTAAGGAGGCAGACTGCTACATCTTTCTCCCACAGAGCTGTTGCTGGATTTGAACTGCCGACCTCTCAGTTAGCAGCCACGTGCTTAACCACTGTGCCACCAAGGCTCTTTTCATGTCATTAAACCCACTGTCACTGAGTCAATTCTGACTCACAGTGACCCTACAGGACGGAGCAGAACTGCCCCCACAGGGTTACCAAGGCGCGGCTGGTGGATTCGAACTTTCGACCTTTTGGTTAGTAGCCGTAGTTCTTAACCACTGCACCACCAGGGCTCCCATATGTCATTAGGAAACTGCAAATCAAAACAATAATCAGATATCACTACACATCTCTTAGAATGGCTAAAATCTAACATTAATATCATCAAATGCTGGTGAGGATTTATAGCAACTGAACTCTCTTCAGTGCTGGTGGGAGTGTAAAATGGTACAGCCACTTTGGAAGACCATCTGGCAGTTTCTTACAAAGCTTATACATAGCCTTACCACACGATCCAGGAATCATCATCCTAGGTATTTACCTAAACGTGTTGAAAACTTATGTCCACACAAAAACCTGCACACAAAGGTTTATAGCAGCTTTATTCAAAATTGTCAAAACCTGGAAGCAAGCAAGATGACCTTCAATAGGTGAGTGGATAAACTGTGGCACATCCACAGTAGAGGATTATTCAGCAGTAAAAAGAAATGAGCTACCAAGCTACAAAAACACATGAAGGAACCTTAAGTGCATATTTCTAAGTGAAATAATTCAGTCTGAAAAAGCTACATACTGTATGACTCCAACCATATGACATTCTGGAAAAGACAAAACTACAGAGACAATAAAAAGATCAGTGACTGCCAGGGGCTAAGGGGATGGGAACGGGGATGAATACGTGAAGCGCAGGACACTTTACGGGCAGTGAAGCTATTCTGTATAAAGAGTAGACACATGACCTTATGCATTTGTCAAAACCCATACAACTACACAACACAGAGTAAACCACAGTGTAAACTACGGACGTCAGTTAATATAGTAAAACCTGTGAGCGCTCGAACTTGACAGGACTGCCTTGTTTTTCTGGGTCTTGTAAGTTTTCTACCTTTGGCAGAGTGCAGTCTTACCTCTTTTCTATCACTCATTTTAGTGGAAAATATTTGAGTTTTCCTTCTCTGACAGGTTTCCACCTTACACAGGTTCTGGCTTTTGCAGGTTTCACTATACTAATAATGTATCAATATTGGTTCATCAACTGGAACAAATGTACCACACTACTGCAAGATGTTAATAGAAGAAACTGCACAGGGGGAGAAGAGCTATATGGCAACTCTTTGTACCACATGCACTGCTATTGCTGTTGGTAGGTGTCCTAGAGTCGGCTCTGACTCATAGTGTTCCTACGTACAACAGAACAAAACATTGCACAGTCCAGCTCCATCCTCACAATCTTTGCTAGCTTTGAGCATTATTGGAGCCACTTGTCAATCCATCTCATTGAGGGTCTTCTTTTTTACTGATCCTATCCTTTATCAAGCATGATGTCCTTCTCCAGAGACTAGTCCTTCCTGATAAAATGTAGAGTACCTAAGACAAAGTCTTGCCATCCTCCCTTCTAAGCAGAATTCTGCCTGTACTTCTTCCAAGACAGATTCGTTCATTCTTCTGGCAGTCCATGGTATATTCAATACTCTTCCCCAACAGCCTAATTCAATGGTATCAATTTTTCTTCGATCTTCCTTATTCATTGCCCAGCTTTTGCATGCATATGAGGTGATTGAAAAGAACATGGTTTGGGTCAGGCACACCTTAGTCCTCAAAATGACAACTTTAAGTGTTTTTTAACACTTTAAACAGGTCTTTTGCAGCAGATTTGCCCAGTGCATACGTCGTTTGATTTCTTGACTGCTGCTTCCATGGGTGTTGACTGTGGATCCAAGTAAAATGAAATCCTTGACAACGTCAATATCTTCTCCGTTTATCATGATGTTTCTTATTGGTCCAGTTTGAGGATTTTCTTTTTTCTTTATGTTGAGGTGTAATCCACACTGAAGGCTGTAGCCCTTGATCTTCATCAGTAAGTGCTTCAAGTCCTCTCTGCTTTTGGCACTAGTCTTCTGTAACCCTACAGCTTCTCTTTAAAAAAAAAAAAAAGAAAAGGTGCACTTTCTTTTTAAAACTTTACTTACTAATCACTTACCCATTACACAAAACAAGATCATATGTCTTAACCAAGACTGGAACCTCATCGTCTCACTATAAACACACTACTATTTCCCCTATACCATGAACCCAAAAAACCAAAGGAAATATAAATGACTAAAGGTCATTTTTTATTAAAAAAGGAAAAAAAAAAACCTTTAAAATTATGCTGCAAGCACAAATGTGGAGCTGTAAACAGTTTTTAACATTATTCAGCACAAGCCCAAACCTTATTAAAAAGCTCTCCTGCCCCAGTTACTCATAATGAGACATCCACAGTTCCTCATGGTGTATGCCCTGTCTTATTGCAGTAAGTTAATGTATCTAGCTTGAATACAGATGTACTTCTGGTAATCTAGTGGCCTTTATTAAAAAGACATGACTATAGTGACAGCTAACTTTTCAACAGTAACAGAGGTCAGAAGTTTGAGAATATCTTCAAAATTCTGAGAGGAAAAAAAAGTTAACTTAGGTTTTAGTCATGCCTTAACTATCATACAGAAATAAGGGCAAAACAAAGAATTTTCTAATGAATAGAAGTTAAAAGATTTTCCCATCAACAAATTCTCACTGAAACAACTTCTAAAATATATTCTTGAGAAAGAAAAAAAGGGATTACAGGAGAAAAGAACTGAGATGTAAAGCAAAAATGTAGACCAAAAAATTTACCAAATAAGTGTATAGATCTAAAGAAATTTAACTATATAACAGCAATAGTGACTAATGATGGAAGTTTAAAAATGGTGGTACGATAATCCTGAACATCACTGATATGTAAGACAGGAAAGAGTGATCACAGTTAAAATATTCTAAGACTCTTGTATTTTATGATAGGAGTACAGACACTGACAAACTTTAGACTTTAACTGATGTATTCAAGATAAAATTCTAAGGGTAGCCCCTAAAAGAATAGAAAAACCATATACAACTTCCAAATCAGAAGGAAAGGAATAAAATTTAAAATTCCAATAGCTCTAAAAGAAATAAAGAATAAAAATAAAATCAAGCCTCCTAAGCAGAGCTACAGAGAGATTAAGGTGGGTGTTGGGAAGCAGAGCACTTGCAATAGAAGGCAGAGAAATTGAAAAAAATTAAGGACAAAAGAAGATGGTCATTAAAGAGAAAATGTAATAACAAGTGATTAACAAAATTCCAGAAATTACAATAAATGTAAGCAAATCAAATTCATATATTTAAAGATAGAAATGATCAGACTGGAGTTTTTAAATCCAGCCATATTTATGTAAAAGGAATACACCTAAAACAAAATCACTAAGTCTGAGATAAGGGTAATGACAGCATTACTGGCACAAATCAAAAAAACTGGAAATAACAAATGCTGGAGAGGCTATGTGGAGATCGGAACTCTTATGCACTGCTGGTGGGAACGCAAAATGATACAACCATTTTGGAAAATAATATGGCGCTTCCTTAGAAAGCTAGAAATAGAAATACCATACGATCCAGCAATCCCACTCCTAGGAATATATTGTAGACGAATTAAGAGCCATCACACGAATAGACATATGCACACCCATGTTCACCGCAGCACTGTTCACAACAGCAAAAAGATGGAAACAACCTAGATGCCCATCAACAGATGAATGGATAAACTATGGTACATACACACAATGGAGTATTATGTAACGATAAAGAACAACAATGAATCTGTGAAGCATCTCATAACATGGATCAAACTGGAAGACATTATGCTGAGTGAAACAAGTTGACAAATACTATATGAGACCACTACCGTAAAAACTCATGAAAAAGTTTACACACAAAAAGAAACAATCTTTGTTGGTTACGAGGGATGGGGGTGTGGAGGGGACCTAAACAGACAATACATAAGTGGTAACTTTGGTGAAGGGTAAGACAGTACACAATACTGGGGAAGCCAGCACAACTTGTACAAGGAAAG